>NC_083878.1:56962043-57274710 GCF_032452875.1 Bos javanicus
AGCAGGGTGAAGTAAGTCAGAAAGAGAAAAAGAAATATCATATACTAAATCATACATACGTAATCTAGAGGAAAGGTACTGATGAACCTATTTGTAGGACAGCAATGGGGATGCAGACATAGAAAATGTTCTTGAGGACACTGTGTGAGAAGGGGAGGGTGGGATGAATTGAGAGACTAGCATTGACATATACATACACTACCATGTGTAAAATAGATAAGTAGAAGTAAACTGTGGCATAACACAGGGAGTCCAGCTTCATGCTCTGTGAAGACCTAAAGGGGTGGGATAAGAAGGAGGCTCATGATGGAGGAGGTGTATGTACACTTATAGTTGATTCATTTTTCTGTATGGCAGAAACCAACACAACATACTGGCAATCGTCTTCCAAGTTAAAATTTTTCTTAAATTGAAATTTTTAAAAAGGCACTATGCTTTTTTGAATCTCAACTCCTTCAATGAGCTGTGCTTACTTCAGCCCTCCCAATTTCCTTTTCTCCTCTTTAAAAGAGTTATTTTCTCCTTGATGTGCTGGGACTTACACATGGCTCACCATGGTTGCAGACCCTGAATTGCAATTATTTGCCGATACTGAAAAGCCCATTTTTACTGGAGAAATAACTGGAAATATATTTAAGTAATTTCTGTGGTATGCATGGGGGTCCAGAGAAGACATTCAGTGACTCTGAGGCTGATGAGTACAGAGGCCAACCTTTAGTCCATTATCGCACACTGCTTTTCCATCAACCTTGGGGTTTGAAAGTAAGTCTTTCTTTTGGATCTGAGCTTATGCTTTCTTTATGTTTTGAAGTCCTCCCAGGTTTTGTTTGGGACACATTTTAAGGCTCCATGTTTTTTGTTTAAGCTTTATTCTGTCTGTAAGTAGTTGCTTGGCACTTCAGCCTGATAGTATTTTGAAATCAGGCTGTTTCAATTGGAACTCTGCTAGCTTTGGGGCCAATTTCTTTTGGAACAGAGACTGTTTCACTGAAATGGTGCCAGTGCAGGCTTTAGCTTGGTACCTTTCAGAATAGGGGCTGTTCTATTGGAACTGCACTGTTAAGCCTTTGGCCTGACTCCCTGGGAATTGGGCTGTTCCATTATAGCCGTGCTGTCCTAATTGACACTGGAGCCACTCTAAGAGCTCAACCCAACTAACATAAAGCAGCCCTTGCCTCAGAGTACTGCAAGTTCAAATACTGGGATCTTTAATGAACCTCAAAAGGTTTCCATCTCTGAACTTAGTTCCTTTTATTAAACCCTTTGAGACATGTGAATCCTTTTGTCTTTTGCTCCTCAGCAACTGTCCATTTATTAGGCAAAGACTTCTTAGGAAAGCATCATACTGGAATTTCTTACTCTTGAAAGGGGGATATAATTCTAAAATTTTGTAATGCAATTGACCCTTGAACAACACTGGTCTGTACTGCCTGAGTTCACTTATATGCTGAAATTTTCCTAAATAAGTACTATAATAGTACTTCTGTAGTTGGTTGACTCTGACTGTAAAGTTTTTCTCAAATTTTTAGCAGTTCAGAAATTCATAGCACTTAGCCACTATGTTGTTCAAGGGTCAACTGTAGCAATCAAAGCAACCAACCAGGTGAATCAAATGACCTTTCGATGTCTTTTATTTGCTCTGTCCCTGAGTATAGTAGAGCTGATTCTGGAAACACTGATTATTTGGCTCTATTGATTCAGCCACCATCCTTCTTATGGGCAAAATCTCCAAATGATATTGACAAAATTCACAGTGTACTTCTCATCAGTGTTCAAATAGATCTCTCAGAATCTCTTCCCAGAGCTAATCGCTATCCCATAAGTGAGGAAGAACTTCAAGATTTAAAACCCGTAATAGATTATAAGGCTCAAGGCTTAATATCTGCAATATTTTTATTTTAACAATGTCTGGTAAAATACTATTATACTAGTGAGAAAACCTAAGGACTGAAGGTAGAGCTTGTTCAGGACCTCTGAGTAATAAACAACATTGTAATAACAACAATAAACAACATTGTTATCTCTCAATGCATTACTAGCATCCACTTCTATTGGAAACAAATTCTTTACTGCAGTAGACTTATACAGTGCATTTTTCAGTATTCCAGTTGATTGAAGCTAGCAGATGCTTTTTTTGCCTTCACTTGGGAAGAAAAATAATTCACTGGGACAATAACGACTCAAGATTTTACTTGGAGTTCTTATTTCTTATAAATCTTGAAGGCTGAGCTTGGTGTTAAAAAGTGCCCTATAAGTTCTACTGTGTTGTAATATGTGGATGATTTGCTTCTTTGCTCACCTCAACTCTCCTAACCTGAAGACAGCATCCACTTGCTAAAGCTTTTGGTCTTCAGTGGAAAGATCGTCCCCAAAACAACCCCAAGTTCAATGTTTAGGGAATTTGATATCAAAATAAGGGCTTCACCTAGGTTCAGATATACTTCATGGTGTCTTAAGTTTCTCCAAACCCCAAACTAAACACCAACTCTTAGTTTTTCTCAGGCGAGTTGGTTATTGCAAAAAACAGATTTTAAATTTCTCTTGTAGCTAAATCTCTGCATTTTTCACTGAATAATAACAATACCAACCCAATGTTTATGAGGAGAACTGGATGACACAGCCTATAACAACTTAAAGGAGAATTTAGTGAACCCACCTGACCTTGAGTATCCAAATTATCAGATTTCCTTTTGCCTTTCTGTATATAAAAAGTTTTTGTCCTTAGGACATTCACTCAAAAAAAAAAAAAAAAAAACAGAGGTCACCAATTACCTATATAGGGTGTTATAGCCAAAAAGGTACTAGAGCAACTGGACTCTGTGGCATGGCCATACCTGCCTTGTTAGAACCATTACTGCCACTGCCTTTTTGTTTAAAGCTATTGAGCAAATGATTGTGGGATTCCCATTTACCAAATCTGGGCCAAATAACAGCTCAGTCCTGCTACAGACTTTAAAAATTCCCACTCCTCCTGTGCTTGTGCTCATCGTTGTACCATCAGGTGGGCTGTGTGGCCAGCATCCTGGCAAAGGGGATGATGTGGGGCCTGAGACACTCGCTCAACATACAGAATGACTCCAGTGAGTTCGTGGACCTGTATGTGCCGTGGAAATGCTCCACCAGCAACCGTATCATTGGCGCCAAGGCCCACGCGTCCATCCAGATGAACGTGGCCGAGGCTGACAAGGTGACAGGCAGATTCAATGGCCAGTTTAAAACCTATGCTATCTGCAGGGCCGTTCGCAGGATGGGTGAGTCAGATGACTCCATTCTCCGGCTGGCCAAGGCCGATGGCATCATCTCAAAGAACTTCTGACAAGAGGATCCCAGACATGGAATATTTGTTATAAATAAATAGTGAAAACCTAAAAAAAAAAAAAAAATTCCCACTCTTCCCCACTGTACGTGCATTGAACTATTTGTCTATTGACAAAATGAAGGCATTCATGAGTCAATATTGGTGGGAAAATGTTAACAAGGTTGCAAAAAGTGCCTACCTTACTGGTCCCACTTGTTAAACATACAAACCAAGGAAGTCTGTTACTACATTTACTGGACATTTTAATGGCCTAATGGACCATTTAAGTTCTGGCAAATAGATTTCATACAGTATCCTTTGTCTGTATAAATATGTTTTTGGATATAAAAATCAAAGAATATTTATGTTTTTGTCATGGTCTGTATGTTTCACATACAGAAATTTTCTTTTGCATAGGCTACTGCCTCTTCTGTGGCTAAAGAGAAATATCAACAACTTCAGATATGCAGGTGGTGTCACTCTAGAGGCAGAAAATGGAGAGGAAAGGAAGAGCCTACTGATGAGGTGAAAGAGGGAAGTGAAAAAGCTGACTTGAAACTCAGCATTAAAAAAAGTAAGATCCTCGCATCTGGTCTCATCAATTCATGGCAAATAGAAGGGGAAAAAATGGAAGCACTGACAGATTTTATTTTCTTGGTCTCTAAAATCACTGCAGACAGTGACTGTAGCCATAAAATTAAAAGACACTTGCTCCTTGGAAGAAAATCTATAACAAACTTAGACAGCATATTAAAAAGCAGAGACATCACTTTGCTGACAAAAGTCCATGAAGTCAAAGCTACTGTTTTTCCAGTAGTTATGTATGGATGGACTATAAAGAAGAGTTGGACCATTAAGAAGTTTGAATACCAATCAATCGATGCTTTCAAATTATGATGCAGGAGAAGACTCCTTTTGTTTTTTTAGGTAGATAGGAGATTCATATTTTATTTCTCCACTGACATATTTACAGTAAATATAAATTAAAGGCCTGCTTGCACACCAAACCCAGGTCCTTTTGGTGGTTCAGTCAAAGAGGTAAGACCTTCAGCTGGCTCACAGGAGAAGCGTCCACTTCTTGGCCCAGGTTTGGAAATCAACCCTGAACATTCATCAGAAACACTGTTGCTGAAGCTGAAGCTCCAACACTTTGGCTACCTGATGCAAAGAGATGTCTCGTTGGAAGACTCTGATGCTGGGAAAGATTGACAACAAAAGGAGAAAGGGGCAAAAGAGGATGGGATGGTTAGATAGCATCACTGACTCAATGGTCATGAATCTGAGCAAGCTTTGGCAGTTAGTGGAGGACAGAGAAACTGTCATGCTGCAGTCTGTGGGGTTGCAGAGTCAGACACGACTTAACAACTGAACAACAACAACCTCCTTACACCTTGCACCATGAAGATTTCATATATTTCAAAGAAACATATACAAAAGGATTTCCTTCAACCTTACTGAAAAGGCCCCTGTCTGCTACTGCTAACCAACATTTGTACCACCACTTTCCAGGGAATAGACACTTTCTGGATTCAGAGTGAAAGCTCAGTCATGTCCAATTCTTTGCAACTCCATGGATTGTAGCCCATGGAATTTTCCAGGCAAGAGTACTGGAATGGGTTGCCATTTCCTTCTCCAGGGGATCTTCCTGACCCAGGGATCAAACCCAGGTCTCCCTCATTGCAGGCAGAGTCTTTACCTCTGAGCCACCAGGGAATCCCTGGATTCACAGGACACTCCTAAATACCCACACCCAACTCTGACTGTACCTGAACATCAGCTGGTGATCTAAAGGAAAGACTTCCCAGAATTGAAGTGGCTGACATGATAAGACAGCTTTCCTAAGACATCTGAACCAGGTGCACTGGAAGTTTGCCTATAAAACCTTTGATGACGACAAAGCTTTAAGTGATCTCCAATGTCTATAATTTAAAATGTATGGACTTTAGATAGAAAAGTGCCTGTGAGTTCTTCTTCCTACTCCTCTTTGTTACTCAAATATGATTTCAATAGTTTTCTGATCAGTGTGCTTTCCCTCTGACATGGGATACTACATCCAGAAACGTTCTTCCTGGCTTTGAGGGTAAAATAAGTTGCTGAAACCAAAAAACCTGACTCTTGATCAGAGGGACTTTCAGAGAAAGATCTTGATCAAAGATGAGGGAATATAAAGATTAATAAATAGAAGTCATTAAAATAGTCAGGAGGCCAGAAAGGGGAACTCTCAGGCCATATGAAAATAGCAAATCCCAACAGGAAAGGACTTTCTCTTCTTTTTTGGCAAACTCAATCCATGAGAGACAGTGACAACTCAGAGAAACAAAATGCGCTGTACACTGAGCTCTCGATTCCTCTAATGGACTCTTTGCTTATTAAAGTCCTCCCAATATCCTTTACCCCTCTTTAGAAGAGTTCTCCTGTCCTTGCTGTACTGAGACTTATACATAGCTGGCCATCATTGCAGACCCCAAATTGCAATCTGCTGCTGGTACCAATAGGCTTATTTTTATTGGAAAAATAATCAGCAGTCTATTTGTTTTAAGTCAACATGATCTTCCAGTTAGTGGTTCTTGTCAGAGGAAATAGCGTCAGGAATTCTCCTATTAAAAGCACAAGTAATTTTTTTTTAAAGCTATCTATGAAGAAAATTGTACAGACCCTATAACTGTCTATAAAAACTATTACTCACCAATAGACAATTGTTCATAATGATTATATTTATTAGTACACTGCAGAATCACATCACCTCTACTTAATTAGGTTTAAAATTGCAGGCCCTTGTCTTTTGTCAAATGTTTCTTTAAGAAACAATACTGCATATATAACAATAAGAAATAAGTATTTATTACTGAATTTAATGTAGAAAATATTCTTGGAATTTTATAGCAAGTAAAAGACTTAATAATACATATCTGACTGCCACCTCAGTAGTTAGTTCCTACTTAAGAAATGTGAAGATAAAAGGGAAAATCTATTTGTGATAGAAGCCAGTTGAGAATGTTATCCAAACAGTGGCAACTTTCTGAAATTGTTTATTGTTGACATAAACAGATTGTAGAAGGTCTCTCATGTCTTTAACTGTGATTAATTTTCTTGAGAAGTATAACTTTAAGCAAAGTAAATGGAAAAAATCTTGACCAGTGACATGATCTTCACCCCAATCTCATCCATTTTAATCCCAAGAGTTTTATAAGATATGAGTTTAGAAAAAAGAAGTTGGATCATATTTCTCTTTTAAAACATTAGGGACTGAAAGGTAATGAACCACTAGAAAACTTTGAAAAGAATTTGTGACTTCAGAATTCCACATCTTGCGAAGTTATCATTTACGTGTGAAGACAGCTAAATGGAATTTTCAGATATTCAAGTCTCAAAGTATAAATAGCTGTCATATATTCTTTGAAAAACAAGTCTTAGAATTATTCTAGTTAAGCAAGAGACTAATAAAAATAAAGAAAACAAGAATAAGAAAGTCATGCTGCTGCTGCTGCTGCTGCTGCTACTAAATTGCTTCAGTCGTGTCAAACTCTGTGTGACCCCATAGACGGCAGCCCACCAGGCTCGCCCGTCCCTGGGATTCTCCAGGCAAGAACACTGGAGTGGGTTGCCATTTCCTTCTCCAATGCATGAAAGTGAAAAGTGAAAGTGAAAAGTGAAAGTGAAGTCACTCAGTCGTGTCCGACCCTCAGCGACCCCATGGACTGCAGCCTTCCAGGCTCCTCCGTCCATGGGATTTTCCAGGCAAGAGTACTGCAGTGGGGTGCCTTTGCTTTCTTCGAGAAAGTCATGCTATAGAAGCCCAAGTCCTAAGAAATAATAATTTACATAAAAAATAATAACAAGCCTTGTGTGAGAGAAAATAAAAGCACTATTTTCATCAAATTACATAGAAAGAAAATAAAACATAATTTTTTACTTGAACTTAACAAAAATTTATTCATTATTTTTTTGAAAATTTGAACAATGATTAAAAAATAATCATAAAAGAAAGAGAACAAAGTAATTTAATTTATTGATATTAGATACAGACTATAATAAAATTTTGGGATCTTTTGAATATTTTAAATAAAATTAAATGTGTATATAAAAGATGTCTATAAGAACACTTGGAGATGGGTGATTTTAAAGAAAACGCTCATGTTCCATGAAAAAAATCATCCTTGTGAAAATGTTTCCTTCATAATCTTTATCTACCATATAAAAAATCAGAAAAAAGAAAGTAAAGATTAATGGAGAAGAAAATAATAGAAGTAGAGGAAGAAATTAGGTGACTTTAGTGCCATGTTTTTGTGGTTTAGTGGCTAAGTCATGTCCAGTCCTTTTGCAACCCTATGGACTGTGGCCTGCCAGGCTTCTCTGTCCATGGAATCCTCCAGGCAAGAATACTGGAGTGGGTAGCCATTTTCTTCTCCAGGAGATTTTCTTGACTCAGAAATAGAACCAAGATCTCCTGTATTGAGGTAGATTTTTTACCTTCTGAGCAACAAGAGAAGGCCACATAAAATAAAAGGCCACAACTAAACACATGAAAATACTCAAAGAAAATCTCTCTCATCAATAAAGGCAAACATACAGTAAACATGGTAAACCACCCATTTACAAAGCTGGTGAGAACATTAAAAGGCAAAGGTAGTCAAATCATCTTTATTCACAGTAAGCAGTTAAGGGATAGACAAAATAATTAGATGTAAAACATGGTGTCAGAATCAGTAACTACAAGAGGAAGAAGGTAAAAATGTAGGTGCATTAAAATGTTTGAAATTAAGAGACCACCAATTAAAAATAACCCTGTATAGGTAGATTACTATATATAAACCTCATGATAACCACAAATAAAAGAAAAACAGTAAATATACCCACAAAATACAGAAGGAATTCAAACATGCTAATAAAGATAGACATC
Organism: Bos javanicus; assembly: GCF_032452875.1. Classification (NCBI taxonomy): domain Eukaryota; kingdom Metazoa; phylum Chordata; class Mammalia; order Artiodactyla; family Bovidae; genus Bos; species Bos javanicus. The sequence goes on from NC_083878.1 coordinate 56,970,242, forward strand.
AAATCATAAGAGACAAAAAGAAGAAAAAGGAACAAAAAAGAACCTCAAAACAAATTCAAAGAACAGCTAGCATAATGGCAATATGTACACATATATCAATGATTACTTTAAATATAAATGTTCTAAATGCTCCAAACAAAAGACATAGAGTGGCTGAATGGATTCAAAAACAAGATCCCGGGGCTTTCTTGGTGGCTTGGTGTTAAAGAATCTGCTTACCAATGCAGGAGACATAGGTCTGATACCTGATCTGGGAGGATCCCACATGCCATGGAGCATCTAAGTCTGTGCACCACAACTATTGATCCTATACCCTAGAGCCTGAAAGTGGCAACTGCTTATCCCATGTGCCACACCTACTGAAGTCTGAGCACCCTAGAGCCCATGCTCTGCAACAAGAGACGCCATTGCAATAGGATGCCCACATGCTGCAACGAGACAGCAGCCCCCACTTGCCACGAGGAGAGAAAAGCCTGTGTTGCAATGAAGACGCAGCACAGCCAAAAATAAATGAATAAATTAAGTTTTAAAAAGAATTCCTACAAATGAATAATAAAGTCATAGTTTATTTGATAAAAAAATAAACAAGAGCCATATATATACTACCTACAGGAGACCCACTTTAGATCTAAAATAATGCAGACTGAAATAGAGGGGAGGGAAAATTTTTTTAATTCAAATAGAGATTTTAAAGGCTAAGTTATCAATAATTATACCAGTTGAAATAGACTTTCTTTTTTTTTTTCTTTTTAGATATTTGTATCTTTATTTTTATTTTTTTATTTTTTTTTAATTTTATTTTTAAACTTTACATAATTGTATTAGTTTTGCTAAATATCGAAATAGACTTTAAAATAAAGACTATTACAAAAGACAAGAAGGACATTATATAATGATCAACAAATCATTCCAAGAAGAAGAAAGATCAATTGTAAATATCTATGCACCCAACATAGAACCACCTAAGTACATAAAGAAAACATAAACAGACATAAAACGAGAAGTTGGCTGTAATACAAAAATAGTAGGAGACTTTATTTATTTTATTTTTTTAATTAATTTTTATTGGAGTATAGTTGCTTGCAATGTGTTAGTTTTCACTATATAGCAAAGTGAATCAGATATAGAATCTGACATATATATATATATACACACATATACATATATCCTCTCTTTTGTTTGTTTTGTTTTGTTTTGTTTTTTTAATTTTATTTTATTTTTAAACTTTACAATATTGTATTAGTTTTGCCAAATATCGAAATGAATCCGCCACAGGTATACCCGCGTTCCCCAGCCTGAACCCTCCTCCCTCCTCCCTCCCCTACCCTCCCTCTGGGTCGTCCCAGTGCACCAGCCCCAAGCATCCAGTACCGTGCAGCCCACTTATATTAACAGACAGATCATCCAGTCAGAAAATAAATAAGGAAGCACTGATCTTAAATGATACATTGGACCAGATGAACTTAATTGATATATAGAACACTGCATCAAAAAGGAGCAGAATACACATTCTTTTTCACGTGTACATGGAACATACTCCAGTATAGGTCACACGTGCTGTACTGTGCTGTACTAAGTTGTATCAGTCGTGTCTGACTCTTTGCAAACCTATGGACCATAGTGCAACAGGCTTCTCTGTCCATGGGATTCTCACATCCAAGTACTAACCAGGCACAACCCTGCTTAGCTTCCAAGATCAGATGAGATCAGGTGTGTTCAGGGTGGTATGGCGATAGACTGTCCATGGGATTCTTTAGGCAAGAATACTGGAGTGGATAGCTGTGCCCTCCTCCAAGGGAATCTTCCTGACCCAGGGAACAACCTGCATTTCTAAAGTCTCCTGCATTAGCATGCATGTTTTTTACCACAAACCGCCTGGGAAGCCACGTGAAAGTCTTGAAAGTGAAAGTTAATCAATCGTGTCTGACTGCAACCCCATGAACTGTACAGTTCATGGAATTCTCCAGGTCAGAATGCTGGAGTGGGTAGCCTTTCCCTTCCCCAGGGAATCTTCCCAACCCAGGGATTGAACCCAGGTCTCCCTCATTGCGGGAAGATTCTTTACCAGCTGAGCCACAAGGGAAGCCCTACTAGGCCACAAAACAAACCTCTGTAAATTTAAGAAAATTGAAATAATATCAGGCTTCATTACTGACTAGAACACTAAGAGACTAGAAATCAATTACAAAGAAACCTGCAAAAAACACTAACATATGGAGGCTAAAAACAATATACTATACATAATCAATCGTTCACTGAAGAAATCAAATAGGAAATCAAATATAACTAAAGAAAAGTGAAAACAAAACACCATGATCCAAAATCTATGGGACACAGCAAAACCAGATTTAAGAGGAAAGTTTAGAATAATACAAGTTCACCTTAGGAAAAATCTCACATAACAACCTAACCTTACACTTAAAGATATTAGAAAAATAAGAACAAAGCTAAGATTTAGTAGAAGAAAATAAATCATTAAGATCAAGCTGAAATAAATGAAACAGAGACAAAGAAAACAGAAAATATCAATGAAACTAAGAGTTGGTTCATTTAAAATAGAAACAAAATTGATAAAACTTTAGCCAGACTAATCAAGAAATAGAGAAGGCCCATATCAGTTAATTAAAAAATTAAAAAGGAGAAAAGTACAAGTAACAACTGACACTATAGAAAAACAAAGGATCATGAGATTACTACAAACAATTAAATAGCCATAGATAGCCAATACAATGGACTATCTAAAAGAAATAGACAAATTCTATAAATGAACACTCTTCCAAGACTGAACCAGGAAGAAATCAAAAATATGAATGAACCATATTCCAGCAATGAAATTTAACCAGTAATTTAAAAAAAACTCCCCAAAACCAAAAGTTCAGAGCTAGATGATTTCACAGGTGAAGTCTACCAAACATTTGGAGTACAAATAATACCCATCATTCTCAAATTATTCCAGAAAATTATAGAGGAAGAAAGACTTTCACACTCATTCTATGAAAATAAAACTACCCTGATTCTGAAACTGGAGAAAAATATCACAGTAAAGATAATTCCTGGCCAGTATCACTGATGAAAATAGATCCTCAACAAAATATTAGCAAATTTAATCCAGTAATACATTACAATAATCATACACAATAATCAAGTGGGATTTATCCCAGGGACACAAAGATGGTTCAATATCTGAAGCTCAGTTAATGTGATGCACTACATTAACAAATTGAAGAATGAAAACCATATGATCATCTCTGTAGATTCAGAAAAAGCTTTTGACAAAATTTAGCATCCATTTATGATAAAGCCCTTCCAGAAAGTGGATATAGTGGGCCTACTTCAACATGGTAAGAGCCAAATATGTTATTCCCACAGATAACACTGAAAAGCTGAAAGCATTTCCTCTAAGATCAGGAACAAGACAAAGATGCCTATTCTGGCCACTTTTATTCAACACAGCATTGGATGTTCTAGTCACAGCAGTAAGACAAGAAAAATAAATAAAAGAAATGCAAATTGGGAAGGAAGAACTAAACCATTACTGTTTATAGATGACATGATACTATGCTTAGAAAATCCTAAATACATCTCAAAAAATTATTACTTATTACCCAATTACTAAGTAAAGTTACAGGATACAAAATTAATATACAGAACTCTGTTGCATTTCTATATACTAAAAATGAACTATCAGAAAGTGAAATTAAGAAAACAATTACAATTCCAATTATATCAAAAAGGATAAAATACCCAAGAATAAACCTACCTGAGGCGGTAAAAGATTTGTACTCAAAAAACTATAAGTCACTGATGAAAGTAATTCAAGGCAACACATGTGGAAAAATATACTGTTCACCAAATGGAAAAAATTATGCTGTTAAAATAGCCTTACTACTTGAGGCAATACAATCTCTATCAAAATATAAAAGGCATTTTTCAAAGAGCTTTAAAAACGTCCTAAAATTCATATGGAAACACAAACAATTCCAAACAGAGAAAACAACCTTGAAAAAGATCAGAACTGGAAGAATCATACTCCCTGACTTCAGATTATGCTACAAAGCTATAATTAAAAAAAAAAAAAAAGTATACACTGGCACAGAAATAGACATTTATATCACTGGAGAGCTCAGAAATAAAACCACACATAATTAATTACTGAAAAAGGGGGCAAGATTAAAACAGAGAAAAGAAAGTGTCTTCAATAAGTTATACTGGGAAAACTTGACTGTTATATTTAAAACAAACGAGATTAGGATATTTCCTCACACCAAATTAAAAAACTCAAAATATTGATAGATTAAAGACCTAAATGTAAGACTTTAACCATGCAAACTCCTAGAAAAGAACATAGGCAGAATGCATAAATCATTTTGTGTGTGTGCTCAGTCATGTCTGACTCTTTGAGACCCCATAGACTCTGTCCCGCCAGGCTTCTCTGTCCATGGAATTTTCCAGGCAAGAATATTGGAGTGGGTTGCCATTTCCTACTCCAGGGAAATATTTTGTTGTTGTTGTTGTTGTTGTTGTTGTTGTTTGTTTGTTTGTTTTTTGGATCTGTGTATTAAGACAAAAGGGACAAAAGCAAATGGGATTTAATTAAACTTAGAAATTTTCCAGAGCAAGGTAAACCATTGACATGAAAACACAATCTACTGAATGGGAAACAGTATTTGAAAACAATATGACTGATAAGGAATTATATATCCAAAGTATATAAACAATTCATACACCTCATGATATTGAATAAAAATATCAAACAATTCATTTAAAAATTTCTCCTGAAAAGGCATTTCTCCAAAGAAGACATGCAGATGGCCAACGGGCACTTTAAAAGATGCTCAACATTGCTAATCATCAGAGAAACGGAAATCAAAACCACGAGTTATCACCTCACTCCTGTCAGAATAGCTATCATCAAAATGACCACAAACAACAAATATTAGAGAGGATGTGAAGAATAAGGAACCCTTTTACACTGTTGATGGAAATGTAAATTGGTGCAATCTCTGTGGAAAAATTATGAAAGATACTCAAAAGATTAAAATTAGGACTACTATAACATGCAGCAGTTCCACTCTTGAGAATATATCTAAAGCAAATAAAAGCACTGATTTGAAAAGATATATATATCCCAGTATCCATAGCAGTATTATTTACAATAGTCAAGATGTGGAAGAAAGCTAGGTATACATCAATAAATGAATGGATGAAGGGAATGTGGTATGTGTGCACATATATACATACATGTATATATGTGTATGGGGTTTCCCTGGTGGCTCAGATGGTAAAGAATCTGACAGCAATGCCACAGACCTAGGTTCGATCCCTGGGTTGGGAAGATCCCCTGTAGAAGAGAATGCCACCCACTCCAGTATTCTTGCCTGGAAAATTCCATGGACAGAGGAGCCTGGAAGGCTACAGTCCATGTGGTCACAAAGTGTCAGACACAACTGACTAACCAGTACCATACATACACACACACACACACACACAGGGGAATATTATATTATTATGTACATGCATTATATGTGTGTAGATATATATATGTATATATATACATATATATATATATATATATAGAGAGAGAGAGAGAGAGAGAAGTATTAGCCTTAAAAAGATGACATTCTGCTCTTTGCAACAACATGGGTAGACCTAGAATATATTATGCTTAGTGAAGTAAATCTGACAGAGAAGGAGAAATACTACATATTATCACTTATATGTGGAGCATAAATAATAAAACAAACTAGTGAATATAGAAAAAAAATGGACTCACAGATTTAGAGAATGAACTAGAAATTACCAGCAGGTAGAGGGAAAGAGGGAAGGGCAATCAAGGGATAAGGTAGTAAGAGTTAAAAACTACTGGGTATAAAATAAGTTACAAGGATGTATTGTATAATACAGGTAATACAGCCAACATTTTATACTAAATATACTTGGAATGTAACCTTTAAAAATTGTGATCACTATATTGCTCACCTGTAACATAATTGTATAGTAATAATACCTCCTTAGAAAAGAAAAATAATGAAAATTGGAAATATAACTACTCATTGATGTCTTAATATTTTCCGTCTTATGTTACATTTCCAATACAAAGTTTCTGTTTTCCATATGTTCTTTATAAAATTATTTTTCACATCTGGATACCAAGTGTTAAATACAAAAATTTACTTCTATATCTAGAATCATATGTACTACATATTGTGTCCTCTGTTCTATGATTTTTAGATTTTTGATGTTTGAAATATGTCAGATTTATCAAAAGTAGTGGAAAAATTTTATGTAGATTAATGGAGATTTTAAGTTAAATAACATTTATTTAGTTTATGTTTAAAATTAAATAAGAGGAGGGTCTCCAATCCTGATACTGGTCCATGGCCTGTTAGGAACTGGGTCACACAGCAGGAGGTGAGCAGTGGGTGAGTGAGTGAAGCTTCAGCTGATGTTCCCCATTGCTTGCATTACCCCCTGAGCTCCACCTCCTGTCAGATCAGCAGTGGCATTAGATTCTCATAGGAGTGTAAACTCTATTGTGAACTGAGCATGCTCAGGATCTAAGTTGTGCACTCCTTATGAAAATCTGAGGCCTGATGAACTGAGTGGAGCTGAGGCAGTGATGCTAGAACTAGGCAATGGCTGCAAATACAAATCATCATTAGCAGAGAGGTTTGATTGCACAGAGGCAATAATAAATCACTTGTTTACAGACATATCAAAACTCTATCAGTGAGGGCAAGTGACAATTAAACTGCATCTGGTGGCAGGCTTTAAGTTAGAATCCAAAACCTTAATCTGCTCATGACCTGCCGGCCCATTATTTTATCTACCACTTTCATCTGTGCCTCTTTCCTGCACTGAGCATTTGTCTCAATCACATTTCTGGTGAGCCTAGAAGTTTACCCTAACCAAAATGAGTAAAAAATAAATGTCACTGGAGAGCATTTTTGAAAAGGGGGAAAGATCCAACAGGAAGAATACAGAAGACTCTGACTACCAAAAAAAAAAAAAAGAAAGCTCTATTTAAAAGAAAATATCAAGAATCCCACTTAAATTATAGGTTCATCGCAAGAAGTGATTCACATTCTTCAAGCCTGCTTTGTAAAATACGTGGCAACTGGCTATCCAATGAAGCCATGAAACCTTCAAAACTGCTTTGCCATATGGAGACAAGCACCTTGTATTAAAAGACAAGTCTTTGGAGTTTAAAAACAAAAACAAAAACGTGAATATGAAGAATAGAAGTGATTATTCAAGGCCACCACTTCATTAAATGTGTCTGCACTGACGGCATTATTCTTAGTGGATAATCACATTGCTAAAACTAAGAAATCCTTTGCTATTGGTGAAGAGTTGATCCTATCTGCTGCTAAGGACATTTGCCGTGAACTTTAAGGAGAGGCTGCAGTTCAAAAGATGGCATGGGTTCCTCTTTCAGGTAGGACCATAACTAGATGAATTGATAAAATAGCAGAGGATATTGAGGCACAATTGCCAGAGAGGACTGGGCCACTTGGTGTGCAGCCCAGGCTGATGAGTCTACCAGTGTTGACAACAGCACAAGAATGCTTTGTGTTGTGTGATATATCTTCAGGAAGTTGTGCACAAGGATATGTCGTGTGCACTTTTGTTGCCAACCAATACCGCAGCTGCAGAACCATTCAAGTCTTTGAATATTTACATATCAGGAAAACTGAAATGGTCATTCTGTGTATGTATGTATGGACAGAATGTTTGTCATGACTAGATGGATTTCCGGTTTTGCTACTCAGGTCAAAGAGGTAGCTTCTGAATGTGAATCTACACTCTGTGTCATCCATAGAGACATGCTGGCTAAGTGAAAAATGTCACCAAACTTAAAAACTTTTTGTTGGATATGATTAAAATAATCAGCCACATTATGGTGCATGCTCATAACTCGTGTCTTTGTGCCACTTTGTTAGGAGATGGACACAGAACACATATGTCTTCTCATATATAGAAAGGCCAGAGTTTTTGAATTATGAGAGCTGCTCCAGAGATTCCTTTTAGAAAAACAGTCACCATTGGCAGCATATTTCTGTGACACCGAATGGGTAGCAAAATTTACTTGTGTGACATATTCAACCTATTCAACTAACTCAGTCTGTCACATCATGGGAAGATTACAACTGTATTCAAATCTGAGATAAAGTGGCTATATTCAAAGCCAAACTGGAGTTATGGGGGCAATGAGTGAACATTCTGAATTTTGACATGTTTCAAACATTAGTGGAGATTTTGAAAGAGACTGAACCAAGGGCCTTCTTTCTTCCAGCTGGTTCATGATCACCTACCTCAGCTTTCAAAAGAGTTTGAGTGTTACTTCCCAATTACAAAAGATCCCCAAACTGGGAAGGAATAGATCCATGACCTATTTGTGAATAAGCCAGGTGAATCAACTTTGTCTGTGCTAGAAGAGCATCAACTGCTTGAGGTCACAAATGACAGTAGCCTTAAAAGTGTGTTTGAGACAACTTCAAATCTCTATATTTCTGGATTAAAGCCAAGTCAGAATATCCTGAGACTGCCACAAAAGCACTGAGTCTGCTTCCATTTCCAACATCCTATCTTTGTGAATCAGAGTTTTCTGTAGTGACAGCAGCCAAAACCAGATTATAGACTAGACTAACACAGTGTCACTGTCTTCAGTCACTCCTGTTTGGGATTGTCTAGTTCCATGAAAACAAGGTCAAGGCTGGCACTGATTCTGCACTGTAGTGAGTTGTCTAATTACTTCATTATATACCACAATGCAATAATAATAGAAAAAAGTACACAATGAAAATAATGTGCTTGAACCATCCTGAAACCATTCCCCTTGCCCCCCAGGTCTGGGAAAAGTTGCCATCCACAGAACTGGTCTCTTGAGCCAGAAAGGTTGGAGAGCACTGAAATAAGAGATCTGGGGTAAATAATAGCTTCTACTCGAAAATAAATATAAGAAATGTGTTTTGTTGCTGCTTTTCAGTCACTAAGTCATGTCTGACTCTTTGTGACCCCATGGACTCCACACACCAGGCTCCTCTGTCCTCCACTATCTTTAGGAGTTTGCTCAAATTCATGTCCATAGAGTTGGTAATGCTATCCAGCCATCTCATCCTCTGCCATTCCCTTTTCCTTTTGCCTTCATTGTCTCCCAGCATCAGGGTCTTTTCTGAATATTCATGTGACTGAAGAAATACAAGTGCAAACACACAAAAATGTCACTAACATTTCCATTACTTGGAAGAGAAAACAAAATTATTTTTATCATTATTGGAATATTTTTCTAGATGTTTCTTTTATTTTCTTTTCTTTTTTGCAAGTACGGATATGGTATAGATGAAGGAATGGTGAGAGAAATTGTTGGAATTTTGCAGACATTGTTGTACTACAGTGAATCTAGTATTACACACATTTTCAGAAATTACTTTAAATTCTCATTGCTTAAATTGTTAATACTAAACAAATTGGAGTTAAAAAAAAGAAGTACATATATATGTGTATATATATACATATACTTTTATAATTGGTAATACTAATAAAATATTTCTAAAAATTATGAAAAATAGGAAAATATTTAAAAGACATGAATCATTATGGTTTTAGTTGTTCAACTTCACATTTCATAGTTACAGTATTATTAAATACCTTTTCCCACCCTTCTTCCCATCTAGCAATTTTGACTTTTGCATCATTTTTGTTTTTTGATGTTTATACCTTTTTACATTCTACTCTGCAATCATAATTAAGACAGATATTTAGCCAACTAAATATTGAATCACCATCTTCCTATCTAGTGATTTTGACTTTTGTATCTTTTTTGTATTTTGATGTTTATACATTTTTACATTCCACTCTGCAATTATAATTAAGACAGATATTTAGTCAACTAAATATTGAACTATATATTAAACTAAATTTAGCCAACTGAATATTGAACTATATCTAATTATAACCAATTATTTCCAGTTCTAGCCCTTCTATCATCAAGTTTATTACCTCAAGTTTTGATTCATTATTTGATATCTGTATTTTATTGTTAATATTTTTGAGAAGTTTATAATTATTATATCCTTTAATTTATTACATGCTAAATAATTCCTATGTGATACTTTACATTAGTAAGAAAAACCTCTTCCTTTTCTTTATTTAAGCTTAAAGACATGGTTACAGTGTCTTCTGTCATTAATTTTTGTCCCCAGCTTGTCAGTTCATATTTCTATTGCTGGATTTTATTTGATGATTGGTTATATTAAGATGGATGCTTTACTCACTGAATATTTATAATTTACTTCTGTTTTATTTAACTTAAAAAATAACTTGGCTTGTATAATATTCTTGATTACATTTTCTTTCCATCAGCACTTTGTATATAGCACTCTATTTTCATCTGTCTTAGGAGTTGCTCTGGAGAGGCCTGTGTTGCAATTATTCTCCTTGGATGATAACTTGATTTTCAACCTAGATATCTAATGCCCTTCTTTTTTCCCTCTTGGCATTTTAATAATTTAACCAGGAATTCATCAGCACAAACTGATCTGTATTTTTTCCTGATATTTTAAATGCCCTATATATCTGAATCTTTTATTTTTAATTTCTGGGAATTTTTTGCAACTATATATTAATACTTTTTAAGAGTCAACTGGGATTAATTTATGCATACCTATTTTTCTTTTGCTGGACTATGTATATTAATGTAATTTCTCATGTCTTTCATTGTAACTTCATATCTATTATAATCTCAGTTATAATGCTTACTCTATTGAGTAATTGGATATTCATTCCTAAGCCATGGCAAATCCATTCTCAAATGATTATAATGTGTTTACTGTTTCCATTATGGTGTTGTTGTGTCATTCAATTTAATTCTGTATTTGTGTGATTTCCCAGTCAACTCTTACTGTTGTTTTCTCACTTTAAATTTCTTTATTAAAAATTATTCAGATTTTTATTACTTTCTACAAAAAAAATGAAACACTTGCAATGATATATCTCTTTCCCTTGGGTTATGATATATTCCAGAATGCATTATTTATCACTTTATTTTGCTGCTTCTTACTTATTTTCATCTTTTCTTCAATTTCCTAACTGGCTTCTCTTGTATAAATTCCAAATCTTAAATTTCTGTATTTATTTCTTTCCTCTGTATGCTAAAACTCTGTCCTATTGATTTGGTCAAAGTATTAGATCTTGGATCTACTTACTTGTTTATCTCCCACTCCCAATCCCACCTGTGGTCAACTCTCTTTTCTATCTGATCTTCCACAATTTCAGACTTTGAAGACATTAAAACTTCCTTATTCTCTTCATACTGTCTATTTTTCTTTCTTCCTTTCTTTCCATAAAAAGATTTATTGATTTCATGGGAAGTGAAATGAATATCTTGAAGAGATTATTGCACTTCCATGTTCACTGCAACATTATTCATAATAGCCAGGGCTTGGAAACAAATATCAGTTGACAGATAAGTGGATAAAGAAATATATGTATATATATATATATATATATAATACATATTATATGTATTATATACAATGCACATTTATACAATATTTTATAATTATATATTAATATATATGGCAATACATTATATATGATGATATATATAATGAAATAGGCTACACATACATACATAATGAATTAAATGTGTATCCATAAATAGAATATATTTATGCACATATCTGTAATGAAATATCATTCAGCCTTAAAGAAGAAGATTCTGACACTTGGAACAATGTCAAGATTCTGATGTTTGTAACATTCACAAGATATTGTATTTTGGTCACTCAGTTATGTCTGACTCTTTGCAGCCCCATGGACTGTACCATTACACTATATGATATAAACCAGACACAAAGAAAATTACTGCATGATCTCACTTATATGTGGAATATAAAAAAGTTGAATTGTAGACACAAAGAGTAGAACTGTGGTTACTAAGCATGGGGAAGTGGGGAAAATAAGATGTTGGTCAAAATGTACAAATTACAGTTGTGTAAAATGAATAAGGTATCAAGATCTAATCTATAGGATGAAGACTGATAATGATACTATATTATATACTATTAATTTACTCAGAGTAGATTCAGATGCTCTTAGCACATACAAATAAAGTAACTATGTGAACAGATGGACATATTAATTAACTTGACTACAGTAATCATTTCACTATGTATATGTGTATCTAAACATCATGTTGTATACTTTAAATATATATGAGTCAATAAAATGTTTTTAAATTTGTTTTGTATATCATTCTTGCTGTCATACAGAAGCTATCACATGTGGACTGTTTCTTCTTTCCATTGAGAAACAAACTTGCTCATATTTCTATTGCAATGGACTTGGTGAGCCTTCATGTATCTCTCCATTCTCTCACTATTGTACCTCCCTATCATCTTAAGTGTTTTGCTTATGCATCCTTGCTCTTACCTGTAGAGTAAACCATATTCTTTTTTTCCAAAATCTTCTGTATTATCCTTGAAGCATGTTCTATTGATTTCCACCTTTAAAATAAAACAGAAACATTCATTACATCAGTCACATTCTTCCCGTAACATTATCATTCAACCCTGACATCCTCTTCTAGTTTCAATCTTACCTACTTCTTTTAAAGTCAAATTTCTTGAAACAAATGTCTACATACATTACGTATTTTTCACAAGTTTCTGCCCATCATGAAGCAACAGTTATCTGACTTCTGCCTTCAATGATTCAATTGAAATTACCACTTTCAGTATCACCAGCAATTTTCACGTTTCAAGTTCAACAGAAACAATTTAAATCATTGTCCATTCTCCCTGTCCTAAAACATGTCCTTTGATTTCTCTGATATCATACTTCTTGTTCCTTCCTACCTCTCTTGGTCCTATTCCTCTAGTCATTATTTTTAATATCCTCCATCTAGTCCTTAAATAACAGCGTTCATCATTGCTTTGCCTTTGGCTTTCTTCTCTTTTAATTTTACAGTTGTACTTGGTCATTGCATTAATTCCCAAATTGGAGATTATTTGGGCCATACTTCTAATTCTAAAACTTGAATTAAGCCCATTCATCTTTTCCTAACTTGTGGATCCTTAATCTATTCTCTACTGATGCCCCTAGTTTTATGAGAAAAGGTATCTCAAGTGCTACATAAGTAAAATAAATTTAATAATCTTCCTTTCTAACCACATTTTTCTCTATGTTAATCATTAATGTTTTTTTTGTCATCTATTCAGGTTCTTCCATTGATGCATTAGTGACCATCTTCTGCCTATCTGATACATAACAAAATATTCTTGTCTCTAACTCTGGAATAACTCTAGACATATATATATATATATATATATATATATATATATATACACACACACACACACACACACACACACACACACACACTATCAAAACCCTAGTTTAAGTCTGCATAATCTTTCACCTGGAATATTGCAATAGTCCCCTAATTTGATTCCCTTCAGACACAATGTCTCTGTAAAGTTCATCCTCCTTATTGCAGCTAAAGAGATGTTCCAAAAATGGAAGCTATGCCATATCTTATTTGGGTTTTCCTTTGGCCTTCAAGTGGCTGCAGACGGTAAAGCATCTGTCTGCAATGCAGGAGACCTGGGTTCGATCCCTGGGTTGGGAAGATCCCCTGGAGACGGAAATGGCAGCCCACTCCTGTATTCTTGCCTGGAAAATCCCATGGATTGCAGAGCCTTGTAGGCTACCATCCATGGGGTCGCAAAGAGTCGGACACAACTGAGCGACTTCACTTCACTTTTGGCCTTCAAGTAAAACCATTAGCCCTTAACAGGCCCACAAGATGTTGGCTGACCTGAACCATTAATTTGTCTCTGGAATTGCAACAATTACAAGTTCATCCCCCTCTAGAGCTCTCACATAGATTCTCCCTTTTGCTTACAGTTCTCTTAAACCAGCTGCACCTAACACACAGCAAAATCGAACCCCTTTGTCACTCCCATTCACCGAGTTAAGGTTAATACACTTGGCAAATCTTCAGTTAACCCTCACATATTCATACAGCATTTTTCTGACCATCCTAACCAGTGAGGTCTTCTCATTATTCTCTTCCGTAGAAGACACTGTGGCTCTGATAACATCACAATTCTACTTAGATGTAATGCAAATGTACTTGTTTATTGACTGTTTCTCAACTTATACTATGAGCTACATAAAAGCAGAAAAAATGTTACCTTCCTGGATATATTCTCAGCACAAATAATAACATCTTGAAGACAGCCATGCCATATGAATTATAGAATGAAGAAGTAAAAATCCAGTGGTTTGAGAGAGAGCCATCTCTCTTCTAGGAACTAGACATGTCAGCAGTATCTCTCTACCTTCTGTAAACTATGCTCTACTCTTACCCTAGTAAAAAATCTAGCTTTTCAACTAGTGTGAAGTTCAATTATAAAGGTGAAAATCTAGTGTTATTTATCATAACATTTCACTGTTATTTCAACAAATCAGTAGAGTTTAGTATTTATAATAAGGAGCTCTGAATTAATTAATTTTCTGTATAGACTTAAACAGTACAAGAAGACAATGTCCTGTAGTTAAAAAAAAAAAGCATTATGAATATGGAAAGCTAGAAATATGTCACTTCAAGAGTTGAGTAGTTTAGTTTTAAGCAAATGAAAACCCATAGCCTTAATTACTTAGGCTATTTCATTACTTCTCTAATTCATTTATAATCAAGTTATTTTCAATCCAATTTTATTTAAAAGAAACACATCCAGAATTTTTCTTCTATGTAACACTAAACTTCATGAGATTTCATCTAGAGAAGATTCAGTGTTAGTAGATGTACATTTACATATTAAATCAAAATTACTTCTGCTGTCTCTCACTAATCATTTTTAGTTAAAAGCCACTTTTTGTTTTAATTTGATCAAATTGTTAACATTGGTTTCACCTTCTCCAAATAGATTAGTTTGGCATAAATAATATGTCTTGTAAATTGGTGCTGTTTCATTTAGTGACAGAGACTTTCAACGGTTTCAGTTTCAAGAAAAGCCATTAGATAATGAATTGATCTTTTTCTTGGTTTTATAAATGGCCTTGGGAAGGCTTATCATAATGAAGTCAGTGATGTCCTCTTAGAATGAGAATTGAAAAGTGATGACAATCTTTAATAGGAATAAAAATCCAGAAAAGAATTTACTTGTAGAAATATTAGAAATGTAAGGAACAACAGAAACCTCAAGTGGCATATAGTCATAAGAAAGTGCAACAATAGGTAAATTAGAGGAAAATAATCAGTGAGTTTCTCAGGGCCATTTAGCATATCATTTAAGCTGAACTTAAGACACCCCTGACTCCACTACATGCTTTTTTGAAGGCAGTGTAGTTTTCTTATTAAATTTGGAGAAAATTTACATTTTTAAAGTTTAAATTTAAACTTAAATTTGTTTTTTCCTCTGACCTTTGTTTCACTAATAAAGGTAAAGATAAGTAAATTGTCAATTTGTACAATCTTATATATACAAATTCTTATGGATGTGAATGTACTAAGTTTCATATGGCATTTCCATCTGAATATGATACTATTTATTTAAATAAGCCCTAATTAATCTATGAAAGATAACAGTGTTATTGCATACTAAGTCGCTTCAGTCATGTCTGACTCTGTGCGACCCTATGGACAGCAGCCCACCAGGCTCCTCTGTCCAAAGGATTCTCTAGGCAAGAATACTGGAGTGGGGCCATTTCCTTCTCTATTAGGATGATAATATTAACCTTTATTAAGCACATACTGATATTAAATTATTTAATTTTCATAATAACTTTATGGTGAAGATACCATTATTATGCTCATTCTTTTAGGACAAACACAAAATTCCAGTGATTTGCCATGGGACAAACAGTTGGTAAAAATACTTGCAAAGCATTCATGCTCAAGTATTTGGAGTACCTATGTTGTGTCAGGTAACATGCCACATAAGTTCACACACCATCTCATTTTGCTACAGCAATACAAAAAAGAGGGAAATAACATTCAATTGTGAATTTTCTAAAGAAGAGACTGAGATACAGAAACATTTAAACATCTTATCTAAGAAAGATTAGAACATGAATACAGCATCCAGGCTCCAAACCTGAATTCCTGTTACTATGTTATGTAGGCTCCCTGAATATCTTAACAGTACTGAGTTTTCCAAAGTGATGAAACAATAATTTTCATATTATTGTTATTCTAAGGTCATAGTCAGCAATATTTAAATGCCTAAAGGCAGGATTTAAGAAAGCAAAGATTTTAGTTCTCTTCATTGGGCAGACTCATTGCTATATAATCTAAAGTTTAAGAAGAAAAATAAAACCTCAAACTGCGGTTTTTTGCATTTTATTTTTCAATACGCCAAGTGAATTGGCCTTATGAAATCTTAGTTTTACAGCAAAAAGTCAAAATGTTTTCTATTAATATTTTTTATTTAGGCTTCAGATAGCTTTTGCTATGTAGCCAGATAAGAGAATGGTGCTACCTCAGAATAAAGTTGCTGAGATGTCCAAACTGCAACTCTGTTTTATTGATGAGTTGACACTACGTTTAAGAACTTAAAAACTGGTTCTGCTTGGGGGAAAAAAAAAAAAAGGTAGTTCTACCTGGTAAGGTTTATTCATTATACAGTCTCAAGTAAGCCTAATATATTTTTGGAATTAAAAAGGCCAGTTAATGGGATCATGGCATGACCAATAGAGTCATGGAGTAGACCAAACATTTGACTGAGAATTCCAGTTCTCAATAATTCTCCCTCTAAGACACTTGTAACCTCTCCAGTCTAAACTTTCTCAAACGCTCACATACAGGAATCAGAGCAGACTATATTGAAGGTCGCTTCCTGTTTAAAAGATTCTGTTTCAATAGTTAAGATGAAATGGCTAATTTCTTTCCCTACAGCTTTAAATAAAAGTGAACCAGTAACTTAATACGGAGAAGGCAATGGCACCCCACTCTAGTACTCTTGCCTGGAAAATCCCATGGACAGAGGAGCCTAGTGGGCTGCAGTCCATGGGGTCGCTAAGGGTCAGACACGACTGACTGACTTTACTTTCACTTTTCACTTTCATGCATTGGAGAAGGAAATGGCAACCACTCCAATGTTCTTGCCTGGAGAATCCCAGGGACAGGGGAGCCTGGTGGGCTGCCATCTATGGGGTTGCACAGAGTCAGACACGACTGAAGTGACTTAGCAGTAGCAGTAGCAGTAACTTAACAAATCTATGCCTCAGTTTTCTTGTATGGAACATGAGAAGTAAATCCATTTTTTCCCCCATACTTCTAAATCAGTGCTGTGCAGTAGAAATATGGGTCATACATATGAGTTTAAATCTTCTAGAGATTACATTTAAAAAGTAGAGAGAAACTGCTGAAATTAATTCTTATTAGCTGCTGAATTCAATATTATAATTTCAGCTTATAATTACCATAAAATATTTCTATATATTTCATATTATTTTTGTGACACTGTCTTTGAAATCTGATATATATTTTACATTTCAACACATCATAACACAGATCAGCCACATCTGAAATGCTCATTAGCTACGTGTGTCTAGTGGCTACTAGAGGAAGAGTTAATTACATATATCTATTATAGGATGTTACACAGATAATACAGATAATAATACAGATAAAGTTACACAGATAACACAGATGTTACACAGATAATACAGATAATCCTATATTCAGGATATTATACAGATAATACTGCAGTCAGCATTGTACTTTTTTTATTCTCTATCTCACTGTGTTTATACCATATATGACTGCAGTGGCACAGTGAGTTCCCAGGCGGTGCTGTGGTAAAGAATCCACCTGCCAAGGCAGGAGGTGCAGGAGATGCAAGTTCAATCTCTGGGTCAGAAAGATACCCTAGGAAATGGTAACTCGCTCCAGGATTCTTTTTTTTTTTTTTTCATTTTATTTTACTTTTTAACTTTACAATATTGTATTGGTATTGCCATATATCAACATGAATCTGCCATAGGTATACACGTGTTCCCCATCCTGGACCCTCCTCCCTCCTCCCTCCCCGTACCATCCCTCTGGGTAGTCGCAGTGCACCAGCCCCAAGCATCCAGTATCGTGCATTGAACCTGGACTGGTGACTCGTTTCATATATGATATTATACATGTTTCAGTGCCTTTCTCCCAAATCATCCCACTGTCTCCCTCTCCCACAGAGTCCAAAAGACTGTTCTATACATCAGTGTCTGTTTGGCTGTCTCGTATTCTTCCCTGGAGAATTCCATGGACAGAGGAGCCTACTCAGCTACAGTCCACAGGGTCTCAAAGAGTCGGACACTACTTAGTGACTAAAACAACATGTGAATAATGCCACTTCCTGAAAGTGAGAACCAATATGGCAGAGATGATGGAAGTTAGGCTTTAAAATCTGAAAAACTTGAATCAATCCCAGCTTTCCTCACATAGGTTTGTGTATGCATTTGTAATGCGTGTATATTTCCTTTCATACAACGTTCCCTTTCTGAACTACATTTCTCTCATATATATGATGAGAAAAACACTTCACAGGATAGTAGTTATGGTGATTGCCTAGCATATAAAATTTTCTCAACTATGATCCCCTTTGATCACCAAACTCTCCCATCTCTCGCATTTGGAAGATGATCTTACAGCTGACTATAAATATGTTGAGCATAGTTACACAAGTATTATATCTCATAATTTAAATACATTAAAAACTTGTTTCATATAATTTAAGAGCTGATTGCTATCATTTATTTATAAATAAAATCCATATAACTCCTTCAGCCAGATAATTTCATGAACTGCAACAGAATTACTCATATCAATATTGACGTTAGTCATTACTAATTATTCAAGGTGTACATCTATATCCATCTGTGATCCATACTTGGAATTTTGTAGGCATTGCATTTGATTCATAAAAATCACTTGCTAATATGACTATTGCTTTTACATTTTACTTAGAGCTTTACACACATGTTGTCAATTAAATGTAAAATCCTTGGACCTTTAAACTTGTGAAGTTTAAATATTGTTACATGGCCTCTCACTGTCTAGAGAAGAGTAGCATCAAAGTATCCTACTTCTTCCTAGAATCATAAATTGCCAGGGGGAAATGGTATCAAAATTCCTTTTCCTTTAATGATTTATTCAATAGTAGCATCTACCCATCAACATTCTGGACATTTGGTGATCTAAGAATAGACTAAACATATTTTGAAAACAAATAGGTATACACATATACAATGGTTATAATCCTATAAATAGTATTCTTGACAGTGATACATAGAAATTTTTTTAAAAATATAATTAATAACCAAGAAACAAACCCACGAAATATATGAATTTAATATTATATATCTTGAAGTTAGCATGTTGAGCCTACGAAGATAAAAATAAATTTTTGATACCTGTCATCTATTGCTGTAATAGTGAGCATTATTTAGACCCTCATGCTCAGTTCCTGGTGTTTTCTATGTATTGTCTCATTTTATTTTCACTCTGATGATAAGATTTATATACAAATATTATTTAAAATTTATAGCTCAGGAGAAAAGCTGAGAGAGGTCTAGTGACTTTCTCATTCTCAAATAGAAAATTGCAGAGCCCAAATCTCTTTGATGCTAACTTTATTTCACTAAAGTCAGTAAGATATTTTCATAATGTCTTGAAGAGATATATCTTTTTCAAAGCCATTTAATTTTATGCTTCTTTTTTAAAAATATTATTTTGCTTCCTTTTCTCTTGTCACTTCATCTGCCTTCTTTTGTTTCATTTCCTCTTCCTTGCCCTCCTCCTGCTTGATCTCTCCCTGAACAAGACTCACCCCCACAGACACCATCATTCTCTGTTTCTTTTATGGAATTTAGGGGCTTTGATGAGGGGAAGAATGTTAGCTGGTGTCCATTCCTGATGCCCTGGATGTGCTTTCCTTTCTATGTGTTAAATCACATGTTTGTTGGCTCCTATCTCTATCCCCTCTTGCCTGTACTTGCCTGAGATATAGATATGAAGATTCCATCATGAGAATGGCATGGTAGGACTGTATTTACCAAAAATGACCACATGTTATTTTCTGGTTCACATGTATTTGAGAGTATTGGTTATCCCTCTAAAGGGGGGTAGTATATTTCCCTCCCAGAAAATCTGGTTGGGTTTTTATGATCTATGAATAAAACGGGGCAGAAGTGATTCTGTGTGAAAAATGAGCATTAGTTATAAAAGGCGATACAGTTTCTGCCAGGCCGCTCTCTCTCTCTATTGGGTTATTAGCCTCTGAAGCCTTGAACCACCACATAAAAGTCCAGCTCCTCCAAAGCTGCTGTCCTGAGAGGAACATGTGAAAAGAACATCTCGGTGGAAGGATGTTTCTGAAGGGCCCCAGCTTTTCCAGTTTAACCAGCTGATTGTCTTCCCAGCCCAAGTGCCAGAAGCATGTGTGAGGGAGCCTTCAAATGAGCCCATTTGACAGTTTATCAAAACTATCATATAATCTAAAATTCCCTGAGTATTGTTTGACAATACTCTGTTTGTATTTACCAAAAATGGCTATGTGTTATTTTCTGGTTCACATGCACTTCCAGAGTATTGGTTATCTCCCTAAAGAGGGGTAATTTATTTCCCTCCCAGCAAATCTGGATGGGTTTGACAGGAAACATATGAAACCCTGTGTGGGAACTATCTAGCTGAATTCAGTCCCCTCCAGACCTATGAGTAATAAAAATGGTTGGTATTGCTTTTAACCATGAAAATTGGAGTTGATATTTTATTAACTAGTAGATAACTGGAATATGTCTCTGCTTTTAAATATGCTAACTAGGTTGGTCATAACTTTCCTTCCAAGGAGTAAGCGTCTTTTAATTTCATGGCTGCAGTCACCATCTACAGTGATTTTGGAGCCCCCCAAAATAAAGTCTGACATTGTTTCCACTGTTTCCCCATCTATTTCCATGAAGTGATGGGACCAGATGCCATGATCTTCATTTTCTGAGTGTTGAGGTTTAAGCCAACTTTTCCCACTCTCCTCTTTCACCTTCATCAAGAGGCTTTTTAGTTCCTCTTCACTTTCTGCCATAAGGGTGGTGTCATCTGCATATCTGAGGTTATTGATATTTCTCCTGGCAATCTTGATTCCAGCTTGTGCTTCTTCCAGCCCAGCATTTCTCATGATGTACTCTGCATATAAGTTAAATAAGCAGGGTGACAATATACAGCCTTGATGTACTCCTTTTCCTATTTGGAACCAGTCTGTTGTTCCATGTCCAGTTCTAACTGTTGCTTCCTGACCTGCATACAAATTTCTCAAGAGGCAGGTCAGGTGGTCTGGTATTCCCATCTCTTTCAGAATTTTCCACAGTTTATTGTGATCCACACAGTCAAAGCCTTTGGCATAGTCAATAAAGCAGAAATCGATGTTTTTCTGGAACTCTCTTGCTTTTTCGATGATCCAGCAGATGTTGGCAATTTGATCTCTGGTTCCTCTGCCTTTTCTAAAACCAGGTTGAACAACTGGAAGTTTATGTATGGATGTGAGAGATGGACTGTGAAGAAAGCTGAGCACCGAAGAATTGATGCTTTTGAACTGTGGTGTTGGAAAAGACTCTTGAGAGTCCCTTGGACTGCAAGGAGATCCAACCAGTCCATTCTGAAGGAGATCAGCCCTGGGATTTCTTTGGAAGGAATGATGGTCAAGCTGAATCTCCAGTACTTTGGCCACCTCATGCGAAGAGTTGACTCATTGGAAAAGACTCTGATGCTGGGAGGGATTGGGGGCAAGAGGAGAAGGGGACGACAGAGGATGAGATGGCTGGATGGCATCACTGACTCGATGGACGTGAGTCTGAGTGAACTCCGGGAGTTGGTGATGGATAGGGAGGCCTGGCGTGCTGTGATTCACGGCATCGCAAAGAGTCGGACACAACTGAGTGACTGGACTGAACTGAACTGAACTGGAATATATGGTAACTTCTTAATGTTTGCATATACATACAATTTTCTTTTATAATTTTATTTATTTATTTATATTTGGCTGGGCTGGGTCTTCCTTGCTGCACTGGCTTTTCTGTAATAGCAGCAAATGGGGGCTACCCTCTAGTTGCAGTGGACAGGTTTCTCATTGTGTTGGCTCCTCTTGTTGCTGAGCTTGGGGTCAAGGGTGTATGAGCTTCAGTACTCACTGCACATGGACTCAGTAGTTGTGGTACTCTGGTTCTGGAGCACAAGCGCAATAGTTGTGGCCCACAGGGTTAGTCGCTCTGTGGCATGTGGGATCTTCCTGGATCATGAATTGGGCCCATGTCTCCTGCATTGGCAGGTGGGTTCTTTACCACTGAGTCGCTAGAGATGCCCAGGGATGCAATAAAAATAAATAAATAAAAATAAAATTCCTATTACTATTTCCATGATAATTTAGGAAAAATAGAGTTATTTTACTTAGAGTACACAGTTTGTGCTATAAATCTGTCTAGTTTATTTCGCTAATTAGGTTAAAAAAAAAAGCTCTACTGATGCATTTTTCATCTGCCTGTCATTGAATGGTACTTTACAGACTTTGCACAGCACTCATGTGGCTTCATAATTAAGCTTTTCAAATTAATTAGGCCAATAAAAACAGTTAAATCACAGAAAGACTTTTTGGGTCACTTGGTCCAAGATCCATCCCACATTAAATAAAGTTTTCAGAGAGAAGCCAATGACCACCAAGGGTCAGTATGTTCCTTGAAGTAAGGAGACTTCAAGGTCTGGGAAAGAATGAGGATCCTAAATTATGCCAATTAAACTTATGAATGCTTCACTGTTTGGGAGGGCTGCCATGTATATTGTTTCATTAAAAAATAATAGCATGGAATAATGAAGATGAAAAGGTGATTTCTATACATATGTGTTCATGAAATCTAAAGCAGTTATAAATTCAAGGAGTTTAAGAGAGGAAACAAACATCATTTCTATTCTGTTTGTTGCAAGTCATTTTAAATGTTTTCTGATGCTGACTAAAGAATGACAAGACTTCAAGCTTTCACACAAAGCATCTATGCTCTCACTTTTGTCCCTAATCTTCAGCATCAGCTCTGTATTTCCTGTTGGACACTCACATATAGAAGCCTAGCAGTTTTATTTATGCTCTGTCTGTTCGGCTGCTTTGTTCATACAAATCTAGCATAAAATCTATCAAACAATAATCAGGGAATGTTAAATTATGTGATAGTTATGATAATGGTTATGATGATAGAAGGGTATGTTTTCTTAAATCTTCAGAATTTTAAAGTAAAGATCATTTATCTTGTTCTTTTGTGTTTGTTTGTTTTAATGGTACAGAAATTTGGAAATTTTAGGAAACTCTCAAACTGAAAAAGCCTCAGATATTCAATTTATTATATGCATTGTAGATGTTGCATATACATACAAATTTATACACTAAAATATAATAAATTATATTATATATATATATATTCTGGTTATAGATGTACAGTGGAATATCTTGTTTTTTCTTATGTACTTTTATTCATCATTCCAAATAATAAAGACATTCTTCTATTCAACTATCCTGAGATTTTAAGATTTCAACTAAGAAGACATATGCATTAAGCTGTCCAAGAATCAAGCATTAATGGACTGAAACAGACTATAGTTCTATGGGTCCCAGTAATTTCTGAAATATGCATAATGGATGCTAAGACTAAGAGACTATCCTCTGCCCTAAATAAACCTTAAACATTAATTCTAGTGGGGATTTCCACTAAAAATAAACAGCAATAAAATGAAGAAAGAATGTGGCTTTCTTTAACTGTTAAGAAATTATAACTAAGTATTGCAGTCCAAATCATACAGACAAAAATACATTTTCCCAAGAAGAAAAAAAAATCTATGAACAGAAATAAGTATAGGTATGGTTCTCAGGAGTGTTGTGGCAAAGTTTCTGTTTATAATTGCAACCTTAGCAGTTGATAACTATCATCTTTTTATCTATTGTTTTTAGGTCTATAAATTTTATAAATATAAAGTTATAGATTTTTATAGTTTACTAACAGTTTAGATAATTAGATGGTCCAGTTCACTTTCTTAACCACATTTTATTTATAGCAATATCCATTCTAACACTATACAGGCAATATTAAAAGTATACAAACATTTTAAAAGCCAACTACATTTTTTCCTAAGCCAACTACATTTTTTCCTGTTTTAAGTACAATATACATTAACACTTTTTTTCAATGGACAAAAGATTATAAAGATTCTGTCTGTTCTATTTTTTATGGAAGAATATCAAACATACAGATAGCATCTTTCTCTATAGTCAGTTGTGTCTATCCACTTCAGTTTCACATTGAGATTTACCGAATGAAAATTCAACCATTGATTTGGAGATTTACACGTGCTTGTGCATATATTTTCTAATTAAATCTTCCTACTGTGAAGGCAAAGTATTTACTCACATATTGCTTAAAAGGAAATTGAGGAATTGTAGTGGTTTGGGGCCCAGGGTAGGCGACCCCCAAATATGCCACAAGAACAAAATTGATTATTTCAGATTAAAGTTACTTTAGAAATGGAAAATGCAAGACTGACATTTTGACCCTTCTTTTAGTCTCCCTGAAAGTAGTAAATATATCTCCCAAGGTGCCCTCTTTATACCAGGAGTTGAAAGACATCCTTATCACCAGACAAAGGGAATTCAGGGATAAGAAGGTTATAGAAACAAACCTTGTTACTTCTTTACTAATTTCTACTTAAGTCCAAACTTTGCTTAAATCCCTTACTAAGTAAGCACCCAAAGCCTAATTTTCTTTGTCCTGTCAATTCTTTTGTTTAAGAAGTATAAAAGCTGTCTGTTTTGGCCACTCCTTAGGTCCCATTTCTATGAGACCTCTGTGGGTGCAAATTAAATTTGTTTCTTTTCCTTCTGCTAATCTGTCTTGTGCCAATTTTATTACTAGCCTATCCACAAGAACTCAAGAAGGGTAGAGGGAGAAATTTCCCCCTCCATGATGGTTCCCAAGCCAGGCAGGAGGCTGGATGGACCTTGGACCAAGGCTGCTGCAGCTGAGAATTTCTGCAACATCTGACACCTGCAAGCAGATATAAAATTTCTTACCACATCAACCTCCTGGATCTCTGCCTGCAGGACATAGTGGAAGGAAAAGTGGAAAAAGTCCTTTTTCACTTTTGCTTTATATTTAGAAAAGAAGGACAAAATATTTGTGGAGCTAATTCCTTATGACCCAGCAACTTTGATATTCAATTAATGAGTACAGTTGGTTTGTATTGATTCTTTTCTTCCAGAGACAGTAACTTTTTGTTTGTCTCTGTCTGTTGTGCTGTTTGTCATAATAAGGAAGAACCGTACAGCAGAACAGTGGCAAAGGCCCTTTGGAAGCCTGCTGTTTAAGCCACCCTCACAGATTGGTGTTAATGTCTCTCACCAGATCAACATTTATTTAGACAAATTTTGCTGTGGGCCCTCTATACAGAAACCAGATGAAGTTTTTCCTTCCACCTTATTCTATGTCTTGAAAGATTGGCTTTTTGTTCAGTGAGAATATTCTCTCTGGTCTTCAATATATGGAAGGTGCATTCACCATAATGCACCTAGTGAATCATCCCTAGACTGGAGTCAAGACATAAAATCACAAGTAGCGCTTTGTTCTGCTGTGCCAGATCTCACGGGAATTTGTCATAAGGGGTCCCAGTCCATAAGGGTCCTTTGTTATCTCAAACTTTGTCGCCTTGTTAGTGCTGAAAAAGTCCCGTTCCAGCAGTGTCACATACCTGGTGTTATTGCTGATCTTGTTTGTGATACCAATTGTTTTGCTGTTCACACTGGGTACACTGTTAAGACGTGAGCTAACGTGAGCTAAGGGGCTGGAAGAAAACGCAAGGAGCCACAGAAACTGCAGACACATTTATCTTCTCCTGGTTGGCACAGCCAGCCGTGGCAGCAGACATGACATAACATAACATAATCGCACACAACCCTTGAGGGCTTTTTCCAGGTGATGCTTATATAGGCACACCACTCAAAGCAGCCTGTGACCAAGGGAGTACCTCATGATGCACATGCGCAGTGCTGTAAGTGAGCTCAACTGTTACATAACCGTGCCATCGTTGTTTGCAGAACATGGGGCAAGAGAGCCTGAGAGCCTGGGCTGAGCCTGAATGACGCCTCTTGTTAATTTCCCCACACTTGTTCTGTGACTGGAGGCATGCATTTTCGTGGGAAATGAAATGGGACACCATTTTCGCTACATTCTTACCTCCTGTAGCAGCAAAGGGCTTTGATTTTCTTTGGCTAACTCTGGAAGTGAACTTTCTGGGTCTAATGAGGGCAACATCTTCTCTTGTCGGTTACCGCTTGTGTCTTTGGTTAAGCCATAAAAAAAACTTACTGGTTTGAGTTTTTGTTTGAAATTTTGTAAGATCTTACTTCTCAATGGCCAGACAATGGATCTAATCTATATTTAATAGGAAAGTTTTTTGAGGTGCTTATCATAAACAGCTGTCAAATTGGTACTGCTAGAAGAATAAAATTGAAGTGAAAAAAAGGATAATGGCTAGACGTTAGACTTAAAATGTCAAACGTAAATTCCACTTCTAAATTGCCACATCTCCTCAATAATTCCCTAAGCTCTCTAACAAATAATTAGAAAATAAATCTGTTAGAGACCAATATTCAAGAGTTAATAATAACAGTTGTCTTTATCTTGAAATCTCTAAAAAACTGGAATTATAGCTCTAAAAGCAAATCAAAACCCACCTATCTTTACCAATGTCAAGTTCTCAGCTATTTCTCTCCAAATGCTTGCAGATATTATAAAAGATCAGGGTATAGCAGCAAAATTGTACTAAAGAAGACATTTTTTGAATAATAATTATCCTAAGACTTATGCTGAGATAGAAATATACTCCAACTCTCAGGATAAAATTTATATTTTCATTCTCTGCACCTTTATTTATAAATCTTATCATGTCTTTGAAATGTAAATACAGCCTGCATCACCTGAGACTGAGCCTGGATTAGATCAATTGGTAGAAACTAAAACAAACAAATGAACAAAAAAAAAAAAGAGAGAGAGAGAGAGAGAGAGAGAAAGAAAAACTTTTTTCCCCTTTCAGTTTTATTAAGATATAAATGACAGACAGCACTTTATAAAGTGTACTGCATAATGCTTTGACTTATATACATTATGAAATGATTATTAGAGCAAATTTAGTGAACATCCACATAGATGTAAAATTAAAGAAATAGAAAAATTTTTCTTTTGATGAGATATCTTAAGATTTAATATTTTAACAACTTTCATATATAACATATAGCAGTATTAATTGTATCTATTATAACACATTGAATCTTTAGTTCTTATATTTCTTATAATTGGAACTTTATACCTTTTTACTGTTTCTATCCAATTCACTCAGTCTCCAACACCCTCTTTCGGGTAACTGCAAATATGATCTTTTTCTATTAGCTTGTTTACTTTGAAGTGCTATTAGCCTATAAAACAGCATGATAGTTCCTTTTATACAACATAGTAATTCAATATTTCTATACATTTCAAAACGATCACCATGATAAGTCTCGTTACTTTCTGTGAATATACAAATATATTACATAATTATTGACCATATTCTCCCCACTACATTTCATACCTGAGACACACTTAGTTTTCAACTGGAAGTTTGTACCTCTTAATTTCCCTCCCACCTCACCTACCTTCTGGCAATCACATCTGTTTTTTGTATCTATAGCTCTGTTTCTCTCTTGTTATTTTGATATTGTTTATTTGTTTTGGTTTTCTGATTCCACATATAAGTGAAATTATACAGTATTCTTTTTTCTCTGTCTGATACCCAGTAGGTCCATTTATGTTGTCCCAAATGATAAGAATTCATTCTTTTTTATAGGTGAGTAATATCTCATTGCATATTTGTCCACAAATTCTTTAACAATTCATCTATTGATGTGCACTTAGGTTGCTCCCTTATCTTGGCCATTGCAAGTAATGCTTCAATGAAGAAAGGGATGCATATATGTTTTCAAATTAGTGTTTTTGTTTCCTTTGGATAGATACCCAGAAGTGGCATTGCTGGATTGTATGGGGTTCTGTTTTTAATTTGTTGAGGCTTATCTGTACTGTTTTTCATAGTGGCTGCATCAATTTATATCTCCATCAACAGTGTACAAGTGTTTTCTCTGCATCCTTGAAAACAATTACATTTTTTTTATATAATGATAATTTTGACAACTGTGAGGTGATATATCATTGTGGTTTTGATTTGCATGTTCCTGATGATTAGTGATGTTGAACATCTCTTCATATGCCTGTTCGCTGTCTGCATGTATGGATTCAGTTCAGTTCAGTCACTCAGCCATGTCCAGCTCTTTGCAACCCCATGGACTGCAGCACGCCAGGCCTCCCTTTACATCACAAACTCCCTGAGCTTACTCAAACTCATGTCTGTTGAATCAGTGATGTCATCCAACCATCTCATCCTCTGTCATCCCCTTCTCCTCCTAGCTTTAATCTTTCCAAGCATCGGGGTCTCTTCAAATGAGTCAGTTCTTCACATCAGATGGCCAAAGTATTGGAGTTTCAGTTTCAGTATCAGTCCTTCCAATGAACATTCATTCAATGTGTGGATTAGTTCATTGAAATTAAAGAAAAAAAAAGAGAGAAATAATCTTTTTAAAACACAAACTTCTAAGACACTCTTGCCCAGGAATAAAGGTGGAGATTGATCAAGATAGTGAATTAGGAGAACATGGAACTCACCTCCCTCCACAAACACATAAAAAGTTCATCTACTTGTGAAGCAATCTTGACTTAAAATGAATTGGAAACTGACAGATGGGTTGTAAGAAAGAGCCACATGAAATTGGGTAGGAAAGAAAAAGAAGCAATCAGGTCAAGACATATTCCCCCAGGAATATGATGACTCAGAGGGAGAGAGAAAACACACAGGAGAAGATCTACCCTAGGAAGAGTGTCCTATGATGGACAAAAGAAACAGACCTGAAATTGTATCTGAGGAGTTTGGGGGAAGCCACTACTGGTGGTAACACAGGTGGCAAACCAGATGCAGCTCGGTCATCTGTCTATGGCATCTCACTGAAATGTGCATGAGACCCTCTTGCTTCAGCACTGCTCCTCTCTGAGTCAAAGGTACCAATGCTGGCAGATGGGAGAGCACACACTTAAAATGGACAGAGGAAAATTGGACCCAACCCCCCAGGGATTCTGCTCCAGAAACTTAGGATCCAACCCTACACCTGGGGTTGGATCGATACAGTGATGGCCAGTGAGCAGAGGGAAAGTCCTGGTTCAAGCCTGGCCCCAGCATGTGTATTTCAACCTGCTATAAAGGTGAGAGCTGTCAGAACACCCTGAGGAAAGATGTGACTTGTAATTATATCGAACCCAGCTCTTCCAACAAAGGCACTGGGCACACACAGACTGTACACAACTCTTTAAGGATACAACTTTAAAATCACAATAGGGAACTGGCTCACTTAATTCAAAGAGAGAAAATTCAAAGAGAGAAAATTTATCAAAAGAATATAGAGGTACTGCTTTCAACTGAAATAGTATGAAAAACAACTGCAAAAATAAATAATGATACAAATTATTCCAGAGGAATAATTCAAAGCATTAGTAACAGGAATGCTAATGAAATTAAGGAAAATAGGTGAACAAAATGACAATTATTTAAATTACAATAAGTTACCAAAAAATGGAATAAAGAACATCACATGTACCAACATTGGTATAATAGTGGTGACAGAGGAGAAAAAAAAAGGGAGGGAGGTTAAAATATATTTGATGAAATTATGGCTGAAAACTTCCCAAATCAGAAGAAGGAAACAGATAACCAGATACAGGAAACAGAGGGTCCCAAACAAAATGAGCTGAAACAGATACACACCAAGACATACCGTAATTAAAATAACAAAAGTTAAAGATAAAGAGACAATTCTAAAGACGGCAAGAAAAAAAACCAAAGAGTTGCATACAAGGGAATTTCTATATGGCTATAAGCTGATTTTTCTGCACGAACATTGCAGGCCAGAGGAGGGAAGCATGATCTATTTAAAGTGCTGAAAGGGGAAAAACAAAACATTCAAATTAGAATGTTATGCCCAGCAAGATTATTTTTAAAATTGAAGGAGAGATAAAGAACTTCTCATACAACCAAACTCTAAGATTCCATCAATACTGAAATATCCCTAAAAGGAATATTAAAAGGGTGTTCTTTAAGTGAAAAATGCTATCTCAAGAAGTATCTTTAGGAAAGGAAAAATCCCAGTAGTAATGGTAAATATATAGCAAATGTTGAGTACAAACCACTTAAGTAAGCTAAAATGAAGATAAAAAGTAAAAAAAAAAAAAAAAAGTAAAACCAAATATAACTACAATAAACAGTGAAGGAACAAACATCGAGATCTGAAACATGGCATCAGAAACATGAAATCTAGGGGAAGAGAGTAGAATGTGTAGATCTTTTAAAATATGATTGAGTTTAAGTGACTAACAGATTAAAACAAATAAACATAGACATAGACAACATGTATGAATGGCATTGGAACCATAAATTAGTCATTTTTTTTGTCAAATTAATATGCCATTTTTTTCTTTTTGTCCAGCCACAAGAATTCAAGAGGGATAGAGGGGAAAATTTCCATTCTCTAACAAGATGATGTGATTCACCCATTGCTATTTACTCAATGAAGGCTTGAATCGTTATTAAGACCTATACTCACATTCTAACTTCATTGCTGTTTTATACTATCTAAATTATAATGAATCTTTGATAGCTAACTACACTAATCCTTTTTTCCAGTTTTAGAATTTTCAAATCTTTGTTTCAATGCACTTATAAGAATTCTTTGAAAAGTTGAAGTAGTTATAATGAAGAAAATTACAAAAAAGAAAACAATATATTAGTTTTGACAAATGATGAATGTAACTAGCTGAATCCTTTGGTTTGACTCATATCTTATCACATATAATATGTTTTATTGTAATAAAAAATTCCTTATTCTTTTCACCTATTCCTCATCCCGACAATTTTCATCTAGGCAACGCCTCTTTTGAAGGTCATTTTAGAATTCCAAAATTATTTTCTCATAAGATTTTGAATCATATATCTTAACTCTAAATGTTTCTGA
This sequence comes from Bos javanicus, assembly GCF_032452875.1. Classification (NCBI taxonomy): domain Eukaryota; kingdom Metazoa; phylum Chordata; class Mammalia; order Artiodactyla; family Bovidae; genus Bos; species Bos javanicus. The sequence continues at coordinate 57,001,402 of NC_083878.1, forward strand.
TAGTATTTAAGCATTATTTTTGAACAATAGTTTAATTTGATTAAGTTATCTTAAAAGAACATACACTTTATTAAGATTAATTTATGGACCATTTGAATACTCAAGTGGTTTTTCAAAATAGTCTGAAGGACCTACAATAAGGAATCATTGAATTTTTGATGTTTTCTAATTACTTGCCAAAGAATGAAAGATAAAAAGAAAAAAAATCATCAGATGGTTGGAATGAATAATTTTCTAGGTTTTATAAGAAGGAAAACTGAGAAAGATGATTTAAGTACAATGACGTGGTCTCATGATTAAGAATGATAATACATTAGATAAAATATAAGCTATTATAACTTTCAGCTTCATGAGAAGGTTGAAAAGAGTAAATTGCTAATGTTTCCAGATGACAAAACTCAGTAACATTAGATATGTGAAGATATAATTGCTTACCTGTAAAAATATGAAAATCAGTGTAGTTAATTCTAAAATTTATAAAGTCTAAATTCTAATTCTATATTGATCAGTATTTCCTGTTAATGGAAATATGTATATAGTGAAGAAGGAAATAGAAATAAGAGGTACTTAATATGGAGAACATTTAATTAATATCTACAGAACACATATATCATTCACTAATTTAACAAATATTATTGAAAAACATGGGCAAAAACTGTTTTCAAGCCTATGGAAAATGCCTCTCTACATTAACTGAAACTAAACACCCTAAAATACATAACTTTTTATATAGGAAATATCTAATAGAGACTATTCTTTCATTACCTGTACTTCATCCCCTAGGACCAAGACAGAACTTGTTTTTTTGTGTGTGAAGTGTCAATTCAGAACACTGTTGTTGACCAATCTGCCCTCTTTTGAAACAGAGGCTAACTTATTTATTCTAACTGGTGACCTCAACAAATTTAGTCAGTAACCTTCCTGTTTTCCTCTCCAGCCTATTAATAATTTCCTCAGCAACACATTGGTAACTTACTCACATCTTGACCCCATTGTTATTCGGGTTAAAATTCAGTAGCATCTGGACCTCATTGTTCTTTGTGATCCCCATGTCATTTCTGCTTACCTCGGCAAAAAATGGATCTACTCAGAATGACTATTTCTTATAAGACATATATTTTTTTTTCTTTCATCCCACATTTACTGAAATCAGTTTTAACATCATTGAACTCTTTATTTTTTAAGTCTATCAGTTAAATTTAACTACAGAAATCCTTATATTCCAACAATGTCTTGGTCTCTCATTTCATTTATACCAACATAGGTACTTAGAATGCACTAAATCATAGAATTTCACAACACCTGTCTTGATAATCTTCAGGTATAGCACAAGCTCACTTCTCATTTCAAAGTCAAGCAGCAGTGCTTAAGGGCATGAAACTTCTAACCGTTTTAATCTGAAGTCAAAATTTAAATTTATCTTTTTCCCTTCCTAATTAAGGCTCAGTTCAGTTCAGTTCAGTCACTCAGTTGTGTCTGACTCTTTGCGACCCCATGAACCTCACAGGCCAGGCCTCCCTGTCCATCACCAACTCCCGGATTCACCCAAACCCACGTCTATTGAGTCAGTGATGCCATCTAACCACATAATCCTCTGTCATCTCCTTATCCTCCTGCCCTCAATGTTTCTAAGTAACAGGGTCTTTTCAAATGAGTGAACTCTTCACATCAGGTGGCCAAAGTATTGGAGTTTCAGCTTCAACATCAGTTCTTCCAATGAACACTCAGGACTGATCTCCTTTAGGATGGACTGGTTGGATCTCCTTGCAGTCCAAGGGACTCTCAAGAGTCTTCTCCAGCACCATAGTTCAAAAGCATCAATTTCTTCAGTGCTCAGCTTTCTTTATAGTCCAACTCTCACATCCATACATGACTACTGGAAAAACCATAGCCTTGACTACATGGACCTTGTTGACAAAGTAATGTTTCTGCTTTTTAATATGCTGTCTAGGTTGGTCATAACCTTCCTTCCAAGGAGTAAGCATCTTTTAATTTCATGGCTGAAATCACCATCTGCAGTGATTTTTGATCCCCCCCAAAATAAAGATAGCCCATGTTTCCACTGTGGCTGGAAACATCTATTTCTCCATCTATTCTCTATGAAGTGATGGGACTGGATGCCACGATCTTAGTTTTCTGAATGTTGAGCTTTATGCCAACTTTTTCACACTCCTCTTTCACTTTCATCAAGAGGCTCTTTAGTTCTTCACTTTGTGCCGTAAAAGTGGTCTCATCTGCATATCTGAGGTTATTGAGATTTCTCCCGGCAATCTTGATTCCAGCTTGTGCTTCCTTCAGCCCAGCATTTCTCATGATGTATTCTGCATATAAGTTAAATAAGCAGGGTGAAAATTTACAGCCTTGACGTACTCCTTTTCCTATTTGGAACCAATGTGTTGATCCATGTCCAGTTTTAAATGTTGTTTCCTGACCTGCATACAGGTTTCTCAAGAGGCAGGTCAGGTGATCTGGTATTCCCATCTCCTTCAGAATTTTCCACAGTTTATTGTGATCCATACAGTCAAAGGCTTTGGCATAGTCAATAAAGCAGAAATAGATGTTTTTCTGGAAATCTCTTGCTTTTTCCATGATCCAGTGGATGTTGGCAATTTGATCTCTGATTCCTCTGCCTTTTCTAAAACCAGCTAAAACATCTGGAGGTTCACAGTTCACATAATCCTGAAGCCTGACCTGGAGAATTTTGAGCATTACTTTAATAGCATGTGCCATGAGTGCAATTGTGTGGTAGTTTGAGCATTCTTTGACATTGCCTTTCTTTGGGATTGGAATGAAAACTAACCTTTTCCAGTCCTGTGGCCACTGCTGAGTTTTCCAAATGTGCTGACATATTGAGTGCAGCACTTTCACAGCATCATCTTTAGAATTTGAAATAGCTCAACTGGAATCCCATCACCTCCACTAGCTTTGTTCTTTGTGGTGCTTCCTAAGGCCCACTTGACTTCACGTTCCAGGACGTCTGGCTCTAGGTGACTGATCACAGCATTGTGATGATCTGGCTCATGAAGATTTTTTTTGTACAGTTCTTCTGTGTATTCTTGCTACCTCTTCTTAACATCTTCTGCTTCTGTTAGGTCCATATCATTTCTGTCCTTTATTCAGCCCATCTTTGCATGAAATGTTCCCTTGGTATCTCTAATTTTCTTGAAGAGGTCTCTAGTCTTTCCCATTATACTGTTTTCCTCTATTTCTTTGCATTGATTGCTGAGGAAGGCTTTCTTATCTCTCCTTGCTATTCTTTGGAACTCTGCATTCAGCTGCTTATATCTTTTCCTTTCTCCTTTGCTTTTCACTTCTCTTTTTTCATAGCTATTTGTAAGGCCTCCTCAGACAGCCATTTTGCCTTTTTGCATTTCTTTTTCTTGGGGATGGTCTTGATCCCTGTCTCCTGTACAATGTCACAAACCTCCATCCATAGTTCATCAGGCACTCTGTCTATCAGATCTAGTCCCTTAAATGTATTTCTCACTTCCACTGTATAATCATAAGGGATTTGATTTAGGTCATACCTGAATGGTCTAGTTATTTTTCCCACTTCCTTCAATTTCAGTCTGAATGTGGCAATAAGAAGTTCATGATCTGAGCCACAGTCAGCTCCTGGTCTTGTTTTTGCTGTCTGTATAGAGCTTCTCTATCTTTGGGTGCAATAAATAGAGTCAATCTGATTTTAGTTTTAGCCATCCTGTGATGTCCATGTGTAGAGTCTTCTCTTGTGTTGTTGGAAGAGGATGTTTGCTATGACCAGTGTGTTCTCTTAGCAAAACTCTATGAGCCTTTGCCTTGCTTCATTCTGTTCTCCAAGGCCAAATTTGCCTGCTACTCCAGATGTTTCTTGACTTCCTGTGTTTGCATTCCAGTCCCCTATAATGAAAAGGACATCTTTTTTGGATGTTAGTTCTAAAAGGTCTTGCAGGTCTTCATAGAACTGTTCAACTTCAGCTTCTTCAGCAATACTGGTCAAGGAATAGACTTGGATTACCGTGATATTGAATGGCTTGCCTTGGAAATGAACAGAGATCATTCTGTCATTTTTGAGATTGCATTCAAGTACTGCATTTCAGACTCTTTTGTTGACTATGATGGCTACTTCATTTCTTCTAAGGGATTCCTGCCCACAGTAGTAAATATAATCGTCATCTGAGTTAAATTCACCCATTCCAGTCCATTTTAGTTCACTGATTTCTAGAATGTCAACTTTCACTCTCGCCCTCTCCTGTTTGACCACTTCCAATTCTCCTTGATTCATGGACCTAACATTCTGGCTTCCTATGAAATATTGCTCTTTACAGAATCAGACCTTGCTTCTATCGCCAGTCACGTCCACAACTGGGTTTTGCTTTATTTTGGCTCCATCCCTCCATTCTTTCTGGAGTTATTTCTCCACTGATCTCCTGTAGCATATTGGGCAACTGCCAACCTGGGGAGTTCATCTTTCAGTGTCCTACATTTTTGACTTTTCATACTGTCCCTGGGGCTCTCAAGGCAAGAATACTGAAGTGGTTTGCCATTCCCTTCTCCAGTGGACCACATTCTGTCAGACCTTTCCACCATTGCTTTTCCATCTTGAGTGGCCCCACATGACATGGCTTAATTTCACTGAGTTAGACAAGGCTGTGGTCCATGTGATCAGATTGGCTAGTTGTCTGTGACTGTGGTTCAGTCTGCCTGCCCTCTGATGTCCTCTCTCAGAGGCCTATCATCTCCCTTGGGTTTCTCTTATCTTGAATATGGGGTATCTTTTCATGGCTGCTCCAGCAAAGCACAGCCACTGCTCCTTACCTTGGACATGGGGTAGAGAGGAGCTACCCCACATCCGAGGTCAGGAGCAGCAGCCAAGAGGAGTTACCCCATGTCCAATGTCAGGACCCATGGCCAAGAGGAGATACCCCACCTCAAGGTAGTTAATGCTCGGAAGGCTCTTAGTTCCTCTTTTGCAAAAAAGCATTAGTTAAATACAAGTAATTGAACAAGGAGATTGAATTATTCAGATTATATATTGTTTGACAAATGGGCTAAAGTTTGGGCAAGGTGCAATGAGACAATGGATGACATGGACAAAAGTAAATAGTTTACCTATCACAGTCTTTCTCTTTCCCTATAAAACTTCCAATTGATATTTAACCCTCTAATTGCAGATATATCTCTATTATTTATCCCTAGAAAAAATCCAAACAGCATTAGATAAAGTCTATCTGAACTATCAGATACTAGGCCACAAAGACTGTGTTGAATTGAATGACATCTTAGATTCAGTAAAATATCATAGTTTTGTAAAAAGCCAATACAATGATTATACCTGTAATTTGGAGAAGGAAATGGCAACCCACTCCAGTACTCTTGCATGGAAAATCCCATGGATGGAGGAGCCTGGTAGGCTACAGTCCATGGGGTCGCTAAGAGTCGGACACGACTAAGCGACTTCACTTTCACTTTTCACTTTCATGCATTGGAGAAGGAAATGACAACCCACATCAGTATTCTTTCCTGGAGAATCCCAGGGACAGAGGAGCCTGGTGGGCTGCTGTCTATGGGGTCGCACAGAGTCGGACACGACTGAAGTGACTTAGCAGCAGCAGCAGCAGCAGCATACCTGTAATAGTTTCCTAACATCATTCCTAATATTAGTTTCAAATTACTGTGAACTTCGAGTAAGGCAGATTTACATTTTTAGAGTTATGGAAGTCAGACTTTTGGAATAGGTGTCCCTGGACTAAAATCAAGACATTAGCAAGGCTGCGTTCTTTTATTAGAGGTGCTGGGGGGAATGCACTTCTTGCTTCTTATTTCTTAGAGGCTGCCCAGATTTCTTGGCTCCTGGCCCTCTTCCCCTTCAGAGTCTGTAATGTGTGACTGAATCTTTATTTCATGACATCACTTCAACACTGACTCTTCTATCTCCCTCTGCCATGGTTTAAATGCACTGTGAATGCATGAAGCCCATCTGGATAATTCGGGAGAATTTCTCTACCTTAAAGTCAACTGATTTAATTCTATTTGCCACCTTAATTCTTCCATACCATGTAACATAATATGTGTATATGTTCTAGGGACTATCTTTAGGAAGAATATCCAGTTTGCCTATCACAACACTCAAATTGGAAAAAAGCTAGAATAAGAAAGAGCTGACTTGCACTGATTGAATATAAGTGCAAAATAACAATTTTTATTGTTTCAAATTAATTAATTATAGAACTATCTTACATATATAATATTGTGAGTGTTATACATCATGAAAATTAAGGATAGACAAAATTTATCAATATAATTCTCCACCATTAAAATATATCAAATACATGGAAATTTAAATTAATTCAATCAATACATTCAGTAAAATGTAGCATTAATTCATGATTTAAATGAGGACACAATGCTTTCTTATCACAACTACTATGTCATGCACCCTAATTTTAAAGGTGGTACAATGAGAAAAAACAGAAAGAACTCAGAACTGACCAAATTCATTATTTAGGTAAATTCCCTTCTTTTTCTTTCTAAGTGACACTAAAAATTGGCAATAAAATTCTTCATGCAATAAAATATACTCAAATAAATAGAATATTATTAGATAGGAAATACTGCTATTTTAATTATGTCAGTAATTCCTAATTTTTCTAAAAATATTCAGCACAATCTTAAAAACTATCAAAACAAGAAATTTTATGAAAAATTCAAAGTGATCCTGAAATCCACATGAAAGAGAGTTCTTAAATGAGCTAAGTTAATTTTAAAGAAGAATATATTGAGACTGTGTACCTTATCAATAGCAATACTAATGATAACATGCAATACTAATAATATTTGACATTGTCACAGTGATAGACAAGTAGATCAGTGGAATAGAATTGTGAAAAAAAGAAACAGATCCACATAAGTATGGAAATTATATATGAAAGGGGTGATGCTATAAATCATTGTGGAAGGAAAGCATAAATATAAGGTGCTCCAGAAAGCATCATACTTATGATTGAAATGTTCACTAAAATTAAGAATGAGATAAGATGCCTGCTAAAAGAGATTTTATTTAAATATCTACCACATCACTGAGCCACTGAACTGAACTGACAAGATTTAAGAAAAGTAAATAAAGGATAAAGATAAAGTGAAACAGAAGAATGAATCTCATTTAACGGCAAATGATATGATTTGTTGTACAAATATCTTGAAAGTATGTGAGTGAATTTTTAGAATGAGTAATAAAATTCAGCAAATTTGCTGCTTATCAACATACAACAAAATTTTAATACTAATAAAAGTATTATATGGCACCTTGGAATAAATATGATAATAAATGTGCCAGACTTACATGGAAAGTTATTAAACTTTATTAAAAGATTTTAAAAGATAAAGCTCATAGAAATATTTACTGTGTCAATGTTTGAGAAGTCTCAATATGATAAAGATATTATCTCCAAGTTTTAATGTGATTTCAATCACAACCTATGGAAAGTTTTCATGCAAATTGATAAGCTAATTCTACAATGTGTGGTAAGTGCCATAGGGCAGAATGAGTTTTTGTTTGGAGAGAAAAATGAGTTAAGGACACATGCCCTCTCAGATATCAGAAATCTTACAAAAGTAATTTAATAAAGACTGTGATTTATTTTAAGCAATTATACTTTAGAAGTATATTGGAAAATAGTGAAGTAGATAAATATATACATGAAATATATATATATATATATGGATTTTTATTATTTCATTTAAAATAACAAGAAATGGATAATATCTAAATTGATGTCTGATTTAATGAAAATGATTATGTGATATACAGAGAGGTCATAAAATCAAGATTTAGAAGGCAAGTTTTAATCTTAGATATTAGCCAATTATATTGTTTCATGAAAATATTAGTCTTACTGGATGATCCCGTTTTGTTTTTGAAATATTAAATGAGTGCATATCTCTCTATATAGCTGTTAACTATGCATATAAATGGCATATAAACCAGACATGTACCTGTTTTTATTTCTGTGGGGTGGGACTGAGGTACTGTATGGGCTTTGACAGTATTAGTTTGTAATGATTCTTTAAGGTGCAGACTTTTAAATATAGTTTAATGAAAATTCTATTATTTTGATAAAAGATTGAGTGTCATGGAAAAATGTTCACACTTTAAAGCTTTTGAAATACTTCAAAACAATACAAAGCTTATCATTTGAAATTTAAATAAAAGCAAGATTTAAATATATATATAAGTATTTAAGTTTATGTGAGTAAATATTTAATTTTAATTTACACATTAAAAAATTCTCATTATTACCATAAATCATATTCCAGCAACTTTGCTCAAGAATATTTGTTGACTGCTTGACTAGGTGAGCAGGGTGCATTTGTTCCCAGTGGGTACGTCATTCAGGTATCTATTGTACAGTTAGTTTCTGAGAGGAGAGGCAAAATGCAGAAAGGAGCAAAGGCAAGAGAATGATCAAATTAGAAATGCCTAATAAATGCTATCACATAATTATGAAATCTTCCTTTTACAACGATGAAGAAGAAAAAGCAGTTACATATAGACTGGCTTGACCTCAAGAAATTTTATTTACACTTGCAGCTATGAATATCTTAAATCTTAATCACCCTCACAATGTAGTCTCTCGGGCTGCCTTTGTTAACACTTTAATGCTGATACATTTTCATAGTTGAAAAATAAATTTAAAACCATGTAAAATGCATCCATTTCTTTTGGGCATAATAAAGAGAACTCATGGAAGCTGAGTTGTATTTCTCCATTTTGCGATCTCTGACCAGTTTTACCTAATGATAGCTCAAGCCTACGCTGGAGACTGTAACAGGATTTCCAGAGAAACTCTTGCTTTCCACTTCGTAGAGGAATATAATGTGGACTGGACTTAGATGAATAATTAGATTTCAAGGGAAAATCTTGACAATATTTCAAGGTGTTCTACATCACATGCCATAAATCCTTTCTCAATATTGAAAGGGAAAATCTTCCAGACCAGTTTTTTCTACTTGGAATCATCCTATATAAGTTTAGAGAAAGAGGTATGGCTAACTGGAAAAACAAAAAGCAAATAAAAAATTCTTAAAAAGTTAAGTCTCTTGTTTGCAATGAAAACCCTAAAGAATCCAAATCCTTAAAAATATACAGCTGCATTGCTTATCACCATCATACAGGCATGAGTCTTTCATCTCATTTTCCAAGACTATTGATTTATTTTCTGCCGCCAGCTTTAGGAGATCCGTACATTATACTCTTCAGCATCTGCCAGGTTTTCTGTTGATCATTACAGTCCTTCTAAAACCACAGCTTAATTATGTCCCTGTGCTGCAGCCATAGTAGTTCAAAGTCATCTAATGTTCTGCACATATCATTTAGTTTTGCAGCACTTGGAGGTTATAAAAATATTCATGGTCACTGCATCCTTTTAAAATTATTTTCAAGGTTCTTCTTTGAAGACAAAACAAAACACAGAAATGTCCTCTTCCTTATCCTTCCCAAATTTATGTAATATGATTAAATTCCTTTTGCTATAAATCATAAATTTTACCTGGCAATCCACATACGTAGACTATATCCTTGGAAGAAGGAGGGGAACATAAGTGACAGAAATATCTCAATTTTAAAAATTAATTTAATTCTCATTTCAATACTAATAAGAGGGTAACAGACAGAAAGGCCAGGGGTCTCCAAACAGAGGAAATAGGCTGCAAGTGTCAGACATTTTTTTTTATCTCTCCCTTAAGCAGAAGGAAACAAATTACAAGTGTCAGATATTTTTCTCTTAAAATTCTGTGTTGTCATGATGACACCTGGTTCCAACTGAACTTAACTTTTCTCAAACTTTGAGCTAACCAATGCATTTTTCTTATGGAAATGTTTTTCTTAAGTTATGTTAATGAAACTATGTATTTGCTTTGGAATTTGGTTTTCTTCAAAATGGTTCCATCTAAGACTAACATTTTTTCTTTTCACAAATCTTGGGTTGATAATAGCTCAACAAACCAGTAATCATATCAATTGTTTTATGACTGGGGGATGACACACCTCCTCATGCCATCCTATCTCAAAAATGCATATTGTGGAAGAGGGGCTTGGTGAAACTCCATCAGTCTTGAGGTGTCTCTCTTATCTGATTAATAGCTTTCAACAAACATAAAACATCAGACTAAAGACTAGCAGAGGGGACACTCTTTCTGCCCCCTTCTGATGTCTGTGTCAGAAGCTTTCTCTATCTTTTTTATACTTTAATAAAATTTTATTACACAAAAGCTCTGAGCAATCAAGCCTCGTCACTCATCACCGGATTGAATTCCTCTCCTCCGGAGGCCAAGAATCCTGGCGTCTTTCACTTCTCAACAACAACTTTCACTAATCAATCTAAATACTAGTATTATCAAACTAATACTATGACATATGCAATAACATTCATATTTCATAAACAAGAAAACTGAGACTTAGACTCAATAAATTGACCAAGTTGGCAAATGGCAGAGCTAAAACTCAAAACTTTTTCATAATTATGAATTGATGATTATAATCATTAAGTGAAATAATAGATATTTGGTGTCAACAGCTTTAATCAAGAGTGCTTGGCATCGAGCTAGGTGGACTCACCTCTCAGTCTTTTCCCAGCAGGGAGTGTAACTCATAATGTTCTTAATGCACAGGGTCATAAGGGGCTGTATCAGCATGGGTGGATGACAAACTCACTCCAACTCAGATACACAAGGCTTCCAGTATTCTTCCAGGACCCTCTTCTGGAACACACCCCAAAGTATATCCAGCAACCCTGATCTCAGCACAATGCCAGCCCTGGGGACTAAATGTTCTACTTTGCTAAATCTCTGCTCTTGGTTTCTTCAATAAAGTCCATCTCTTTTTCATCAGTTCTTTCTGTGAGTTATGATTTTTGGCTTCAGTCCAAGCGCATAGCATGTAGAGAATTTGGTGAATGCTTGATGAATATTGGAAGTCAGGGTAACTTTTTAAAAATTGTTAATATTGTCAAAGGCTTTGGCATAGTCAATAAAGCAGAAATAGATGTCTTTCTGGAACTCTCTTGCTTTTTCGATGATCCAGCAGATGTTGGCAATTTGGTCTCTGGTTCCTCTGCCTTTTCTAAAACCAGCTTGAACATCTGGAAGTTCACATTCACGTATTGCTGAAGCCTGGCTTGGAGAATTTTGAGCATTACTTTACTAGGATGTGAGATGAGTGCAATTGTGCAGTAGTTTGAGCATTCTTTGTCATTGCCTTTCTTTGGGATTGGAATGAAAACTGACCTTTTCCAGTCCTGTGGCCACTGCTGAGTTTCCCAAAAGATGCTTACTCCTTGGAAGAAAAGTTATGACCAACCTAGATAGCATATTGAAAAGCAGAGACATTACTTTGCCAACAAAGGTCCATCTAGTCAAGGCTATGGATTTTCCTGTGGTCATGTATGAATGTGAGAGTTGGACTGTGAATAAAGCTGAGCACCAAAGAATTGATGCTTTTAAACTGTGGTGTTGGAGAAGACTCTTGAGTCCCTTGGACTGCAAGGGGATCCAACCAGTCCATTCTGAAGGAGATCAGCCCTGGGATTTCTTTGGAAGGAACAATGCTAAAGCTGAAACTCCAGTACTTTGGCCACCTCATGTGAAGAGTTGACTCATTGGAAAAGACTCTGATGCTGGGAGGGATTGGGGGCAGGAGGAGAAGGGGAATGACAGAGGATGAGCTGGCTGGATGGCATCACTGACTCGATGGATGTGAGTCTGAGTGAACTCCGGGAGTTGATGATGGACAGGGAGGCCTGGCGTGCCTTCATGGGGTTGCAAAGAGTCGGACATGACTGAGCGACTGGACTGAACTGAATATTGTCAAAATGAATTATTAACTGGTATTTTTTAATCTCTGTTTTACCTTTGCTATGATTCTAAGTATTTTCTTGAACTCTTTTCTATGCTGAGAAAGTCTTTCTTACCTCTCTCTCTCCCCAGAAAACTCTTACAACATTATTAAAACCCAGCTGAAATTTCCTCTCTAACTTCCCCCCTGGTGAATTTAAATACCTACTTTTCTGTGTAACTATTGTATACCCTACATGGTAATATCTCACAATGTTCTATGTAAATACAATGACTCCTCTAGGCTGTGAGTGCCCTCTGGTAGAAGTATGTAGACTTTCTTGGTTAAAAGTAGAAAGGTAGCCTCTAACCAATATAACGCAATTTTTTTTCTTTTAACCCTTTAGTAATTTTATTTAAATCTTCATTTAATTGGAATTGTTAATCCTATATGTTACATACAGGAAATCAAGGCATTTATGGAAAAACTCATTGATGTGTGAAACTTTTCTTCTCAATGTTTTGAATTGTCCTTAAATATAGTGTTTTGTAGTTACTTTAAAGATTCCTCGTGAAATTCTTTTTAGCAATCTTTTAGAATGAATGTATTTTCTCTAAAAATACAAAAGTCAAGTTACTTTCTCTAGACTGGTAGCATTTGGAATAATAAATATGGAATGTTTAACTCTGGGTATACATTATGCTCTTTGCCATGGCTCTGGCATAGTATGTGTTATCATATTAATTTTCTTCAAATCCACTCATATTCCAGTACTATCTGAAATATATTTCACCTCTTTGGAAGAACAAAAATTTATTTTTAACTTATGGAAATAGGTAGGATAGCATTTGCCTTTTCATTATTTGAATAAGCATTATTATTTTGAGCAAATACTGGAGGTTGTCAAATAAAAAGTAAGAAAATAAAAACAGTGGGTGATCACTGAGTACATATGCATAAGATAAACAGATGATAGACAAAGTGATTCAGGTTTTGATATTTCAAATATCATGATCATAATTATCACTGGAACATGATTTTTTGAAATGGTGAAAGATTCTTGTTAAATTTTTCAAAAAATGAAGTGCAGTATTCCCTAGATTTACAGGCAGCTGAGGCTCCCCTGGTAGCTCAGCTGGTAAAGAATCCATCTGCAATGCAGGAGACCCCAGTTCGATTCCTGGATCCAGAAGATCCCCTGGAGAAGGGATATTCATTGACTTCCCTGGTGACTCAGATGGTACAGAATCTGCTTGCAATGCAGCAAACCTGGATTTGATCCCTGGGTTGGGAAAATTCCCTGGAGGAGGGCATGGCAACCCACTCCAGTACTCTTTTCTGGAGAATCCCCATGCACAGAGTAGCCTGGTGGGCTAGAGTCTATGGGATTGCAAAGAGCTAGACATGACTGAGTGACTAAGCACAGCACAACATAGGCAGTTGCCTTTCTGAAAATTCATTGTATATTAAAACAATTCCAAAAATATTAATTGTATATACAACAGAGTTAGATTACATATGTACTTTTTAGAGAATTTTTAAAAGACATTTCTTCCTTTTGGATACAGCCCTGAGCCAGGACACATTGATTGGCTGGACTAAGGCCTTATATGGCCTTATAGCCAGGAATCCTTGTGCAGTGGACAAACACTGCAGAGGCTTTTGTGTTTATTGTAAACAGACTTTTCACTTACATCAAGACATTTTAAAGTTTTCCATTGCTGCTGTTGTTCAGTTGCTAAATTGTGTCTAATTCTTTGTGACTCTGTTACCTGCATCATGCCAGGCTTCCCTGTTCTTCACTATCTCCCGGAGATAGTAAAGTCTTTCCATTGGTTGAAGGATTTTTCATTATTTATAATTTGCCATAGAAGAGAAAATTTTTTTATAATTCTGGAATTTTCTGTTCACTGCAGGGTTACTTGCATCACTGTTCACTGCACATTTAACTTCAATAGCCCCTCTCATTGCCAATTAAAACACACAGATCTCTAAAACATTCTATATGGTGGTAACACACCCATTAAGAACCACCAGTTTAACCCTCACTTCACTGGGAGATCTCTTGGTAGTGAGGTCTTTAAATATGAGAAACAATGTCATTAAGTGTCACACCTTGGACTTGTCTTTCTCTCACTTGAGCTTCACAACATCCTAGGCAATTGGAAGAAGGGATGTTATTACTAACCTAAAAATGAGAATGACTTAGTTAACATCATGTGAGCAGAGAGTTTCAGAGCCCTGATAAGATCCCTATTATCCTGAAAGGAACTTAGGTCTTATAGTGTTTCCTTATACAGTATCCTTTTAGGCATAAACTACTCAGATCTAAACACCTTAGCCAAGGACCCTACTCAGTTCCTGGCTGTCCAGACTCACTATACTAAGGAATGTTTTTAATTCAACTGTTATCTTGCTTTAAGATTTGTTTATGTGTTTTAATATAATCACCTAGCTTGCTTGTTTATAACCTGATATTCCCAATTATTGATAATTGTTAGTACAGTAAACCAGTGCAGTGAAAACTGTTCTTATTTTTGTATTTCAAAGAAAAGGCAGCTGTGGCTGTTGCTGTGTATTTTGGCTGGTGGCAAGTGAGAACGCTAATGGTTTGATTCAGTTAGTATAAGATTTATGATCACATCCTTGTTTTCATTTCGCACTCCCCTTATGCCAAATATTACTTTAAAATGTTTTCTCCCCCATATTTGGATTGGTTTATTGCTTACTCACTATCCAGCAAGAATTAATTAATGTAATCATTTTTCATTCACTCAACAGCTTTTTTTTTTTAAATTGCACTCTTCCTAGAGAAATAAGGATACACACATAGTTCTGAAGACACAGTCCCACCCCACAAGGAAAGTGTGGTCTTGAAGAGAAGATGAAAGAATAAACAATAACTTGCACAGAATGGGCACTTAAACTAGTTTGAAAAGTTTCAAAAACTCTTCTAGGAGGAAATGACATCTACTGAGATCATAAGAATGAATTGGATTATTCTGATGAAGAAGGAATTATGATGGATTTATTCAAAAAGAAAAATTATTTGCAAAGATGCAGAATATGCATCTGATGGATTCCAGAAAGTTCAGCAGAACTGAAGGGGAAGAGGCTGAGAGATGAAGCTAGGGTGATAAAATGTATTCATCATGACTTGTTTAATGTGGTATGTCAAAAAGCACATTGGGATTTGTTCATAAGCTATGGTGACATGAATATGAAGCAGTTAGATTTTTGTTTCATAAATCTCAGTTTGGCTGGATTGTGGAGATTGTAATGTGGAAGCTTGGGTTGGAAAGACATGATATTAATAATTATACTGCAAAAATAATACAAATAAGAAATGAGAGCAGCCCAATTTGCAAGAGCCTTAGCAGATGTTAAGAAGAGAGAACCAACAGGATATGGTGTTTGACTAGATGAAGGTTTTGTTGTGCTTAAGGGAGAGGGAAGGATGGAAAGAAGGAAGGACGAAAAGCAGATTTTTTATATAACCAGAAAGATCGAGAGGAATGTCTTTCCCTGATGTAGGAAATCCAGGCAACGTTGAGAAGAATTGTTGTCAGTTCAGTTCAGTCTCTCAATCACGTCTAACTCTTTATGGCCCCATGAACTGTAGCCCATCAGGCTTCTCTGTCCATCATGAGCTCCCAAAACTTGCTCAAACTCATGTCCAAATTGGTGATGCCATCCAATCATCTCATCAACTGTCGTCCACTTCTCCTCCTGCCTTCAGTCTTTCCCAGCATCAGGGTCCTTTCCAATGAGTCAGTTCTTCCCATCAGGTGGCCAAAATATTGGAGTTTTAGCTTCAGCACCAGTCATTCCCATGAATATTCAGGACTGATCTCCTTTAGCAAGGACTGGTAGGATCTCCTTGCAGGCCAAGGGACTCTCAAGAGTCTTCTCCCAACACCAGAGTTCAAAAGCATCAATTCTTTGGTTCTCAGCCTTTATTTATAGTCCAACTCTCACATCCATACACGACTACTGGAAAAACCGTAACTTTGACTAGATGGACATTTGTTGGCAAAGTAATGTCTTTGCTTTTTAATACGCTGTCTAGGTTTGTCATGGCTTTTCATCAAAGAAGCAAGTGTCTTTTAATTTCATGGCTGCAGTCATCATCTGCAGTGATTTTAGAGTCCAAAATAATAGAGCCTCTCACTGTTTCCGTTGTTGCCCCATCTATTTTCCATAAAATGATGGGACTGGATGCCATGATCTTAGTTTTCTGAATGTTGAGTTTTAACCCAACTTTTTCACTCTCCTCTTTCACTCTCATCAAGCAGCTCTTTAGTTCTTCTTAGCTTTCTGTCATAAGAGTGGTGTCATCTGTGTATCTGAGGTTATTGATATTTTTCCCAGCAATCTCGATTCCAGCTTGTGCTTCATCTAGCCCAGCATGTAGCATGATATACTCTGCATATAAGTTAAGTAAGCAGGGTGACAGTATACAGTCTTGACATACTTCTTTCCCTATTTGGAACCAGTCTGTTTTTCCAAGGCCAGTTCTAACTCTTGCCTCTTGACCTGCATACAGATTTCTCAGGTGGCAGGTAAGGTGATCTGCTATTTACATTCTTTTAAGAATTTTCCACAGTTTGTCGTGATCTACACAATCAAAGGATTTGGTGTAGTCAATAATGCAAAAGTAGGTATTTTTCTGGAATTCTCTTGCTTTTTTGATGATGCAATGGATGTTGGCAATTTGATCTCTGGTTCCTCCGCCTTTTCTAAATCCAGTTTGAACATCTGAAGGTTCTTAGTTCACATACTGTTGAAACCTGGCTTGGAGAATTTTGAGCATTACTTTACTAGCATGTGAGATGACTATAATTATGAGGTAGTTTGAACACTCTTTGGCATTGCCTTTCTTTGGGATTGGAATGAAAACTGACCCTTTCCATTCCTGTGGCCACTGTTGAGTTTTCCAAATTTGCTGGCATTTTCAGTGCAGCACTTTCATAGCATCATCTTTTAGGATTTGAAATAGCTCAACTGGAATTCCATCACCTCCACTAGCTTTGTTCATAGTGTTGCTTCCTAAGGACCACTTGACTTCGCATTCTAGGATGTCTGGTTCTAGGTAAGTGATCACATCACTATGGACAAAGCTTCATGACCTTGTACCAGGGGCAGTGATCAAGACCATTCTGAAGAAAAAGAAATGCAAAAAGGCAAAATGGCTGTCTGAGGAGGCCTTACAAATAACTGAGAAAGAAGAGAAGCCAAAGGCAAAGGAGAAAAGGAAAGATATATCCCATTTGAATGCAGAGTTCCAAAGAATAACACAGATATATAAGAAAGCCTTCCTCAGTGATCAGTGCAAAGAATTGTGGTGAATTTGTATAAATTGAGTCTGAGGTGCCTGTGGGCTTCACCTTGGAGATATCCAGTAAGCAATTGGATGTAGGGATGTGGGGCCCCAGCAAGAGGTCCTGAATAGAGATGTGCTTTTGAGGGTGTTGTTTCTTTACATTAGGGTGTAAACAATTTAATCTTAGCTCACAAACTCATAGTTAAGGATATAGAGTTGAAACTTGAATGCCTTTTGAATCCACACTTTCTAATTTTATGACCTTGCACAAATTGCTTAACTTTTCTGTGTTTTAGTTTTCTCATCTGTAAAACATTTGTTATCATAATATCTACCTGAATGTTATTTTGAGTTATTACTTATAATACATTTAATAATACCTGACCTATAATATCCCATGGATCGAGAAGCCTGGAGGGCTACAGTCCATGGGATCACAAAAGAGTTGGACATGACTTAGTGACTAAGCGACAACAATGACTTATAATCATGACTAAAAATATTACTTATGTACAAGAAATGTAGCTTTGTGTTTCTATAACTACTCTGGTTTACTGACATCTACCTAGTACCTAGAATAGTGTCTGGCACATAAGAGGAGTTAATAAATAATTGTTGAAGAATAAATGAGCTACATTCTAGTATGAAATTCTACTGTGGAAATGGGGTAAAATCTTCATCTCCATCACACTTCCCTCCAGTTTCTTTGAAGCTATATCTGAATTCCTTGCTGTGTATAGTGTGTGCATATGTGCTAAAGTCATTCCAATCATGTTCGACTCTTTGCAACCCTATGACTCCTCTGTTTACGGAATTCTCCAGGCAAGAATACTGGAATGGGTTGCCATGTTCTCATCCAGTGGATCTTCCTGACCCAGGTATCAAATCTGCCTGGGTTGGTTCTTTACCACTAGTGCCACCTGGGAAGCCCAGTGAGTATTGTACTGGGGCAACAAAGCAAAGGTGGATACAAGATGAAACTAGTCCTCAAATAATTGTGCCAGAAGCAATGCACTGCCAGGTCTAGCTAGCTTCCTTTTGCCCTTTATTCTACTGGGTTGCCATGAGGCATAGCTAGTTCTCACTTATACTTACTCATTTGTTTATAATGCAGTAAAGAAAAAAAAAAAATGACTGCCTTGTGCAGTTTGCAGGACCTTAGTACCCTGACCAGGGAGAGGATCCATGCCACCTGAAATGGAAGCCCAGAGTTTTAACCACTGGATAGCCAGGGAAGTCCTTTTTGTTGTTCAGTCATGTCCAACTCTTCGTGATCCCACAGAATGCAGCACATCAGGCTTCCCTGTTGCTCTGCAGTAAAGATTAACTGTGCATCTATAATGTGATTGGCATGTTCTGCAATTGGAGAAATACAGGAAAGATAAAGTGCCTGTCCTTGTGGAATCTACATTCACATTCTCTCTTCTGTTCACATGGTCAGTTTAGATTCAAACACTCCATCTAGTACCACTTTTCTGTGGTGTGGGGTACCCTTGGCTGCTACTGGAACATTCTGACATAGAGGAATCTTTGCAGAATTTGTCCATGGACCTTCTGACTGGAGGAGTCAGGCAGACTTTTTCTCTTTTTGGATTTTACCACTGCCTTTGGTCTCATGTAGGATTCCCTGCTCTTTCACTTACCTTTCTTTTCCTCACTTTATCTGAGAAGACATTTTTTGTCGAAGTTGGATAGAAGCACTAGTCTCTTCCCACTTGTTCTTCCAGATGTTTCTGTATATACTGAAAATACTAAGTTTCCTGAAGCTCTTGAAACAGAAAAAGCAAAGGCTTGCAGGCATTTCTGTGGCCTGCCTACCATGTCTCTTTCTAGAGTAAACACACTCAAGGCCACTCTCTTCCTGGAAGGACACGGGAAGAAAAGAAGCATACACACTCATTGCTTTATGCTTCAGAACATTATCCTGTATCAGTATAGATAGCAACTTGAAGTACGAATGTAGATGAGACTATTACTTCATTAGAAATCAAGTTCAGGTTTACTAAACCTCTAATGGAATTGACTTAATTGTATCTTTTTTCCTTAAAGACTTGTTTTCTATATGATTTGTTTTCTTTTTGTGTCAAATGTCAATATTTCACCACTGTGATTTTCACTTATATATTTTGCCACTCACCTTTGTTCCCTCTTAGGAGTTTTACTAGCTGCAGGAGAATCCTGGAATGAGAAACTCCTAGGTGCTGCAGGTGCCAGGGTCCTCATATCTCAGATTCTGTCCTAACGAGTCTGGCTCCCTGCCACCTATCAGGGCATTCCAGGCCTCCTCAATAACACCTCCTCACTCAGATTCACTTTGTGGTGGTGCCTCACCTCAGGGTGCGAGGTGTGACAGAGTGAGCACTGGCCCAAAGGCTGTGTGGCACCATCGAAACCGGGGAGTGGATTGTTCATGTACAGGTTGGAGGTAACCGCCTTGCCAGAGGTCCAGGGCCGTTAATTATTTTGAATAAATTCAAATCTCCTTTTCCTTTTATCGTGAATGTGTTTTTTTTTTTTAATGCATTTTCTTTCCCTACCTCCACCTCCATTTTTTGTAATCACCAATATCTTTGAGTAAATTCAGTCACCTGGTAGGTGATTTCTTAAGGGCATTTTAAATTGATTTTTTAAAAGTTTTTGTCCTATATTCAAGTAGAGTATATTTGTTTTTGGGGGCTCCAAATTCACTGCAGATGGTGATTACTGCCATGAAATGAAAAGATGCTTACTCCTTGGAAGGAAAGTTATGACCAACCTAGATAGCATATTCAAAAGCAGAGATATTACTTTGCCAACAAAGATCCGTCTAGTCAAGGCTATGGTTTTCCCAGTGGTCATGTATGGATCTTAGAGTTGGACTGTGAAGAAAGCTGAGTGCTGAAGAATTGATGCTTTTGAACTGTGGTGTTGGAGAAGACTCTCTAGAGTCCCTTGGACTGCAAGGAGATCCAACCAATCCATCCTAAAGGAGATCAGTCCTGGGTGTTCATTGGAAGGACTGATGCTAAAGCTGAAAGTCCAGTACTTTGGCCACCTCATGAGAAGAGTTGACTCTTTGGAAAAGACCCTGATGCTGGGAGGGATTGGGGGCAGGAGGAGAAGGAGACGACAGAGGATGAGATGGCTGGATGGCATCACCAACTCGATGGACATGAGTTTGAGTGAACTCTGGGAGTTGGTGATGGACAGGGAGGCCTGGCGTGCTGAGATTCATGGGGTTGCAGAGTCAGACACGAATGAGTGACTGAACTGAAGTGAACTGAGAGTATATTTGGGCAAACTCTGGGAGATGGTGAGGGACAGGGAGGCTTGGTGTGCTATAGTCCGTGGGGTTGCAGAGTTGGACACAACTGGGCAATAGAACAGAAATAACAAGAATTGATTTACAATGTAGTGTTAATTTCAGGTGCATGGCAAAGTGGTTCAGATATACATATATCTATTCTTTTCCCAATTCTTTTCCTATATAGATTATTACAGAACATTGATTAGAGTTCCCTCTGCTATACAAGAGGTCCTTGTTGATTATTTTATATGTAGCAGTATGTATATGCTAGTTGTAAACTCTTAATTTATCCACCCACCACCACCTTTCCTGAAGGTATTTTAAATTCTTAATCTGTCACTATCCACTATTAGTCAAGCAGATTCTGACACTTTGTTATAGGCATACCTCAGAGATGTGGGTTCAGTTCTAGACCACTGCAATAAAGTAAGTATAAAATATAGTGAGTCATATGAATTTATTTGTTTCCTGGTGCATGTAAATGTTATGCTTTTACTATATTCTAATCTATTAAGGAACATCCTTATAGCTCATACTGTAAAAAACCTTCTTGTAATGCAGGAGACCTGGGTTCGGTCTCTAGGTCAGGAAGATCCTCTGGAGAAGGGGATGGCAACCCCCTCCAGTATGCTTACCTGGAGAATCCTATGGATGGAGCAGCCTGGCAGGCTACAGTCCATGGGCTTGCAAACAGTCAGACATGACTGAGCGACTAAGAACACAATCTATTTGAGTGTGCATATCTAAAAAATGTACATAGATTAATTTAAAATACTTTATTGCTAAAAAATGCTAGCAATCATCTGAGCCTTCAGAGAGCTTAATGGTCAGGGTGATGGATGCTGAAAGTTGGGGTAGTTGTGGCAATTTCTTAAAATAAGATACAGTAAAGTTTGCAGATCGATTAACTCCTTCCACAAGTGACTTCTCTGTAGCATACAGTGCTATTTGATAGCATTATACCCATAATAAACTTCTTTCAAAATTGAAATCAATCCTCTCAATACCTGATACTGCTTTATTAACTAAATTTAAGTATTATTTTAAATCATTTGTTGTCATTTCAACACTCTTTACAGCGTCTTCACCAGGAGCAGATTCCATCTCAAGAAATGTTCTCTATTCATTCATAAGAAGCAACTGTTCATCCATTAAAATTTTATCATAACTATGAAAAAATTCAAGTACATGTTCAGGCTCTGCTTCTATTTCTAATTCTTGCTATTTTCACCATATCTGCTGTTACTTCCTCCACTAAAGTCTAAAGCCCCTCAAAGTCATCCCTGAGGGCTGGAATAAACTTTTCTCAAACTCCTGTCCATGTTGGTATTTTGAGCTCTTTTCATGAATCACAAATGTTCTTAAGGGCAAATAAAATGGTCAACTCTTTTCAGAGGGTTTTTAATCGACTTTGACCAGATCCTTCAGCTATAGATTAACAAAATATTTATTTCTTAAATAATAAGACTTGAAAGCAAAATTACTCCAACATCTATAAGGTACAAAATGGATCCTGTGTTCCCAGGTGTGAAAACAGCATTCATCTCATTGTACACCTCCACTGAAATACTTGGGAGACCAAAATGAAAGAGTTAGTCTCTTACTCATGTCAGACTCTGTGACCCTGTGGACTAGAGCTCACCAGTCTCCTCTGTCCATGGATTTCTCCAGGCAAGTAGAGTGGATTACCATTTCCTTCTCTGGGAGATCTTCCTAATCCAGGAATTGAAACTGGGTCTCTTGCATTGCAGGCAGGGAGCCACCAGGGAGTGCATTGTCAATGGCAATAATTCTCTGAAAGTAATTCTGAGAAATAGTTCATAGCAGTGGGTTTAAAATATTTTATAGAACACATTGTAAAACTAGTCTCTATTTTTCCATTTACAGAGCACAGGGAGTGGGAATTTAGCATACTTTTTAAGGGCCCTAATATTTTTGAAATGGCAAATGAGCACTGGCTTTAACTTAAAGATACAAGCTTCATTAGTTTGTGACTTCTCCTTAAGAAAAGAGTCAGCCTGTCCTTTGAGGATTTGAAGCCAGGCATTGGCTGCTCCTTTCTAGCTATGAAAGGCCTAGATGGGGAATGACCTGGCAGTCCAGTGGTTAAGACACACCATTTTCATTGTTTTGGACCCAGGTTCAGTTCTTAAATCCCTGCTCAGGGAACTCAGATCCCACAAGTCATGAGATGCAGCATGGCCAAAAAATATTAAAAAATAAATAAATTTATTTTAAAAAGGCTTCAGTGGCATCTCCTTCCAATGTAAGGAAAACTTGATCTACATTGACAATCTGCTGTTTAGAGTAGTAGCCATCTTCATTAATCATCTCAACTAAATCTTCTGGATAAATTGCTACAGTTTCTACATCTGCACTTGCTGCTTCACTTTGCACTGCCTTGTTATAGAGAAACCTTTCCTTGAACATCATGAGTCAACCTCTGCTGGCTTCAGACGTTTCTTCTTCAGCTTCAGCTTTCTCACTTCTCTCAGCCTTCACAGAATTGAAGAGAGTTAGGACCTTGCTCTGGATTAGGCTTTGGCTAAGGGAAAGTTGTGGATAGTTTGATCTCCTATCCAGCCCTCCAAAACTTTCTGCTTATCAACAATAGGGCTGTTTCACTTTCTTATAACTTGTGCTTTCACTGGGATAGCACTGTTAATTTCCTTCAGTATTTTTTTCTCTGAATTTATGACTTGGCAAACTGTTGGCACAAGAAAATGGTCTCATATTTTGGCATGCCTTCCTCTCTGAGCTTAATCATTCCTAGCTTTTGATTTAAAATTAGAGATGTGATTATTCTTTTCAGTTGAACACTTAGAGGCAATTGTAGAGTAATGAACTAATTTAATTTCAATATTGTGTCTAATAAAATAGGGGATTCAAGGAAAGGGAAAGAGATGGGGGAACATTTGATCAATGGAAAAGTCTGAACAGACACAACATTTATTAAGTTTGCTGTCTTATAAATACATGCAGTTTGTAGTGCCCTGAAACAATCATCACCAAGAAATACGAAAATAAAAAAAAAAAAAAAAGTTTGCAATATTGCCAGAATTAGCAAAATGTAAGGGCTTCCCTGATAGCTCAGTTGGTAAAAAATCTGCCCGCAATGAGGGAGACCCAGGTTTGATTCCTAGGTTGGGGAGATCTGCTGGAGAAGGGATATGCTACCCACTCCAGTATTGTTGGGCTTCCCTTGTGGCTCAACTGGTAAAGAATCTGCTTGCAATGCAGGAGACTAGGGATACCAGGGCTAGGTCCCTGGGTTGGGAAGATCCCCTGGAGAAAGGACAGGCTACCCACTCCAGTATTCTGGCCTGGATTGTTTCATGGATGAGTCCATGGGGTCACAAAGAGTCGGACACGACTGAGTGACTTTTACTTTCACTTCACCTTTCAGCAAAATGTAATAAACAACAGAAACTGTATAGACAGAAGACAGTAAGAAGAGATGGCAAGAATACACAGAAAAGCTACACAAAAAAGATCTTAATGACCCAGATAACCACGATAGTGGGATTGCTCACCTAAGGCAGACATCCTGGAATATGAGGTCAAGTGTGCCTTAGGAGCATCACTATGAACAAAGCTAGTGGAGCTGATGGAATTCCAGTTGAGCTACTTCAAATCCTAGAAGATGATGCTGTGAAAGTGCTTCACTCAATATGCCAGCAAATTTGAAAAACTCAGCAGTGGCTACAGGAATGGAAAATGTCAGTTTTCATCACAATCCCAAAGGAGGACAATGCCAAAGAATGTTCAAACTACTGCACAATTTCACTCATTTCACTTGCTAGCAGGGTCATGCTCAAAATCCTCCAAGCTAAGCTTCAACAGTATGTGAACTGAAAGCTTCCAGATGTACAAGCTGGATTTAGAAAAGGCAGAGGAACCAGAGATCAAAATTGCCAATATCCATTGGATCATTAATAAAAAGCAAAGGAATTCCAGAAAAACATCTAATTAAGCTTCATTGATTACACCAAAGCCTTTGACTGTGTGGATCACAACAAACTGGAAAATTCTTAAAGAGATGGGAATACCAGACCACCTGACCTGCAGATTCTTGAGAAATCTGTATGCAGATCAGGAAGCAACAGTTAAAACTGGACATGGAACAGTGGACTGGTTCAAAATTGGGAAAGGAGATGTCAAGGTTGTATATTGTCATGCTGCTTATTTAACTATATGCAGAGTATATCATGAGAAAAATGCCTGGCTGGATGAAGCACAAACTGGAATCAAGATTGCCGGGAAAAATATCAATAACCGCAGATACACAGATGACACCATCCTTATGGCAGAAAGTGAAGAGGAACTAAAGAGTCTCTTAAAAAAAAAATAAAGAGTCTCTTGATGAAGGTGAAAGAGGAGAGTGAAAACACTGAGTTAAAACTGAACATTCAAAAAACTAACATCATATCCTCTGGTCCCATTACCTCATGGCAAATGAATGAGGAAAAAAATGGAAACAGTGACAGACTTTATTTTCCTGGGCTCCAAAATCACTGCAGATGGTGACTTCAGCCATGAATTTAAAAGATGCTTTCTTGGAAGAAAAGCTATGACAAAAGACAGCATATTAAAAGCAGAGATGTTACTTTGCCAACAAATGTCCGTATAGTCAAAGCTATTGTTTTTCCAGTAGTCATGTACATATGTGAGGGTTGGACCATAAAGAAAACTGAATTTGATGCTTTTTGAATTGATGTTTTTGAGCTATGGTGTTGGAGAAAACTCTTGAGAATCCCTTGAACTCCAAGGAGATCAAACCAATCAATCTTAAAAGAAATCAACCCTGAATATTCATTGGAAGGACAGGTGCTGAAGCTAAAACTCCAATATTTAGGCCACCTGATACAAAGAGCTGACTCATTGGAAAAGACTGATGCTGAGAAAGAAAGAATGCTAGAGGAGAAGGGGATGACAGAGAACGAGATGGTTGGATGGCATCACTGACTCAATGGACATGACTTTGAGCAAGCTCCAGCAGATGTTAAAAGACAGTGAAGCCTGGCTAGCTACAGTCCATGGGGTCACAAGGATTTGGGCACCACTGAATGAATGAACAGCAACAACAACAACTGATATGTGACAAAGAGACACAAAGTGAGCAACACTATTGGAAAATATGATGCCAAAAAACTTGCTTGACTCAGTGTTGCCACAAATCTTAAATGTGTAAAACATGTAATAAAGGGCAATAAAGTGAAGCATAATAATAAGAGGTATGTTAATCTCAGTTTTCAGGAGGATTTTATATTTTCTTGTTTTTCAGAGCCATCATTTAAGAAATGCCACAGTAGTGTTCAAGATCATTTATAGACTTTTCCTTTTATAAATGAGATAGTCAGGTCATAGCTTGCTCAAAATTATAACCATTTATGGCAAAGCCATAACCCAGAGCCCCTGCTTCTAGTTGAAGACAGATAAACTAGATCTTGGCTCTTCCTGGAGCACAGCCATATATGAGATCACTGAGCCATACTCCAGGCCTGGATGCTGAATGGGGAAGGAATGGTTCAAAGAAACAGAGACAGTTAAAACTCTTGGTGGTGCTAGTGTTGGGCTGCCTCTTGCTGCAGTATGAGTTTTGCTCTATTCTTCTACTCTGCAGAGATACCCAATAGTTTTCCAGAAAACATTTTTTTTTATTAGAGTAGCCAGAATAAATTTCTAGTGTTCATGATCAAGAAATACAGTTAATACAAAGCATATAATCTTTGTTTAGTGAATAACCTCTGGCTTATCAAACAGCCTTAGTATTTGTTGATGTCACTGCTTGGTTTTAGGGAAGCAGGTGCTATAAATTATTGACTTTATTTTCATCCAATAGCAAATATCATATTTGCCATTTATGTGTGTGTGTGTGTGTGTGTGTATTTCCCAGAAGATAGCTTCAGTACATCATAACATATTTCTACTTTTTAACTTTATCCATATCTTATTTCTTGGAAAATAGTGAAGGCTCAGTCAAAAATTGTTGTGACTTTAACTCAGAGAAGCATTTCAAGAATAAATAAGCTATTTTAATATAACTCTTAGATAATTTTGATTGGTAGAGCTTTTTATTTACCTGTCTTTGTTTTTAAAGAAGAGATTATCCATGTGGCCCAAGATTATTATTATTTTTTCTCTAATATGCTTACCTCTGTTGTGCTATCATGTTCATGGTCTTGCATGAATATTTTGAAAACAAAACAAAAAAAATAGGATGAGAAAAGTAAGACACATTTAATCTTTTATTTTAAGAAAAATATATCATAGCATTTGTTTGTTGTGGTAAGATATTTCTAAATCAAACAAATTATTATTACAATCCAAAAGAAGTGTTCTAAATAGAATCACTTCAAACAGATAAATTAAAAATCCAAGAAGTTGTCCCAGAAACATATTTTCTATGGTGATTTTATCTCAGTTTATTTATATTTTAATTTAGATCATTCAATAATTTAAAAATGAGTCAGTACAGTGCACTGGCATATTCTACTTTTTTTTTCCCCCTAAAGTAACAGTAAACAATCTTCTGTTCAGATTAGTAATCTTGCCTTGATTACACAAATAACCAGTAAGGATATTAATTTTGCCTTATCTACATGGATACTTCACTGAATATCCAGTTATGTCATTCTAGTTTTATCCCAATAAGTATTAAGAGTCATATTTCCTAGTTTATGTTTACTTTTTAATTTGACCTATATGCATCCTGATCTTGATAAGTGTTTTTGATAAGTGTTCATAATAAAAATTTCACTATTAATAATACTTGTGGACTTAATAGCTTAAGATTTAATATACATATTTCAGTTAACTTGACTTTCATAATATTAAAACTGTAGTTTTAAAATGTTTTTGATAGCTGTGTACTTATAATATCTGTTAGCATTTTAAGACTACTAAGAAAGCATACTCATGAATAAGTAAGTGAAAGAGGAGAGTGAAAAAGTTGGCTTAAAGCTCAACATTCAGAAAACTAAGATCATGGCATCCAGTTCTGTCATTTCATGGCAAATAGATGGGGAAACAGTGGAAATAGTGTCAAACTTTATTTTTCTGGGCTTCAAAATCACTGCAGATGGTGATTGCAGCCATAAAATTAAAAGATGCTTACTCCTTGGAAGGAAAGTTATGACCAACCTAGACAGCATTACTTTGTCAACAAAGGTCCGTCTAGTCAAGGTTATGGTTTTACCAGTGGTCATGTATGGATGTAAGAATTGTACTATAAAGGAAGCTGAGCACCAAAGTATTGGTGCTTTTGAACTGTGGTGTTGGATAAGACTCTTGAGAGTCCCTTGGACTGCAAGGAGATCCAACCAGTCCATTCTAAAGGAGATCAGTCCTGGGTGTTCTTTGGAGGAACTGATGTTGAAGCTGAAACTCCAATACTTTGGCCATCTGATGCGAAGAGCTGACTCATTTGAAAAGACCCTGATGCTGGGAAAGATTGAGGGTAGGAGAAGGGGATGACAGAGTATGAGATGGCTGGATGGCATCACCAACTCAATGGGTGGTTTGGATGGACTCCAGAAGTTGGTGAGGGACAAGGAGGCCTGGTGTGCTGTGGTTCATGGGGTCACAAACAGTCAGACATGACTGAGCAACTGAACTGAACTAAACTGAATAAATGAGATATTGAGGTACAGTTTGATAGTTCACATGAGTTTTTTTACCTTATTCTCGTGACATATTTTTATCTATCATGCATTCATATATCAAGTAAACATTTGATGGGCAGCATCTGTGTCAGGTTCTGTTCCATTTGATGAAATAAAAAAAAAAAAAAAGCACAGATTGTTCACTCCTGTAGAAATTTCATTTTAGGGGGAGAGACAGAAAATAGATCATATACATAAAATTAAGTAAATACAAGTTTGCTAGAAGGTGATAAAAGCCATCAGGATGAGAGTTTGGAAGTATATTGGGAGCATAGCAGGTTGCACTCTAAAATGGGATGGGAAGAATTGACCTCAGTAAGAAAGTGTGAGATTTTAGCAGAATTTAATCTGGTGCAGTTAGATGTGATGGGATAAGAGCAATCTAGAAAGAAAGCAGCCTGTGCAAAAGCACTGGGGCATTAAGATGTTTGGGGATTAGTAAGGGGCCAGATCACAGAGTTAGTGAGTAACTGAGGCAGAGGGTTAACATGATCTGACCTACTGATGTGACTCTAGGTTTTTAAAGCTGACTTTGAGTACAGTGTGAGGCTATGTTTTTGGAGAGATAGGCATTCTAGAAGCAGGGAGACCAATGAGGAGGTTATCATAGTAGTCCATGATACAGATGATGAATGGGCCAGATGGTAGCAGGAGAGGTAATGAGAAGAAATCAGACTATGGACATATTGTGAGATTGGATCCAACAGGCTTTGCTGAAGGATTTGGAGTGGAATGTGAGAGATGTGCCAATAAGGATTTTGGCCTGAGCAACTGAAGTAATACATCTTGCATATTCCTTTAAGGAAAATTACTTTTCGTCTGTTCTTCTATGTTCTTTGACTGGTCTAATAATCAAATAAACATAAGATAGATTAGCAAGAGAAAATATATATATTTAATTGTGTTTGTATGGGATCCCCACAAAGACAATGAAATTCAAGGACAATCCTGACAATTGAAGCTTATATACCATCTTGAGCTGAGGAATGGAATAGCCACCTGGGGCTTCAAAGGGGAGGAGGGTGATTCACAGGAAGATAAGAAGAGCAGGTGTTTGGTAATTAGATGTTTGTCCTGCCATAGAGATAGGTCGTTCAGATAAAACGCTATTCTTTAGTAATAGCTTTCTTTCTGGGCCAAGTCCCCTATCTAAATTCTTTTAGATATTTAAGGGAGAGATACAAGTTTTTGTTTTGTTTTTGCTTTGACTCTACTGGATCTTGATTGCCTTTAGCTCACATAGTATTAAATGGCAAAGTGACAGATTTTGGGGAGGCTCATTTTGAATCCCTTTAGTATACATCTAATACATTTATATCAATAGCTGCTTCATGTGTCATAGTATGGTTGTATCACAATCTAATTTTTTATTTTCATACTAATGTACAGTTATTTGCTTTCATTTATTTTAACACTATAGATCATCCTTCAACAAAAAGTTCTTAGGTAGAGTTAAAATAATTCTCAAATCTTTAAAATTAACATTTAGTTATGTAGTTTATAAAGTGTATTTGAAATGTGACTTAGTTTCTTATAAATAACTTTGCATAGGTTCTAAAGAGAGAATTCACTAACCAAAATTCTCTTAATGTTTCCTTTATCTTGATCAATCTTTAAACAGGCTTCTTCCTGACTCTAAGACTCTAAGACCCAGATTCCCCTTTTAGAACACTTACTTTAGAAAACTTGCAATTGGAAATCCTTTCTCTTCCCCTTCAAGAGGTAAATGTTTAAAAAGTCTCTTGCACACTATTATGCATAAAATAGATAAGCAACAGCAATAAGGATGTTGTACAACAGAGGGAAATACAGTTATTGTTTTGTAATAATTCTAAGTGGAATATAATCTATAAAAATATTGAATCACTACATTGTACACCTGAAACTAACATGATTTTAAATAAAAAATAAACATTTTCAATGTTTTTAAAAAGTGTGCCTCTTACTAGTTTTACAAACCAGGAATGTCTTTCTTAAAGACTTGAGAGAGTCTCAGTTTCCTTGTCAGCAAAATTGGGATACTAATCCTATTCCATGTGTTGGCTATAAATATTGAGTAAGAGAGTACATGTGAAGTGCCAAGCATGGTGGATAATCAAGGCTATTCCCTTCCTGGAAAAGAGATGTCTACTTTCAGGCATAAGTTAGTAGAAATTCTTAGTTGTTTAGTTACATCTTAGTTGTTAAGTTGAGTCTGATTCTTTGAGACCCCATGGACTGTAACCCACCAGACCACTCTGTCCATGGGATTTCCTAGGCAAGAATGCTGGAGTGGGTTGCTATTTCCTTCTCCAGGGAATCTTGCCAACCCAGGGATTGAACCCAAGTCTCCTGGATTGGCAGGTGGATTTTTACCACTGAGCCACCAGGGAAGCACTAAACAGTGGAATTGTAGGTAGCTATTAAAAAGAAAGAGGTTTATCTCTGCATGCTGAGAAAAAATTAGGTGCAAAGCCAAGATGAAAAAAATTATAATGTTCTCTTGATTATGTTTAAACAAAAGAGGATAAACACACAGATGCATATATGTGCAAAGACTGTGGAAGTAGATTGAAGAAACTATTATTGGGAGGTGAAAGAGGGGGAACTAGGATGAGAGGGAGACTCATCTGCTATTTTTTTATCCTTTTATACTGTTGCAATTTCTGAAAATCAGCATGTATCATTTTCATAATAATAAAACTATCTTTGTTAGATTTCTGGGTGAAAAAAAAAAAAAAGACTTAGGAAACATCTCTTTGAAATCTAATTATCAAATAAGACAGAGTCCTCTGTTCCAGTCCATATGAGGGAGTAGGAGCCTGACTTTTGTGGCTGTCTTGCTCCAAGTTGTAAAACTACCTCTTATTCTGTGGTAGGAATAAATTTGCTTTTCCTTTGAGAAAAGTCATTAGTAAATACAGGTAATGTTACTCAGAACATCTTGGAAAATTCTCCAGCCCCTTCATTTAGGGTCATTGAGTTCAGACTTTGGTTCTGGCCTCTTTCTCTTATTGCAAAATGCTTGATTAAAGGATTCCTTTGGATTATGCAAATCTAAATCACAATTAGATATCACCTTATATCAGTTAGAATGCTTACAAAAAAAAAAAAAAAAGAAAGACAAAAGATAACAAATGTTGGCATGGATATGAGGGATAGGGAGCCCTTATACACTGTTAATGGAATGTAAATTGGTACAAACATTATGGAAAAGAGTACAGAGGAATTGAAAGATAAAATGACCTTATGCTCCAGTAATTCCACTTTGGGGTGTATATACGAAGGAAATGAAATTACTATCTCTAGGAGCTATCTGCATCCCTGTGTTCAATGCAACATTATCTTCAATAGTCAAGATCTATAAACAGCATGTCTGTTGACAGATAATTGGGTTAGAATTATGATATCTCCCTGTATCTATCTATCTATCACCTGCTGCTACTGCTAAGTCACTTTAGTCATGTCCGACTCTGTGCGACCCCATAGACGGCAGCCCACCAAGCTCCCCTGTCTTTGGGATTCTCCAGGTAAGAACACTGGAGTGGGTTGCCATTTCCTTCTCCAATGAAGGAAAGTGAAAAGTGAAAGTGAAGTTGCTCAGTCGTGTCCGACTCTTTGCGACCCCGTGGACTACAGCCTACCAGGCTCCTCTGTCCATGGGATTTTCCAGGCAAGAGTACTGGAGTGGGGTGCCATTGCCTTCTCCGATCTATCACCTACCTATCTGTAATTTATTTCTCTATACATAGTGGTATATTATCCAGCCATGAAAAAGGGAAAACAATGTCATATTTGTGAGAGCATTGATGAAACCAGAGGACATTATGCTGACTGAAATAAGCTAGATTTATTCATAGGTAAGCATGATATCATTTACATGTGGAATCTAAAAAAAATAAGTTGAAGTCACAGAAACAGAGTTGAGTAATTGTTAAGGGATGAGTGAAAAGGGGGGAAATGGGAAGATGTCAGTCAAAATTACAAAGTTTCATTTATAAGACAAAAACGTTCCAAGAAATCTAATGTATAGTGTATATTAACTGTAAATAATATTGTATTAAAGTGAAGTGAAATTGCTCAGTCGTGCCCAACTCTCTGCGACCTCATCGACTGTAGCCTACCAGGCTTCTCCATCCATGGAATTTTCCAGGCAAGAGTACTGGAGTGGGTTGCCATCACACAAAATTTGCTAAGAGAATATATATTAAGCATTCTTACATGTAAAAATAGTCATAAATTATTGATATGAGATGATAGACATGGTAACTAATTGTGTTACAGGATTCATTTTATAGTGTATGCATTTATCAAATGATCTTGTAGTACATTTTAAATATACACAATTTCAATTTTAAATTATATTTCAGTAAAACTGAAAATAATGTAAAAGTCTTTCTTGTCTGTTAACTTTCTCCAGTGCCATGTGTCTTTTTTGACAGCATATATTTCTCAGACATGAGAACTCTCTCTCAGAAACATAATATTACCCCAGAGTCAATGCCTCTGCCTCCATTATTCCATCTTTCATCTTTTCCCTATCCATCTCGAGGAAATATTCATATTGAATATCATTATCAGAAACAACTTATAACTATAGTATGATTTATGTATTTGGGGTTAAGAATAGCTCCATATCATAAAGATTCTAAAATATAACAATAATAATAATAATAATGTCTAGCACTGATTATTTAGCAAATAGAGTGAGCTGGTATCAACATTTCTGTTTTAAGTGTTGTTATTTATTTACTATTTATTCTCTACAAGTTATTAATTTTTTTTAATACAAGTTATCTGTTATTCCTGTGTTAATGCTTTGGAAAATAAATCTAGGAGTGCATGGGAACAGTATTTAAATGTGTCCTCAAATATATCTGCCCTGAAGTTAGCAGTTGTTGCTTAGTCACTAAATCTTGTCTGCCTCTCTGCATGCAGACATGAACTGCAGCATGCCAGACTTCCCTGTCAATCACCAACTCCCAGAGCTTGCTCAAACTCATGTCCATCGAGTCAGTGATGACATCCAAACATCTCATCCTCTGTCATCCCCTTCTTCTCATGCCTTCAATCTTTCCCAGCATTAGGGTCTTTTCCAATGAGTCAGTTCTTTGCATCGGGTGGCCAAAGTATTAGAGCTTCAGCTTATCAGGTTTTCTTTAATAATAAGCTTTTGATGTTCTGACTTTACCTGGTCTTTGCTACAAAAGCTCCTATATATCCAGGCTCTCCTATATATCCCTTACCTCTTCAGAACAGTTTCTTGGAGCTATCTTGACAGACTATGTCCCAAACTTAAGTCCTCATTTTATACACCAAATAAAATGTAATTCTCAACTTTTAAGTTGTGCATTATTTTTTCAGTCAAACACTATGTACATTGTGAAATATAACAGATCCATATATATATCAATTTGCTTTTAGGTATTATTTACAAGTTTATTGCAAAATGACTATAACTGATATATAAAGTGACTTTTGCTTTAAATTTGACAAGAGTTCATGTACATTTGTACATGTTCTCTAAATCTTTGTCTATTTGTGAGAAGAACTATGCACTAAGAAATAAACATCAATGAAAGAATATATATATATATATATAAAGTTAGAGTCCCAGAAATTGCTCTGTGCAAACAGCTAAGCAACATAGTGTTAGAATCAAGAGGCTAACTGCATATGGACTTAAAGTAAAAATTACATTTACAATCACTGTCCCACATATTTTTTATAAATTGGAGTTGTTAAATTGCTTTCTAACAAAACTCAGGGACCTTTTATACAAACAATAAATGGTTTGTTTTCAAAATACAAATTTTATTTTTGAAGTAAAGGTTTATGTCCCATGAAATATCTGAGCCTGAGAATGCTTTCAGCACTGGGAAATTCTTTTTGGAGCCACAAAGTAGCTGCTATCAGCATTAAAGTACCCTCCTGGGTTTGACATTCCCAGCTTGATGACTTGATGGCTTAATTTACTTATATGGTGCTCTACAAAATGATTTTGTAGCTTTGGGTAGGAAACTGAAAGCAGAGTTACTGAGCCACAAATAAGTGAAATTTACACTCAGGAACACTGAAGATTGCTACAGTGATTTTCAAGGTGAAAAGAAAATTAACCACTGATAGCAAAACCTCAAATGTGGAACTTTAATTCTATGTTTTAAAAAAGATAATGAATAAAGTGAATTTAGTCCATACAGAGAACTGCTGGCAAATAGATTAATTAATGTCATGTTGACTATCTACTACCAATTTAAATAATTTGTTTAATAAAAAAATAAGACTGCCTAGGATAATGAAATCATTGCTCTCTGTACTTAAAAGACAACTGCTGATTTCTGCATTCAAATGGTATCTGACCAGTGATCTCCAGAACCATTCTGTCAAAATCACACTGAATCATTTAGAATGACTAAAAGAAGACAACAAAAGAGTTTTGAAGGAAAACACTCACAAATAAAATAATTGTTGCTAATTATGGAGCAAAATTGAAAATAGAGCCCATTTATACTTCTGCTTTTGGTATTACTTGGTTTTATTACTTAAAATAGCAACTGATTGGAAATAATATTAAAAAGCTGAAGCGCTGTCTCTGTTCACTTGAACGCTCTCCTTGAGTGCTAAAATGGGACGAGGAGAGAGTGTTCCTACCTCTGTCTCCATTTTACCCTCACAAATACATGTGATCATACAGATGAAACCACAGAATGCATCTCAGGGCTTGATGGAGTTCAGGTCTTTACATTTCAGCACAGAAAGAATTCAGTGAGAGGCAAATGATAAGTTGGATTTATTAGTGATTCATTAGTATAGGATGCTTATGAAGGATACAAGCAGCAGGCAAGAGTGTACTGCCCTAAAAACAAAAGGTATTACATTTTTATAATCAAAAGAAAAGTGGGGAGGAGGAAAAGACCAACTTTTTCCTCATTCTTGAATGAAAGTTAAGCTTCCATCATCAGTTCCTCCTCTATATTATGTGGGGTGCTGAGTGAGGGGGGTATTGTACCAAATGGCCCAACCAGGATTGTTATGGAACTATGCTAATTAGCAGAAGTGTGGTAACATATAGTAAAGTAAGGTAAATCATCTCATATTTAAGTATAATTCACCTTTCCCCTATATTTCTGCTCTCAGTAAATACAGAAATAACCCCTTCCTGGGGATCATTAATTTGCCATTCTCAGTGTGCAGGATATAGGTCTCATTTCACCCCTGTTTTGGCATATGCCTCATGCTTCTGTTGCTAAGTAAAGCTACTTGCTTAGGAACCTAGAATGTTAGGTTCATGAATCAAAGTAAATCGGAAGTGGTCAAACAGGAGATGGCAGGACAGAAAGTCGACATTCTAGGAATCAGCAAACTAAAGTGAACTAGAATGGGTAAATTTAACTCAGATGGCCATTATGTCTACTACTGTGGGCAAGAATCCCTTAGATGAAATGGAGTAGCCATCATAGTCAACAAAAGAGTTCAAAATGCAGTACTTGGATGCAATCTCAAAAATGACAGAATGATCTCTGTTCGTTTCCAAGGCAAGCCATTCAATATTATGGTAATTCAAGTCTATGACCTGACTAGGATCACTAAAGAAGCTGAAGTTGAATGGTTCTATGAAGATCTACAAGACCTTTTAGTACTAACACACACAAAAAAAGATGTCCTTTTCATTATAGGGGACTGGAATGCAAAAGTAGGAGGTCAAGAAACACCTGGAGTAACAGGCAAATTTGGCCTTGGAATATAGAATGAAGCAGGGCAAAGGTTAACATAATTTTGCGAAGAGAACACCCTGGTCATAGCAAACACCCTCTTCCAACAAAACAAGAGAAGACTCTACACATGGACATCACCAGACAGTCAATACTGAAATCAAATTGATTATATTCATTGCAGCCAAAGATGGAGACACTCTATACAGACAGCAAAAACAAGACCAGAGGCTGACTGTAGCTCAGATCATAAACTCCTTATGGCCAAATATTAAATTGAAGAAAGTAAGGAAAACTCATGGACCATTCAGGTATGACCTAAATCAAATCCTTTATAATTATACAGTGGAAGTGAGAAATAGACTCAAGGGATTAGATTTGATAGACAGAGTGTCTGATGAACTATGGATGGAGGTTCATGACATTGTATAGGAGACAGGGATCAAGACAATCCTCAAGAAAAAGAAATGTAAAAAGGTGAAATAGCTGTCTGAGGATGCCTTACAAATAGCTGTGAAAAGAAGAGAAGTGAAAAGCAAAGGAGAAAAGGAAAGATATAAGCACCTAAATGCAGAGTTCCAAAGAATAGCAAGGAGAGATAAGAAAGCCTTCCTCAGCGATCAATGCAAACAAATAGAGGAAAACAACAGAATGGGAAAGACTAGAGATCTCTTCAAGAAAATTGGAGATACCAAGGGAACATTTCATGCAAAAATGGGCTCAATAGAGGACAGAAATTGTATGGACCTAACCGAAGCAGAAGATATTAAGAAAAAGTGGCAAGAATATACAGAAGAACTATACAAAAAGATCATCACAACCCAGATAATCATGATGGTATGATCACTCACCTAGAGCCAGACATCCTGGAAAGTGATGTCAAGTGGACCTTAGGAAGCACCACTATGAACAAAGGTCGTGGAGGGTGATGGAATTCCAGCTGAGCTTTTCAAATCCTAAAAGATGATGCTGTGAAAGTGCTACGCTCAATATGTCAGCAAATTTAGAAAACTCAGCAGTGGCCATAGGACTGGAAAATGTCAGTTTTCATTCCAATCCCTAAGAACAGCAATGCCAAAGAATGCTCAAATTACCACACAATTGCACTCATCTCACATGCTAACAAAGTAATGCTCAAAATTCTCCAAGCTAGGCTTCAACAGTACATGTACTGTGAACTTCCAGATGTTCCAGCTGGTTTTAGAAAATTCAGAGTAACCAGAGATCAAATTGCCAACATCCACTGAATTATCAAAAAAGCAAGAGAGTTCCAGAAAAACATCTATTTCTGTTTTAACAACTATGCCAAGACTTTGACTCTGTGGATCATCACAAACTGTGGAAAATTCTGAAAGAGATGGGAATATCAGATCACCTGCCCCGCCTCTTGAGAAATCTGCATGCAGGTCAGGAAGCAAGAGTTAGAAGTAGACTTGGAACAACAGACTGGTTCCAAATCGGGAAAGGAGTACATCAAGGCTGTATATTGTCACCCTGCTTATTTAACTTATATGCAGAATACAGCATGAGAAATGCTAGGCTGGAAGAAGCACAAGCTGGAATCAAGATTGCCAGGAGAAATCTCAATAACCTCAGATATGCAGAACTCACCACCCTTATGGCAGAAATAGAAGATGAACTAAAGAACCTCTTGATGAATGTGAAGAAGAGAGTGAAAATGTTGGCTTAAAACTCAACATTCAGAACACTATGCTCATGACATCTGGTCCCATCACTTCATGGCAAATAGTTGGGGAAACAGTGGAAGCAGTGACAGACTTTATTTTGGGGAGGCTTCAAAATCACTACAGATGGTGACTGAAGCCATGAAATTAAAAGAAACTTGTTCCTTGGAAGAAAAGTTATGACCAACCTAGACAACATATTAAAAAGCAGAGACATTATTTTGCCAACAAACGTCTGCCTAGTCAAAGCTATTGTATTGGTAGTCATGTATGAATGTGTGAGTTGGACTATAAAAAAGCTGAACACGGAAGAATTGATACTTTTGAACTGTGGTGTTGGAGAAGACTCTTGAGAGTTCCTTGGACTGCAAGGAAATCCAACCAGTCCATCCTAAAGGAAATCAGTCCTATATATTCATTGGAAGGACTGATGTTGAAGCTGAAACTCCAATACTTTGGCCACCTGATATGAAGAATTGATTCATTTGAAAAGACCCTGATGCTGGGGAAGATTGAGGGCAGGAGTAGAAAGGGACAACAGAGGATGAGATGGTTGAATGGCATCACTGACTCAATGGACTTGAGTTTGAATAAACTCTGGGAGTTGCTGATGGACAGGGAGGCCTGGTGTGCTGCAATCCATGGCATCACAAAGAGTCGGACATGACTGAGACTGAATTGACTGAACTGAAGCCTACTTTCTTGAGTTATCATTATATACAGGGGTCTCTGAAAATTCCCTCTCTTTGATCCAAAGTGGGAATTTTAAACTAGCTATTTGATTATCCTGCTCTGTCCTTATCACAGAGACTGCAAATTTCAGGCAATGAATCCTTGAGCATTAGCAAGTGTTGGCCTCATGTAAAGCTTTACCTTAGAATGACAAGCTATGAGTGACATAGGCCAGAAGAAACCGAAGACATTGCTGCAATGGATCATAGATGATTGCAAGTGCATAGCCAAGTCTAAAAGGCCAGAAGGTATCCTCAGAAAACTAAGATTTAATGAAAACTAATATAAGTTTTTCACTCTGAAATTGAAAAGAGAACTGTTTGAAAACTGCTATTTTACCTCTAAAGAAAACCTTCTGAGAAATGGGATTCCAGTTATCTAAATATTTTGAGGTTACCCTTCCCAAACAGGGACTCTGAGTGATTTCATGTTTAAAATCATCATATGACTTTATAACTAATTTGACCAATCTGACCAAAAGCAACACATAATACCTAAGGCCATTATGTAAAAAATAAAAGTTATTTGCCAAAATTTGTTTTTTAAAACTGAATTGGACTAAAAACAGCTCAGCTTCCCACATTATCAGGAGTCTAAAATTGCCTCTCTGCAAAATAAGATTTTAAGATTAACTGAGTCAGATAAATAATTTTTAAAAGAAAAAGTGATTTCCAAAGCTTCAGGCTCTTCTCCCTTGGCTTCTTTGTCTCAGGATCTGCTTCCTCTGTCATTATTTTTCTCTCCCTTGGATCCTTGTGGCCAGGTCCCTCTCCTGGTACCATCATTCTCCTTTCCTTCTATATGTCTTATGACCCTTTTATACCCTCAAGCCCCCCGTACTAATTATTTCACTGAATTTCACTTTCCTCTGAAATTGTTGTCACGCCCTTTCCTCTGAACTTGTCAGAAATGGCCCTCCTCAAATAATCCTTCTGAGGACCAAGAAGTTAAACCCTTAAATTGTTGTCAAAGATTTCCCAAAGTAACTGAAGATCTTCACAGATTTGCTGATAAATTTAATATGGTCACTCAAATTGATCAACCTGGATTCTCTGAGTTAAATCAACTAGTCCGTATGCTTGTCGGTAAAGGCCGTGCCTGATACTTCTGTTGTTCAGTTACCCTGTTGTGTCCGACTATTTATGACGCCACGGACTGCAGCACACCAGGCTTCCCTGTCCTTCACTATCTCATGGAGTTTACTCAAACTCATGTTCATTGAGTTCGTGATGCTGAGGGAGGAAAAGAACAGGCTGAGCTGACTCCATCTTGAAAAAGAAGGAAACGCCATCTTGCACTTTCAGTGAGCTTTGGACTATGTGCCTGGTAGCCCTGGGGATAACATACCTATGGCAGAACTGGCCACCCAGACTGATAAACACCAGATTCCATACCAAGATTTCCTGTCTCTGAAAAGAATGTAATAATCCCCTAAGTAGTCAATCACCTTTTTAATCTTTGTGGCACCCATTGGTGTAGGCTACAATGTATAACCAGCTGACCCTTCTGATTACGAATCATGGCTGTAACCTGATTGTATCTCCCTTTAACTCTTTCCAGGCTAGGTTTAAGGAATTTGGGGATGTGGGCTTGAGCAGTACACTTAAGGTATATAAGGTTTTCACTAAAGTTGGTTGGGGTCCCTGGTTAAACAGGAAACTGTGCCTCGGACCTGCTAGTGTAATAAACTGCACTCCACTATCCACACTGTCCTTCTGAGTGAGTTTGTTTACCAGAGCATTTGGCTATAACAATGCTATCCAACCATCTCATTCTCTGTCATCCCCTTCTGCTCCTGCCCTAAACTGAGTGCCACTAAGACTGGGTTCCTCTGTTGAGTTCATGATTAACATCTCTATCCAAAACATTATTCCCTTTCTTGTCCAAAACCTGTTCTCCTCAAGATTGAGGAGTATCAAAGAAGTGAGGGAGGAATTGAAACCCTATGTCCATGTCTTTTGAGGTAAGACTCAGACTGATGCTGAAACTGAAGCTTCAATACTTTGGCCACTGGATGTGAAGAGCTGACTCATTGGAAAAGACCCTGATGCTGGGAAAGATTGAAGGCAGGAGAAGAAGGGGATGACAGAGGATGAGATGGTTGGATGGCATCACTGATTCAATGTATATGAGATTGAGCAAGCTCTGGGAGATGGTGAAGGACAGGGAAGGCTGGCATGTTGCAGTTCCTGGGGTCGCAAAGAGTCGGACATAAGTGATTGTCTGAACAACAACAACAACCAGAATGACTGAAGCAGCTGGGCCCAAGTGGAAACAATGCTCAGTTATGGAAGTGTCTGGTGGTTGAAAGTAAAGTCTGATGCTATAAAGAACACTGTTGCATAAGAACTGGAATGTTAGGTCCATGAATCAAGAGAAACTGGACATGGTCAATCAGGAGATGAAATGAGTGAATATTGACATCTTAGAAATCATT
Source organism: Bos javanicus (assembly GCF_032452875.1). NCBI lineage: Eukaryota > Metazoa > Chordata > Mammalia > Artiodactyla > Bovidae > Bos > Bos javanicus. Next base: position 57,042,029 of record NC_083878.1, read on the forward strand.
GAACTAAAATAGACAGGAATGGGAGAATTTAATTCAGATTACCATTATGTCCATTACTGTGGGCAAGAATCCTTTAGAAGAAATGGAGTAGCCCTCACAGTTAACAAAAGGTTCTGAAACATAGTACTTGGGTGCAATCTCAAATGTTACAGAATAATCTCAGTTCATTTCCAAAGCAAACCATTCAACATCAATAATCCAAGTCTATGCCTCAACCATTGATTCTGAAAAAAGCTTAAGTTGATCACTTCTATGAAGACCTACAAGATCTTCTAGAACTAACACCACAAAAAGGTGTCCTCTTCATCATAGGGGTTTTGAATACAAAAGTAGGAAGTCAAGAGTCACCCAGAATAACAGGCAAGTTTGGCCTTGGAGTACAAAATGAATCAGGACAAAGACTAACAGAGTTTTGCCAAGAGAACACAGTGATCATAGCAAACATGCCTTCCCAATAACACAAGAAAAGTCTCTACACATAGACATCACCAGACGGTCAATATCAAAATGAGATTGATTATATTCTTTTCAGCCAAAGATGGAGAAGCTCTATATAGTCAGTGAAAAAAAGAGCTGGAAATGACTGTGGCTCAGATCACCAGCTCCTTATTGCAAAATTCAGGCTTACATTGAAGAAAGTAGGGAAAACCAATAGCCATTCAGATATGACCTAAATCAAATCTTTTTTGATTATACAGTGAAGGTGATGAAGAGATTCAAAGGAGTAGATCTGGTAGACAGAGTGCCTGAAGAACTATGGAGGGAGGTTTGTAAAACTGTAAAGGAGGCAGCTATCAAAACCATCCTAAAGAAACAGAATGCATAAAGGCAAAGTGGTTGTCTGAGGAGGCTTTACAAATAACTGAGGGAAAAAGAGAAGTGAAAGGCCAGGGAAAAAGGGAAAGACACACTCAACTGAATTCAGAGTTCCAGAGAATAGCAAGGAGAGATAAAAAGACATTCTTAAAGAAATAGAGAAAACAACAGAATGGAACAGACTAGAGATCTCTTCAAGAAAATTGGAGATATCAAGGGACTATTTCATGCAAGGATGGGCATGATAAAGGGCAGAAATGGCAAGGACTTAACAGAAGCAGATGATATTAAGAAGAGGTGGCAAGAATACACAGAAGAACTGTACAAAATAAGAAAGTTCTTAATGACCCAGATAACCACGATAGTGTGGTCACTCACATATAGCCAGACACCCTGAAGTGTGAAGTCAAGAGGACCTTAGGAAATATTACTATGAACAAATCTAGTAGAAATGAAGAAATTCCATCTGAGCTATTTAATATCCTGAAAGATGATGTAGTTAAAATGCTGCACTTCAAATATGCCAGCAAATTTGAAAAACTTAGCAGTGGCTACAGGAATGGAAAAGGTCAGTTTTCATTCCAATCCCAAAGAAGGGCAATTCCAAAGAATGTTCAAACTACCATTCAATTGTGTTCATTTCACATGGTAGCAAGTTTACGCTCAAAATCCTTCAAGCTAGGCTTCTGCTGTATGAGAGTCAAGACTTTTACATGTATAAGTTGGATTTAGAAAAGGCAGAGGAACCAGAGATCAAATTGGCAACACTAATTGGTTCATGGAGCAAACAAAGGAATCCCAGAAAAAAACATTTACTTCTGCCTCATTGACTAGGCTAAAGCATTTGACTGTGTGGATCACAATAAGTGGGAAAAATTCTTAAAGAGATAGGAATACCATACCATGTCACTACACGGAGGTCAAGAAGCAACATTTAGAATCCAACATAGAAAAGCTGACTGGTTCAAAATTGGTATCAGAATATGGCAAGGCTGTATATTGTCACTCTGCTTATTTAACTTATATGCAGATTAAATCATGTGAAATTCTGAGTTGGATAAATCACAAATACAATCAAGATTGCTGGGGAAAATATCATAAACCTTAGACATGTAGATGATACCACCCTAATGTCAGTAAGTGAAGAAGAAATAAAGTGCTTCTTGATGATGGTGAACAGATCAGATCGGATCAGATCAGTCGCTCAGTCGTGTCCGACTCTTTGCGACACCATGAATCGCAGCACGCCAGGCCTCCCTGTCCATCACCAACTGCTGGAGTTCACTCAAACTCATGTCCATTGAGTCAGCGATGCCATCCAGCCATCTCATCCTCTGTCGCCCCCTTCTCCTCCTTCCCCCAATCCCTCCCAGCATCAGAGCCTTTTCCAATGAGTCAACTCTTTGCATTAGGTGGCCAAAGTACTGGAGTTTCAGCTTTAGCATCATTCCTTCCAAAGAAATCCCAGGGCTGATTTCGTTCAGAATGGACTGGTTGTATCTCCTTGCAGTCCAAGGGACTCTGAAGAGTCTTCTCCAACACCACAGTGCAAAAGCATCAATTCTTTGGTGCTCAGTCTTCTTCACAGTCCAACTTTCACATCCATACATGACCACAGGAAAAACCATAGCCTTGACTAGACCGACCTTTGTTGGCAAAATAATGTCTCTGCTTTTGAATATGCTATCTAGGTTGGTCATAACTTTCCTTCCAAGGAGCAAGCGTGGCTTCAATCACCATCTGTGGTGATTTTGAAGCCCAGAAAAATAAAGTCTGACACTGTTTCCACTGTTTCCCTGTCTACTTCCCATGAAGTGGTGGGACCGGATGCCATGATCTTCGTTTTCTGAATGTTGAGCTTTAAGCCAACTTTTTCACTCTCCACTTGCACTTTCATCAAGAGGCTTTTGAGTTCCTCTTCACTTTCTGCCATAAGGGTTGTGTCATCTGCATATCTGAGGTTATTGAGATTTCTCCTGGCAATCTTCATTCCAGCTTGTGTTTCTTCCAGTCCAGTGTTTCTCATGATGTACTCTGCATATAAGTTAAATAAACAGGGTGACAATATACAGCCTTGATGAACTCCTTTTCCTATTTGGAACCAGTCTGTTGTTCCATGTCCAGTTTTAACTGTTGCTTCCTGACCTGCATACAGATTTCTCAAGAGGCAGATCAGGTGTTCTGGTATTTCCATCTGTTTCAGAATTTTCCACAGTTTATTGTGATTCACACAGTCAAAGGCTTTGGCATAGTCAAGAAAGCAGAAATAGATGTTTTTCTGGAACTTTCTTGCTTTTTCCATGATCCAGCGGATGTTGGCAACTTGATCTCTGGTTCCTCTGCCTTTTCTAAAACCAGCCTGAACATCAGGAAGTTCACGGTTCACATATTGCTGAAGCCTGGCTTGGAGAATTTTGAGCATTACTTTACTAGTGTGTGAGATGATTGCAATTGTGCGGTAGTTTGAGCATTCTTTGGCATTGCCTTTCTTCGGGATTGGAATGAAAACTGACCTTTTCCAGTCCTTTGGCCACTGCTGAATTTTCCAAATTTGCTGGCATATTGAGTGTAGCACTTTCACAGCATCATCTTTCAGGATTTGGAATAGTTCAACTGGAATTCCATCACCTCCACTAGCTTTGTTCATAGTGATGCTTTCTAAGGCCCACTTGACTTCACATTCTAGGATGTCTGGCTCTAAGTCAGTGATCACACCATTGTGATTATCTGGGTCGTGAAGATCTTTTTTGTACAGTTCTTCTGTGTATTCTTGCCATCTCTTCTTAATATCTTCTGCTTCTGTTAGGTCCACACCATTTCTTTCCTTTATCGAGCTCATCTTTGCATGAAATGTTCCTTTGGTATCTCTGATTTTCTTGAAGAGATCCCTAGTCTTTCCCATTCTGTTGTTTTCCTTTATTTCTTTGCATTGACCACTGAAGAAGTCTTTCTTATCTCTTCTTGCTATTCTTTGGAACTCTGCATTCAGATGTTTATATATTTCCTTTTCTCCTTTGCTTTTCACTTCTCTTCTTTTCACAGCTATTTGTAAGGCCTCCCCAAACAGCCATTTTGCTTTTTTGCATTTCTTTTCTGTGGGAATGGTCTTGATCCCTGTCTCCTGTACAATGTCACAAACCTCATTCCATAGTTCATCTAGGCTCTTAAGTCTATTTCTCACTTCCACTGTATAATCATAAAGGATTTGATTTAGGTCATACCTGAATGGTCTAGTGGTTTTCCCTACTTTCTTCAATTTAAGTCTGAATTTGGCAATAAGGAGTTCGTGGTCTGAGCCACAGTCAGCTCCTGGTCTTGTTTTTGCTGACTGTATAGAGCTTCTCCATCTTTGGCTGCAAAGAATATAATCAATCTGATTTTGGTGTTGACCATCTGGTGATGTATATGTGTAGAGTCTTCTCTTGTGTTGTTGGAAGAGGGTGTTTGCTATGACCAGTGCATTCTCACGGCAAAACTCTGTTAGCCTTTTCCCTGTTTCATTCTGTACTCCAAGGCCAAATTTGCCTGTTACTCCAGGTGATTCTTGACTTCCTACTTTTGCATTCCAGTCCCCTATAATGAAAAAGACATCTTTTTTGGGTGTTAGTTCTAAAAGGTCTTGTAGGTCTTCATAGAACTGTTCAACTTCAGCTTCTTCAGCATTACTGGTTGGGGCATAGACTTGGATTACTGTGATATTGAATGGTTTGCCTTGGAAATGAACAGAGATCATTCTGTCGTTTTTGAGATTGCATCCAAGTACTGCATTTCAGACTCTTTTGTTGACCATGTGGCCACTCCATTTCTTCTGAGGGATTCCTGCCCGCAGTAGTAGATATAATAGTCATCTGAGTTAAATTCACCCATTCCAGTCCATTTCAGTTCGCTGATTCCTAGAATGTCGACATTCACTCTTGCCATCTCTTGTTTGACCACTTCCATTTTGCCTTGGTTCATGGACCTGATATTCCAGGTTCCTATGCAATATTGCTCTTTACAGCATTGGACCTTGCTTCTATCACCAGTCACATCCACAGCTGAGTATTCTTTTTGCTTTGGCTCCAGCCCTTCATTCTTTCTGGAGTTATTTCTCCACTGATCTCCAGTAGCATATTGGGCACCTACTGACCTGGGGAGTTTCTCTTTCAGTATCCTATCATTTTGCCTTTTCATACTGTTCATGGGGTTCTCAAGGCAAGAATACTGAAGTGGTTTGCCATTCCCTTCTCCAGTGGACCACATTCTGTCAAATCTCTCCACCATGACCCGCCCATCTTGGGTTGCCCCACGGGCATGGCTTAGTTTCATTGAGTTAGACAAGGCTGTGGTCCTAGTGTGATTAGATTGACTAGTTTTCTGTGAGTATGGTTTCAGTGTGTTTGCCCTCTGATGCCCTCTTGCAACACCTACCGTCTTACTTTGGTTTCTCTTACCTTGGGCGTGGGGTATCCCTTCACGGCTGCTCCAGCAAAGTGCAGCCATTGCTCCTTACCTTGGATGAGGGGTATCTCCTCACCACCGCCATTCCTGACCTTCAATGTGGGATAGCTCCTCTAAGGCCCTTGAACAAGGGCAGTGAAAAAGCTGGCTTGAAACTCAACATTCAAAAAACTAATATCATGGCATTTGGGCCCATCACTTCATGGCAAATAGTAGGGGAAATATTGAAAGCAGTGACAGATTTTATTTTCTTTGACTCCAAAATCACTGTGGACAGTGACTACAGCCATTAAACTAAAAGATGTTTGCTCCTTAAACAAAAGACTATGGCAAACCTAGACAGTGTATTGAAAAACAGAGATATCTCTCTGTCGACAAAGGTCTGTATATCTGTTTTCCAATAGTTGTGTATAGAGGTAAGAGTTGGACCACAAGAAAGGCTGAGTGCCCAAGAATTGATGTATTCGAATTGGGTGTGATGGGACATTTGAGAGTACCTTGAACAGAAAGGAGACCAAACAGTTCAATCCTAAATGAGATCAATCCTGAATGTTCTTTGGAAGGACTGTTGCTGAAGCTCCAATACTTTGATCACTTAATGTGAAGAGCCCATACATTGGAAAAGATCCTGATGTTGGGAAAGATTGAAGACAAAAGGAGAAGAGGGTGGTAGAGGATAAGATGGTTAGATAGCATCACTGACTCAATGGATATGAATTTGAGGAAACTTCAGGAGATAGTGAACAGAGGAGTCTGATGTGCTATACAGTCTTTGAGGTCACAAAGAGTCTAACATGACTTGTTGAATAAAAAACAACAACAAGAAAACTTTCACTTTGGCCTGTCAAGCCTCCCCTGAGTCTCAGAAAGCTGGCTCAAGAGCTAATGATTAGGAAATGTGAAAACAGAGAAATACAGAATACTCATTGGGTTGGGAAACTGGTAATAACTTAGATTATTGTCTAACCACATAACAGGTCTCCAGACTCCTAGTTTGCTGAAAGATATAAAGGTCTGGCACACATTCTTGATTTGTGGATTGGAATGGAAACTATGTTCTAGATTTACTTAATCTGGTAGAGAAACTCTTTCACACTCAGAACAATCACTTCCAAGGAAGACCACCCAAATTTTTAATCTTTGCTCCAGCAAATGATGGCTCCTTAAGAAATCCAAAATTCTTCCTAGTTTATTATTATTGCAAAGAGCTAGGACATTGGAAAAGTCACTGCTACAAATTAAAGCACTCAGGTTCCTTTGGCTCTCTATCCAGCCTTTCCAACATCCTCTCAGTCCTTAATGATGATGCTCTGAAGAACTACAGAAGCTCTTCCCAATCTTCCCTTTATATAGTCCTAGATAAACATTTCTTCAGATTGAGGACAAATATCTTCCAGTTTTAACTGACAATAGAGTCATGTGCTCATTATTCAACCCCACTCATAAAACAACCCTTGCCCCAGAGTACTATTTAAATTGTGGGATCTCTAATGAACCTCAAAAGGTTTCTGTCTCTGAAATTTTTCTCTATTGCTTAGGCTTTTTGAGATACACATTCTTTTCTCCTTACTCCTCTACCCCTGCCCATTTACTACGTCAAACTTCTTAGATACATATCATGGAAAAATTTCTTTCTCCCAAAGGGGAAAATAATGCCAGAAATTGACAGTAGTCATCAAAGCAACCAACCAGCTGAATAAAATAACCTTTTAACATTTATCATTTTTTCCATTTCTGATGCTACTAGAACTAATTCTAGAAACATGATAATTTGTCCATATTGAATAATGTGCCCCTTTCTTGGAGACAAAAATCTCCAGCTGATGTTACAAAATTCACAGCAGACCTCTCATCAATATTCAAACAGACCTCTTAAAACTTCTCAGAATTAATCAATACTCTAAGTAAAGAAACCCTTCAAGACATAAAGCCAATAATAGAAGATTACAAGGCTCAAGCTCTCATTCTCCCTTGTCTTAGGTCCCTGTAGCACTCCCATTTTAGTGGTGAGAAAATCTAAGGGCCAAGGAGGGAAGTTTGTTCACGGTCTCCTCTGAGCAATAAACAGCACTACTATCCCTTGACACCTCATGTTCCGTGTTCCTAACTTTCATAATTTACTAGCATCCATTCCCAGTGGAAGCAAATTATTTACAGTAATAGATTTATGTAGTGTATTCTTTAGTATTCCAGTTGATAAAGCTAGCCAATAATTTTTGGCCTTCACATAGGAAGAAAAATAATTTACCTAGACAGCAATACCTCAGGATTTTATTGAGATTCTTTATTTCTCACAAATCATGAAGGCTGATTAGAATGCTTTAAAGTTCCTTAGAGGGTCTACTTTGTTGCAATATATGGATGATTTGCTTCTTTGCTCTCCTTCTCAGACCTTGTATAGGAAGACTTTAGCCACTTGCTAAAGCTTTTAGTGTTCAAAGGACATAAATTTATCAATAAAAAAATTGCAATTTCCCAAGTCCAGTTTTGATATTTAGAGCATCTGCTATTAGAATAAGGGCTACACTGAAATCCAGGTAGACTTTGTGGTGCCCTAAATTTCCTGAAAACCAAAACTAAGCAGTTGTAGGTTTTCTAACAGTAATTGATTATTGCTAGAAATGAATTCCAAATTTCTCTTTTATGGATGTTATCTATATTTTTATTCAACAATAGCCACACCAACCAAATTTTATGGGAAAAAGCAAAAGAGTACTTAGTTTTCAAGGTCTTAAAGGAGAGCTTGATAAACCTTTTTACTCTTAGACATCTAAAGTATCTGATACATAGGACCTGGGATAAGCATAAGATATTAAAAAGAGGTGGCAAGAATACACAGGAGACTATACAAAAAAAGGTCTTAATTACCTGGATAAGCATGATGGTATGATCACTCACCTAGAATCAGACATCCTGGAGTGTGAAGTAAAGTGGGCCTTAGGAAATATTACTAGGAGAAAATTCCAGCTAGCCAAGCTGGAATTTTATATCCTAAATCCTCTTAGGAATTTCAAATCCTTTTGTGAGGGCTTCCTTGGTGGCTCAGACAGTAAAGAATCTGCCTGCAATGAAGGAGACCTCAGTTTGATTCCTGGGTCAGGAAGATCCCTTGGAAAAGGGAAAGGCTACCCACTCCAGTATTCTGGTCTAGATAATTCCATGGACAGTACAGGTCATGGGATTGCAAAGCACTGGACATGACTGAGCTGGAATTTCAAATCTTAATTCATCTCAGGAATTTCAAATCCTTTTAGGAATTTCAAATTCTGAAATACAATGCTTTTAAATATACCAGCAAAACTGAAAACTCAGCAGTGGCCACAGGAATGGAATAGGTCCATTTTTGTTCCAATCCCAAAGAAGGGAAATGCCAAAAAAGGTTCAGATTACCACACAATTTGACTTCACTTCACATGCTGGCAATGTAATACTAAAAATCCTTCAAGCTAGGCTTCAACAGTATGTGAACTGAGAACTTCTGGATGTACAAGCTGGATTTAGAAAAGGCAGAGGAACCAGAGATCAAAATGCCAACATCCATCAGACCATAGAAAAAGCAAGGGAATTCCAGAAAAGCATCTAATTCTGCTTTATTGACTACACTAAAGACTGACTGTATGGATCACAACAATCTGTGGAAGATTCTTAAAGAGATGGGAATATCAGACCACCTTACCTGCCTGCTGAGAAACCTGTATGCAGGTCAAGAAGCAACAGTTAGAACCAGACATGGAAAAACGGACTAGTTTAAAATTGAGAAAGAAGTATGTCAAGGCAGTATATTGTCACCCTGCTTATTGACCTTATATGCAGCATGTATGTATATATGTATGGAAAGTGAAGAGGAACTAAAGAGTCTCTTGATGAGGATGAAGAGGGAGAGTGAAAGAGACAGCTTAAAATTAAATATTAAAAAAACCAAGATCATGGTAGATTATATATATATATATATATATATATATATATATATATATCAGTTCAGTTCAGTCACTCAGTAGTGTCTGACTCTTTGTGACCCCATGAACTGCAGCACACCAGGCCTCCCTGGCCATCACCAACTGCCAGAGTTTACCCAAACTCATGTCCATCTAGTTGGTGATGCCATCCAGCCATCTCATCCTCTGTCATCCCCTGCTCCTCCTGCCCTCAATCTTTCCTAGCATCAGGGTCTTTTCAAATGAGTCAGCTCTTCACATCAGATGGCCAAAGTATTAGAGTTTCAGCTTCAACATCAGTCCTTCCAATGAACATCCAGGACTGATCTCTTTTAGGATAGACTGGGTGGATCTCCTTGCAGTCCAAGGGACTCTCAAGAGTCTGCTCCAACACCACAGTTCAAAAGCATCAATTCTTTGGCACTCAGCTTTCTTCACAGTCCAACTCTCTCATCCATACATGACTACTGGAAAAATCATAGCCTTGACTAGACAGACCTTTGTTGGCAAAGTAATATCTCTGCTTTTGAATATGCTGTCTAGGTTGGTCATAACTTTCCTTCCAAGGAGTAAGCATCTTTTAATTTCATGGCTACAGTCACCATCTGCAGTGATTTTGGAGCCCCAAAAAATAAAGTCTGACACTGTTTCCACTGTTTCCCCATCTATTTCCCATGAAGTGATGGGACTAGATGCCATGATCTTCGTTTTCTGAATGTGGAGGTTTAAGCCAACTTTTTCACTCTCCTCTTTCACTTTCATCAAGAGGCTTTTTAGATCCTCTTCACTTTCTGCCATAGGGGTGGTATCATCTGCATATCTGAGGTTTTTGATATTTCTCCTGGCAATCTTGATTCCAGCTTGTGCTTCTTCCAGTCCAGCATTTCTCATGATGTACTCTGCATATAAGTTAAATAAGCAGGGTGACAATATACAGCCTTGATGTACTCCTTTTCCTATTTGGAACCAGTCTGTTATTCCATGGCCAGTCCTAATTGTTGCTTCCTGACCTGAATATAGGTTTCTCAAAAGGCAGGTCAGGTGGTTTGGTATTCCCATCTCTTTCAGAATTTTCCACAGTTTATTGTGATCCACACAGTCAAAGGCTTTTGCATAGTCAAGAAAGCAGAAATAGATGTTTTTCTGGAACTCTCTTGTTTTTTCGATGATCCAGTGGATGTTGGCAGTTTGATCTCTGGTTCCTCTGCCTTTTCTAAAACCAGGTTGAACATCTGGAAGTTCACAGTTCATGTATTGCTGAAGCCTGGTTGGAGAATTTTGAGCATTACTTTACTAGCATGGTAGATGAGAGAGATATATATATATATATATGCTTTCCTGGTAGCTCAAATGGTCAAGAGTCTGCCTTCAATTCAAGAAACCTGGGTTCAATCCCTGGGTCTGGAAGATTCCCTGGAGAAGGAAATGACAATCTGCTCCAGTATTCTTGCCTGGAAATCCCATGGATGGAGGAGCCTAGCAGGCTACAGGGTTCACAGAGAGTCCAAAATAACTGAGCAATTAACACACACACACACACACACACACACACACACGGGTCACAAAGAGTCAGACACAACTGAGCAACTAATGTATGCATGTCTGCACGTACACACACACACACACACACACACACACATATGTTGTTGTTCAGTCTCTCGGTCATATGACGCCTGACTCCTTGTGACCCCATGGACTGCATCACACCACCTTTCCCTTTCCTTCACTATCTTCCAGAATTTGCTCAAACTCAGTCAGTGATGCTATGTAACCGTCTCACCCTCTACTGTCACCTTCTGCCCTCAATCTTTCCCAGCAAGAGGGTCTTTTCTAATGAGTCCGCTCTTCATATCTTGTATCCAGAGTATTGGAGCTTCAGCTTCAGAATCAGTCCTTGCAATGAATATTCAGGGTTGGTTTCCTTTAGGATTGACTGGTTTTATCTTCTTGCTAGCCAAGGGACTCACAAGTGTTTTCTCACGCACCAAAGTTCAAAAGCATCAATTCTTCAGTGCTCAGCCTTTTTGATGGTTCAACTCTCATATCAGTGTAGCTTTTAATATATGGACTTTGTCAGTATAGTGATGTCTCTGCTTAATATGCTGTCTAGGTTTGTCATAGCCTTTGTTCTAAGGGACAAGTATCTTAATTTCATGGCTGCAGTCACCATCTGCAGTGATTTTAGAGCTCAAGAAAATAAAATCTGTCACTATTTCCATTGTTTCCCATCCATTTACTATGAGGTAATGGGTCCAGATGCCACGATCTTCGTTTTTTTGAATATTGAGTTTTAAGCCAGCTTTTCACTCTCCTCCTTCACCTTCATCAAGAGGCTCTTTAGTTCCTCTTCACTTTCTGCCATAAGGGTGGTGTCATCTGCATATCTGAGGTTATTGATAGTTTTCCTGGCAGTCTTCATTCCAGCTTGTGAATTATCCAATCCAGTTTCTCGCATGATGTGGTTTACCTTTAAGTTAAATAAGCAGTAATGATCTTAAATCTGCAGCTCATCTCCCCCCAAGCCCTGGCAAAGTCATTTACAACTGCTTCATGTTGATGCATCACTTCCTGATTGCTTGTGATGATCTATAGGAAATTCCACTTGGTAACTGATTTCTCATAGTTCATTGATATTGTCAAACCCAAGTTCACATGCCTGATGTACAGAGAAGCCAGACAAACTGCAACACTGGAGTTTGTAACAGAGTTTTATTTAGGGCACCAAAAGCAAGAATAGACAGCTCATGCTCAAAAGACCAGCACTGTCTAATAGTCCTTGAGAAACACTTTTTAAAGACAAATTTTGGGGGAAGAACTGCGAGGTTTATTACTTCCTTCTGATTGGTTGATGGTGAGGTAACAGGGTGATGCTTCAAAAATAACAATCAGCCTTCAGGAATCTAAATGCTTATACTGTTTGAAGTTTCTATCCTCCACCTGAATGAGGGTCTGTAGAAGAATTCAAAGAGCTCTACCTGATTGTTATGTATATATTTTGAGGAGGAACTAAGACTCTGCTTTATTGCTGCACCATTTTTTGTTGACTTATTTTCTTTTGTTTCTACATTACCTCATTTTCCTAATTAGTAACTATTTGAATCTGCCCTAAGGAAGCCTTTTTCTACAAACAAAAAATGGGGGAGGTATTGCTGACCTTGTTGATGATGCCTGTTGTCTTGTTCTTCACACTGTTCACTGAACCCAGGCAAAGAGTGAGCTAAGAGACTGGAAGAAGACTTGAGGAGCCATAGGACCTGCAGACACATTTGTTTTCTCCTGGTTGACACAGCAGCCATAGCAGTATTCTCTTCTGGCTAGCGCAGGAGCCATAGAAGCAGATATGCTATATTCTCTCCTCTCGTGGCTGACTCAGTGGGCATAGCCGTGATGCAGCAGTAATATGCACTGCTCTTTAGATGAAGCTCACATATCCCTACAGGACAAAGTAGCCCATGACCAAGTGGGTACCTCGTGATGTGCATGTGCAGTGCTACAAATGCTCTCAGCTATTACATAGTCATTATTTACAAAACATGGCACAAGAGAGCTTGAACACGCCATCTTTTTAATTGGCTCTCTCCCCACAGGGGACTTGGAAATGTTTTTGTAACTGTGCGTGCCCTTCAGGGTCCTGCTTGGTTTTAATGCTCCCATTCCTTTGATACCCCTCAATCTTGAGGGGAATAGGTGTGGGAAAAGAAAGGGAATAAAGTTTTGGATAGATAAGTTAATCATAGTGTCAGCAGAAGAACTTAGCTTTATGGGAACTTGGTTTCATTGATGATTCCTATTTAAAAGGTGACAATGGAAAATGTTTTGTTCTTGTATGCTCTTGCTCTTTTATTTCTTTAAAATTTTTGTTTCATTGGAGTATAGCTGATCAACAATGTTGTATTAGTTTCGGATATTCAACAAAGTGATTCAGTTATACATATGCATATGTCTATTTTTTTTTCAAATTCTTTTCCAATTTAGGTTGTTACAGAATTTTGAGCAGAGTTTCTGTGCTATACAGTAGGTTCTTGTTAGTTAACTATTTTAAATACACTAGTATGTACCTGTCAATCCCAAACTCCAAATCTATCCCTCTTCCTGGTAAACATAAGTTTGTTCTCTAACTTATGAGTCTGTTTCTGTTTTGCCAATAATTACATTTATATTCCACATATAAGTAAGTGTTAGTTGCTCAGTCATGCCCAACTCTTTGCGACCCCATGGACTGCAGCCCACCAGGCTCCTCTGGCCATGAGATTTTCCAGGCAAGGATATTAGAGTGGGTTGCCATTTCCTTTTCCAGGGGATCTTCCCAACCAAGGGATTGAACCCGGGTCTCCTGCACTTCAGGCAGATTCTTTACTGAATGAGCTACAAGGGAAGCCCATAAGCAATATCATTTGATAGTTGTTTTTGTTTGACTTACTCCACTTGGTAATATAATCTCCAGGTCCATCCATGTTGTTACAAACAACATTATTTTATTCTTTTTAGTAGTTGAGTAATATTCCATTGTGTTTTATGTACCACATCTTCTTTATCCACACATGTGTCAATGAACATTTAGGTTGTTTACATGTCCTGGCTATTGTGAACATTGCTGCATTGAATATTGGAGTATCCTTTCAAACCATGTTTTCTCTGGATATATGCCTAGCAGTGGGACTGCAGGATCATATGGTAGCTCTATTTTAGTTTTCTAAGTAATCTTTAAACTGTTCTCCATAATGGCTGTACCAGTTCATCCCCATTAACAGTATGGGAAGTCTGTATACTCTCTCTGGCATTTTGTTTATAGATTTTTTTGGATGATGACCATTCTAACTAGTGTGAAATGATATTTGATTGTAGTTTTCAGTTCAGTTCAGTCTCTCAGTCGTGTCCGACTCTTTGCGACCCCATGAATTGCAGCACGCCAGGCCTCCCTGTCCATCACCAACTCCCGGAGTTCACTCAAACTCATGTCCATCGAGTCGGTGATGCCATCCAGCCATCTCATCCTTTGTTGTCCCCTTCTCCTCCTGCCCCCAATCCCTCCCAGCATCAGAGTCTTTTCCAATGAGTTAATTCTACGCATGAGGTGGCTAAAGTACTGGAGTTTCAGCTTTAGCATAATTCCTTCCAAAGAACACTCAGGACTGATCTCCTTTGTAATGGATTGGTTGGATCTCCTTGCAGTCCAAGGGACTCTCAAGAGTCTTCTCCGACACCACAGTTCAAAAGCATCAATTCTTTGGTGCTCAGCTTTCTTCACAGTCCAACTCTCGCATCCATGCATGACTACTGGAAAACCATAGCCTTGACCAGATGGACCTTTGTTGGCAAAGTGATGTCTTTGCTTTTGAATATGCTGTCTAGGTTGGTCATAACTTTCCTTTCAAGGAGTAAGTGTCTTTTAATTTCATGGCTGCAGTCACCATCTGCAGTGATTTTGGAGTCCCCCCAAAATAAAGTCTGACACTGTTTCCACTGTTTCCCCATCTATTTCCCATGAAGTGATGGGACCAGATGCCACGATCTTAGTTTTCTGAATGTTGAGCTTTAAGCCAACTTTTTCACTCTCCACTTTCACTTTCATCAAGAGGCTTTTTAGTTCCTCTTCACTTTCTGCCATAAGGGTGGTGTCATCTGCATATCTGAGGTTATTGATATTTCTCCTGGCAATCTTGATTCTAGCTTGTGCTTCTTCCAGTCCAGTGTTTCTCATGATGTACTCTGCATAGAATTTAAATAAGCAGGGTGACAATATACAGCCTTGATGTACTCTTCCTATTTGGAACCAGTCTGTTGTTCCATGTCCAGTTCTAACTGTTGCTTCCTGACCTGCATACAAATTTCTCAAGAGGCAGGTCAGGTGGTCTGGTATTCCCATCTCTTTCAGAATTTTCCACAGTTTATTGTGATCCACACAGTCAAAGGCTTTGGTATAGTCAATAAAGCAGAAATAGATGTTTTCCTTTCTCTAATGATTATATTGTAACTGCTTTTGATGTTTTCATACAAAATCTTTACTTATGACTACTTTAGCCCATTAGGCTGAATTGTATGCTCTACATGGATTTGTAATATAGCCAAGGATCAAACTGCCAATATTAATATTGATAGCAGATATGCTTTCAGAGTAGCTTAGGATTTTGGAATTGTGTGGAAGCATTGTGGCTCCCTAATTTACAGAGGAAATAAAATTTAAAGTGATTCCATGTTCAGGAATTATTACATTTAATATTGTTCCTCCTGCTTTAGCTATTTTTAAGAATCTAGGGTAATCTAAACTTGACTCTCTGGTAATCCCCTTGCTGACATTTCTGCAAGAAATGCAATTCTTAAGAGGACTGATGAAAACCATCTCTGTCATGGTCCAAAAGATTTTTTCCTCAAAATCATAATTTTGAGAAACTGGTTAAAGAAGCTCAACATTTGATCTCAGACAAGGAAAAACAAGGTTGGAAATTCAGTTATTGTTCATTTGATAAAAAGAAAAAACTGATTTGAGCAAAATAACAACCTGGTCTTATTGGAGATCTTATAATTCCCAGTCCTCACCACTATAAAATCATTATGGTATTGGTCTACTGACAAAATGATAGTATTCACGAATCAATATTCTGGGGGGCAAGGCAGGTAGACACACTAATAAGGCCTCAAAGTGTCTACTTCACTAGTCCCACTTGTCTGAAATACATACTAGAGAAACTTGTTTGTACTGCTCCCAGACATTTAAAACTGCCTAATGGAACCTTGGAGGCCTGGCAGTTGGATTTCAACAACTTCCTTTATCTCAAGGGTATAAATATTTTATTCATAGTCTGTGTGTTTCCACACTGCACTGAAGCCTTCCTTCTCAGACCAACCACTGCTTTTTCTGTGCTTAAAGGCCTTTTTTGGAAAAAAAAAAAAAGATCTCTGCCTGAGGAACTCCTCTCAAACTTCATAGTTTCCAGTATCTTGAAAATTTAAGTGAAAATAATCTTGATGTTTTAAATTAACACAAAAATATTTTCAATATGGTAAACAGTATCGAGCCAAAAAACATCTTTTGGGGAAAAAAAGCTTGAGCCATTCTTTATCATTTAATATTTTTGTGTAAGAAAGCAAACAAAAAAGCATGGCACAAATTAAATTAAGATATGATTTTTTCTGTTTGTACTTTAAATGTTCCAGGACTTTCCAAGCATGATTGCACATATGAAAACTAAGTATATATATTATTGTACCAATTTTTTAAAACTTTTATGTATTATACTAATTTAAAACATACTGTTAAAAAAGGAAAAGAAATGACAGGTATAAAATAGAGTAATTTGCCCCCTCAACAGACAGGAATGTGTGTGTGTGTGTGTCTTAGTTCCTCAGTCGTGTCCAACTGTGTGTGACCCCATGGACTATGGCCTGCCAGGCTTCTCTGTCCATGGAATTCTTCAGGTAAAAATTATTGGATTGGGGTGCCATTTCCTTCTCCAGGGGATCTTCTTAATTCAGGAATCAAATCTGAGTTTTTTGCACTGCAGGCAGATTCTTTACTGGCTGAGCCACCAGGGAAGCCAACAGAAAGCTAAGATTTAATTGCACTTTCAACTTCTAGGAAACTTCTACTCACAGTTTTTAGTCTGTGACCTTTAAACAGACTATCTGAAATTTCCTAATTAGCACTAGTGAGGTAATTTGCATAATGCTACCTCTGCCATACCCTTCCCCGGAAAGAAAATGACCTGGCCTTTGAAAGATCCTATATTTTTTTGCTAATAATTCCTTGTCCCACAATTCTGTCCATGAAAACCTTCCATCTTGTACTAATTTCTTTGAGTATCTAGCTGCTTGTTAGATGAGTTGTTTCCCAATTCATGAATTGCTTAATAGATTGAATTACATATGCAAAATGTACTGCTGAAATTTATTTTTTAACATATTAAAAAGTTCAGAAAAAAACTTGTAAAATGCATTTGCATGAAGGTCAGTATATTTGCACATTTAAACAAAGAATGGACAAGAAACCCTGAAAGCCAAAGAAATGGAGAAGGTGTCTAGCTTTAACATAAATTATGCTCTAAAGTTTAAAAAATTAGTATTGGCACATACTCAGAACAAACAATGGCAGAGAGTAGAATATCTGGAAAGATATCTAATTACATATGCAAATTTAATAAATTAGTAAGATGCTATCTCAAGTTAGTAATGGAAAGAAACTTCTCACTAAACAGGCACATGATAAAATGATAAAAATTTTATCCGGTCAGTATACACTATATTACTATAAATTTCAAATTGATTAAATATTTAAATGTAACAAATAATACCATACAAGTATTTATTATAAGAAACGTGGAAGAATTCCTCTATAAACGGAAGTAAGGAAAATTTTCCTAACTCCAGGCGGCAAAAATCCAGGTGGCAAAAAAGTAAAATAATAGATAAATAGACTATAAAAATTAAAAAGAAAGTTTGGCATGGCATTATTATTATATCTATATAGTTATAGTTTGTAATTTTAAAAATATTATGTGTATCATATAATCAGAATAAAAAGAGAAACTACATACTGAGAAAGTTATTTAAATTTATATTAGAAGTTTTATATTCCTTATATACAAAAAATATGTACAAAAAAGAAAAAAACAATGAATTGTTAGAAGAGATGTTAGAAATATGGACAGAAAAAAATCACAGAAAATGAAATGCAAATAGCTATTAACCACATGATGAAATGATCACCCTTGCACATAATAAGAGAAATGTAAAGTAAAATTACAGGGGAATAACATTTTTCATCTATTAAATGGGCAAAAATTCAAAAATTTGACAATATACTCTATTGGCAAGGCTATGGGAAATAGGCACTCTCATAATTGCTGGCAGAAATGCAAACTGGTACAACCTCTAGAAGGGGAATTTGGCAATACCCAGTAAAATTACATATGCAATTACACTTTGATTAGTGATTTTACTTCTAAGAGCCCATTCCAATGACACTGGTTAAAAAATGAAATAGTTGTACCGTTTTTAAAGTGAAAGACTGGAAGTAACCCAAATGTCTATCAATAAAAGGCAGATTGAATAAGATATAACACAAAAGTAAATGAATGCTACACAACTATCAAAAGAATCAGGTATTTAGCCACATATTTTGATGTAATGATCTCTAAGATTCTATATTTAAAAACGTAAAGAAAAATCTTATGATATGCTATTGTTTTTCTAAGAATAGGGAAATCTTAGTTTGCTTATATACTTCATTATACTTGTTTAAGTGGAAGTATGCTGCTGCTGCTGCTGCTAAGTCGCTTCAGTCGTGTCCGACTCTGTGCGACCCCATAGACGGCAGCCCACCAGGCTCCCCCGTCCCTGGGATTCTCCAGGCAAGAATACTGGAGTGGGTTGCCATTTCCTTCTCCAATGCATGAAAGTGAAAAATGGAAGTGAAGTCGCGCAGTCGTGTAGGACTCTTCGCAACCCCATGGACTGCAGCCTACCAGGCTCCTCCGTGCATGGGATTTTCCAAGCAAGAGTACTGGAGTGGGGTGCCATTGCCTTCTCCGTGTGGTGTGGAAGTATAACTTATATAATTGTTAAAATGTTTACCTCTGAAGAGGGGGAGAAAGGAAAGTGGAACAGACAGAAAAAGAAGATAGGTAGTTTATGTAATTATAATTGCAAAACAAAATTATGCTGAGGAAAAAAAATGCCTAAATGTCAAAAGTCAAAGTAAAAGGAACAAAGTATGTATCTTTTTAGAGAAAGGAGCAGAGAGGAACTATTCCAAATCACTTTTAAAATAAGCATTTTGATGATATGTTATTGCAGGATAATCCAAGGATTAAAAAAAACAAAAGAAGAACTGTGAAAAGAAAACAAAACTGTATCCTGTTTTATTGCTTTTGCTGTTTTGTTGAGTTTGTTACTCACATGTAATATGGGATATATTTGAATTGAAAATATCAGTATTAGCTCAAGATGTATTTTATCTGTAAACAAAACTATTCACCAAAGTTGTCCATTGAAAATGTCTCGAATCAATGGCACCTCTAATGTCAAATACCATTTCCAACTAAAAGGTGAAACTATGGCCACTTGGAGAAACTGTGGACTCCCAGTCTAGGGCAATAAATGTACAAGATAAAACTGGGAAGTGTATCACTTTTTTCACTTGTAAATTTGGAATGATTAAAAATGCCTTTTTCTTAGAGTCATGAGAATTGAGTAAATAGTCCCAACATCTAAAACAAATACAATAGCTTCAGGTCCAGGATGCCACTGTGATAAATTTCCCACATAAATTCACAGAAAAAGATCTGGAAGGCTATATATGACGTATTCTAGGTGTTAAAATTATATTTAATATTAATTTTTCATGTTCATTTTTCTGTAAATTTACTTTAATGATAAGGTAATGGTGATGTTCACATAAAAAATGAGACAAACACTTTGAATGCACAAGAATATATCAGTTGCATGTGTTTTCAATATCTTTGCAAGATAGAATTAGTGTGAAAGGATATGTGCTTTAAAGTCAAAATGGATTTCAATGTCAGTTCAAACTGTTATCTTGCAGAGTGGTGGTAAGTAGGTCATATGCCTTCTTGGGAAGTCATAAATTTTTTTGAATGAATGAAGATTATTTTTTCTTTAAATGGTACTATTATATCAACATCATAGAAATACTGTCAACAGTAAATGAGCTAAATAGCCCAGTGAGTTGAGAGCAAATAGTAAAACTTTAACAGAAAGCAACTATTTTAAAATTATTCTTTATAACTTTAAATTCACTTTTTGAATGTCATAAATTTTGCCAAATAAAAGGAACATATGATTTATTAAAAATACTATTTAACATTTATATGCTCATACTTTTAACATAACTTTTCAAAGCACATTTATTTCTTTTTGTTGTTTTTTCCCCCTTGAGAAAATAAACTTATGAAGCTAGAATGAAAGCCAGATCTTCTGCTGTTACCTGTATTTTTACAATCATATGGCTTATAAAGAAAGCAATAGCAATAAAAGAAATACAACAGTGAGAGTTCTCTTTTTACCCTTCACAAAAATAATCACTACTTAAATGTATGTTTTTTTAAAACAACTTTTCAAGTGAGCTGTCCTTTAAATATTTGGCTTTTTAAAAAAATATCTGTCCTCATCAGAAGTTCTTTCTCTATAGTACCTGCCATTTGAACGTGTTATTACTTATCAAGGACTTATTTTGACCCAGTTATGTGCGACTGCTAGTGTTCTGGAAATTCTGTTTAATGATGGCACAATGGAAAATTGAACTGGAAAGTATTCAGGGTCTTACCTTTTCCTATTACAACATATTTCCTTCTCTTTGTAAAACATTTTCTAAAACCTATCAGCTAATGCTCCTGTTCTTTCATCTAACAGAGGTGCTATTTATTAACAGCATAGTAGGGAAGAAATGACTGAGTGATTTAATTTCAAAGAAAAAAGAAATACATTTACTGGTGCCAGTATATGACTCAAAATTGAGAAGGTAAAATCACACAGATGCACTCACACACACAGGCATAAATTTTGATGATACATGATTCCCTTCAGCATAGTTTCACATGAAAACTGGTCATGAAGCAAAGGTTATCATATTGATCCTGAAATGAATGAACTATTTAAAGTTTATAATGTTATGTTAAGACTGGCTGTTCATTTTGTAGCCCATTAAATAAGTTGCAGACAGATTGTTTGGTTTCTTTATTTCATCCAGAGTTGATAATGAATACATGAGGAGATTAAGAGTAAGCCCTTGGAGAAAGGGCAGATTTTATAGTTCTGGATAGACAGACACTATATTTCACCTTGAAACAGAGATGTGAAGTCTAATGCAGATAGAAAACAAAGGAGTGCTTCTCTCTATATTCTTGTCTTGTTTCCCTCTCCACCTCTCTGTTGATTAATAAGCTTATCCTTGAACCAATAACACACTGTCTAATTTACTGTGGCTTCACAGTAAGTTTTGGATTAAGGGAATATAAATACTCAAATTTGTCTTTTCTTTTAAAAATTGCTTTGAAAACAAACGTAGGTTGCTTGTCCTTCCACACAAATATTAGGGTTAATTTGTAAATTTTGATAGTGATTACACTGAAACTGTTGATCAATATGGGGAGAATTGTCATCTTAATGATATTGATTCTTTCAATCAATGAACATGGAATCTCTCTTCATTCATTTGGATCTTTAATTTTGCTCAGTAATACTTTGCAGCTTTTAGTGTTTAAGTTCTGTTCTTTGTTAAATTTATTGCTATGTATTTTATATTTTGATAATATTTTAAATGGATTTTTTTCTTAATTTTATTTTCAAATTGTGTTGCTAATATTTTGAAACACAATTAAATCCTGCAACCTTGATAAATGAGTTTATTGGATCTAGTACAGTCTTTCCTTTTTTTTTTTTTTTTCATTCTCTCTCTCCCTTTTTCTTTCTTTTTGATTCCTTGGGATTTTCTACATATGGAACCATGTCACCTATGAATATAGGCAGTATTGCTTCTTCCAATGCAACATGGATATCATGATTTAGTTTTCCCTGATTGCACTATCTAGAACCTCCAGTACAATGCTGAAAAGAAATGGTAAGAGTGCATGTGTGTTAAGTCGCTTCAGTCGTGTCTCTTTGTGACTCAGTAGAATGTAGCCCGCCAGGCTCCTCTGTCTATGTGCATTCTCTAGGCAAGAATAATGGAGTGGGTTGTCATGCCCTCCTCCAGAAGACCTTCCCAAACCAGAGATCTAACCATGTCTGTTATTAATCTCTTGCATGGCAGGCTGGTTCTTTACCGTTAGTGTTACCTGGGAAGCCCCAGGTTCAATATGGAGGTCATGATTTATTTTCTCTTGATTGCACTGTCTAGAACCTCCAGCATAATGTTGAAAAGAAATGGTAAGAGTTGACATCCTCAAATTGCATCCCCTGCTCCCAGTCCCTATTAGGCAAAGAACATACTGGGCAAGGCTGTCAGCTGAGTGTCCCATTTTCTCATTTCTGTAATGTCTTTTGTATCATTTGTTTGCATGAAAATGATCCATCTGTTGAATATAAATTTTGAACGTGAAGATTAAATTCAAACATGTCTAAGGGTTTAAAGATATAGATGACACTGAAATATTAAACATTTCAAAGAAAATCTGAAATCACTGAGAAAGTGAAAGAAAGAGAAGAAGAGAAGATCAGGGAGCAGAGGGGAAAAGGAACGAAGAGGGAAAGAAATCCTTAAATAAGACAGCTAATTCAGAACAGAAATTTATTCTCTAGTCATATAACTTGAGAAACTTAACTTTTCTCATCTTCAAATGGGAGAGAATACAAGCAATTGTCTCATAGGCAAGGTTGCTGATGCTGCTGCTGCTGCTGCTAAGTTGCTTCAGTCATGTCCGACTCTGTGAGACCCCAGAGATGGCAGCCCACCAGGCTCCCCCGTCTCTGGGGTTCTCCAGGCATGAACACTGGAGTGGGTTGCCATTTCCTTCTCCAATGCATGAAAGTGAAAAGTGAAAGTGAAAGTGAAGTCACTCAGTCGTGTCCAACTCTTCTCGACCCCATGGACTACAGCCCACCAGGCTCCTCTATCCATGGGATTTTTCAGGCAAGAGTACTGGAGTGGGGTGCCATTGCCTTCTCCACATAGGCAAGGTTAGAAGATTATTAATGAGATGCTTGGCCCAAGCATGGCAGCTGGTGTTTCCCTACTTGATCTTTAGCAATTATTAAGCCAACATATTATCAATTCCTTTTCAAAAGACACTGTTAGGTTGGGAAACAGGAGAAAAAAACTTCTCATTAAATTTAAATCAAGCTTTCTCTAATATTTACTTCAAATTTCTATGAGTCAGGGTAATTGACATATATCAGTATGTTAGTTTCAAGTATATAATATGATTCAATATTTTTATATATTGCAAAATTATCATGACAATCATTCAAATTAACATCCATCTTCATACATAGCTAAACATTTTTTCATGATAAACTTAAGATTTCCTCTCACAAATTTTTAAATGTATAACAATATTATTAATTATAGGCAACATACTATACATTACATTAAAGTAAACCCACTACTTATTAATATTTATAACTCTAAATTTGCATGTTTTAAATCTCTTCACCCATCTTGCCCAACTCCCATGCTTTGCCTATGTCAATAACAAATCTGTTCTCTGTACCTATGAGATTTTCCTCCTTTTGTTGTTTTTGTTGTTTAGATTTAGTATTTATCTGCCTGAATTATTTTATTAGCAAAATGCTCTCGTTTCATCAATGTTGTCTCAAATGGCAACATTTTATTATGTATGTGTGTGTGTGAATTGTTGTATACATGTATGTTCTTCTGTTTAGTTGCTAAGTTGTCTCTGACTGTCTAGGACTCTATGGACTCCTCTGTCCATGGGAATTCCCAGGCAAGAATTCAGGAGTGGATTGTCATTTCCTTCAGGGGTTCTTCCTAATCCAAGGATAAAACCTGGGTCTCCTGCATTGGCAGACAGATTCTTTACCATCTGAGCCACAGGGAAGCCTGAAATGAACATGGAGAAGGTGAATACATTTGTTTTCTTCAGATAAATACATAGAAATGGAACTGCTGAATTATATAATAGTTCTATTTTCAAAGTTTAAAGGAACCTCCATACTGTTTTCCATAGTGGTTGCACGAGTTGACATGGTTACCAAGAGGGAACAAAAATTCCCTTTATGCCACATCTTAAACAACAATTGTTATTTTTTGTCTTTTTAATAATAGCCATTCTAAGATAATCACGATGGTAGGATCACTCACCTAGAGCCAGACATTCTGGAATGCGAGGTCAAGTGGGCCTTAGGAAGCATTGCTACAAACAAAGATAGTGGAGATGATGGAATTCCAGCTGAACTATTTCAAATCCTAAAAGATGATGCTATGGAAGTGCTGCACTGAATATGCCGGCAAATTTGGAAAACTCAGCAGTGGCCACAGGACTGGAAAAGGTCAGTTTTAATGCCAATTCCAAAGAAAGGCAATGCCAAAAAAAGATCAAACTACTGCACAATAGCACTCATCTCACACACTAGTAAAGTAATGTTCAAAATTCTTCAAGACAGGCTTCAACAGTACGTGAACCGTGAACTTCCAGATGATCAAGCTGAGTTTAGAAAAGACAGAGGAACCAGAGATTAAATTTCCAACATCTGCTGGATCATCAAAAAGGCAAGAGAGTTCCAGAAAAACATCTACTTCTGCTTTATTGACTACACCAAAGCCTTTGACTGTGTGAATCACAACAAACTGCGGAGAATTCTTAAAGATATGAGAATACCAGACCAGCTGACCTGCCTCCTAAGAAATCTGTATGCAGGTCAGGAAGCAACAGTTAGAACTGGACATGGAACAACAGACTGGTTCCAAATCGGGAAAGGAGTACATCAAGGCTGCATATTGTCACCCTGCTTATTTAATCTATGTAAAGAGTAAATCATGAGAAATGCTGGGCTGGAAGAAGCACAAGCTAGAATCAAGATTGCTGGGAGAAATATCAATAACCTCAGATAAGCAGAGCACACCATCCTTATGACAGAAATCAAAGAAGAACTAAAGAGCCTCTAGATGAAAGTGAAAGAGGAGAGTGAAAAAGTTGGCTTAAAGCTCCACATTCAGAAAACTAAGATCATGGCCTCTGGTCCCATCACATCATGGCAAATAGATGGGGAAAGAGTGGAAACAGTGACAGACTTTATTTCTTGGGGCTCCAAAGTCATAGCAGATGGTGACTGAAACCATGAAATTAAAAGACACTTGCTCCTTGGAAGAAAAGTTATGACCAACCTAGACAAAATACTAAAAGCCAGAGACATTACTTTGTCAGCAATGGTTTGTCTAGTCAAGGCTATGTTTTTTTCCAGTGGTCATATATGGATATGAGAGTTGGACTATAAAGAAAGCTGAGCGCTGAAGTATTAATGCTTTTGAACTGTGGTGTTGGAGAAGACTCTTGAGAGTCCCTTGGACTGCAAGGAGATCCAACCAGTCCATCCTAAAGGAAATCAGTCCTAAATATTCATTGGAAGGACTGATGTTGAAGCTGAAACTGCGATACTATGGCCACCTGATGCAAAGAGCTGATTCATTTGAGAAGACCCTGATGCTGGGCAAGATTGAAGGCAGGTGGAGAAGGAGATGATAGAGGATGAGATGGTTGAATGGCATCACCGAATCAATGGGCATGAGTTTGAGTAAACTCCGGCAGTTGGTGATGGACAAGGAGGCCTGGTGTGCTGCAGTCCATGGGGTTGCAAAGAGTCAGACCCTACTGAATGACTGAACTAAACTGAAGAAACAAGGGCTTACCTGTTGGCTCAGACAGAATCCACCAGCAATGCAGGAGATTCAAGAGATGCAAGTTAGATTTTTGGTGTGGGAAGATCCCCTGGTGTAGGGAATGGCTACACGCTGCAATAATCTTGCCTAGAGAATTCCAGGGACAGAGGAACTTGGTGGGCTACAGTCTTTGGGATTGCAGAGTCAGACATGACTGAGTAACCAAGAATGCCTGCAAGAAACAAAAGTGCTATCTGATCTGATGAAAAAAATCACAGAATATAATAAAACTTAGTCAAAGAATTATCTCTAAAATTCACTCATTTCTAATAGATTTTAGGGGAATTTACTTCAAAATTTATAGAGAATTTCCATTTGATATCAGCTGTTCTGTTTGATATAACTTGATATGCCTTACAAGTGGTAAGGCAGCCCCAGTCAGTCTTTATAATGTAACAGCTTTTAGCAGCAATACCGAATAATGGTGTCCCTTCTCTAAACACATGCATCTCCCATAAATAAAGGATAATCTGGATTTAAATTGCATAACCAAATAACCAAATATTGCTACCCAGGGCCCAAGCTGTTTTATTTTTAGATTTTTATTAAATTAACCTTAAGGTTTTCACAAAATCCTCCAATATCTCCACAGAAGATCTATACTTTTGTCATCTGAATAAAGAAATTATAGTGAGCAAAACGTATAAGCATGTTCAAGGATGAGAAGGCAACAGACTATTTTCTGTATTTCATAGGGTACATATAAATCTTAATACTGGAATTATAGCAAAGATTATCATGTAGATAGGTATTCTCTCATATTGGGAATGGAACCAATGAACTAGTAGAACAGAGGGACACAAGTATCAGAGGACCAGAGAAATCAAATTGAAAATTTTAGTAAGTAAAATGTTTATAATTTTATTGATAATAAAATCAGTTGAACTATAAACAACAATGGATAAGTAGCTAGATTGGGAACTATTACTATAATTTCCAGGCTGCCTGCTTTTTAGAAATGAAAATTTTAAAAAGTCCAATGTTTGAAGCCAAAGGACTGAATCCTAAATGTATAATTTCAGGAAATGTGTCAAATAGTGGAAGAAATCCTTGCCTAGCAGAATTCTTTCCCAAGTGCCTCTCTAATAAGCCTATTTAGATGATTACCTAACCCTTGTGCATATACGACTGCCTTGCTTTGGCATTTATACTACAGAGTAAATTTTCTGGCTCCTTATTTGGTTCTATTTATGACACAACATGAGGCCATTTTTGGTGTTTGTCAGGACGATTTGAGTAGTTTATGAGATAAACATGATTAACTATAAAGCCCATCTTTAATTGCTCAGGTGATAAAAGATAAATTAAAGACTGGTACAACAGTTGGAAAATATGGGAGACATAAAAAGGAACACATCAGAAATTTTCTTAAATTCAGAGTTATTTCATCCGTTACCATATGAAAACACTTAACACAAATGGAAACTTGGTAGCTGTTGCTTTATCCTGTCAAGAAGTTTGTATAAATAACATGCTGGGAGGAAGTCATTAATTATTTCCCTTCTTCCCATTTTATGAATATCTGTATTAATATGCTTTAGTAGGGCATTTTTCTTCCTTTCATTATGCATATGTAGACACACACAAAAATTATGCTCTAGTAATCACAATTTGTTTTTACATCTTATTATGCACATTCTATAATCTAAATGCTTTGAAAAATGAATGTATAAATATTTTTATCTTCAGTGTGAAGCCATTAAGGTGTTAAAATATTTGAAAGTATAGTCCTCAGAAGGGCAGTTTGAATTTTTTATTGCTTTAGAAGTCAAAATAAAGCATAGAATTTCACTGAAAATTATCAAAAGGTAACATATAACAGATTTTTAAAATGTCAGTGATTTGTATCTAGCAGTATATGTTCACTTTACCTAAAAAGGTAAAATTGACTCTCATTCAAAACAAAACAAAACAAAAACCAGTTTACTTGTTGCTTTTATTTAACTTAAACCCTGGCTCTTTTAAACACAAATTCATAGTACCAACTAAAGTTAAGATCACTTAAGTGTATGTTATATTATAAGACTGCTGCTGCTGCTGCTGCTAAGTCGCTTCAATCGTGTCCGACTCTGTGCGACCCCAGAGATGGCAGTCCACCAGGCTCCCCCGTCCCTGGGATTCTCCAGGCAAGAACACTGGAGTGGGTTGCCATTTCCTTCTCCAATGCATGAAAGTGAAAAGTGAAAGTGAAGTCACTCAGTCGTGTCCGACTCCTAGCGACCCCATGGACTGCAGCCCACCAGGCTCCTCCGTCCATGGGATTTTCCATGCAAGAGTACTGGAGTGGGGTGCCATTGCCTTCTCCATATTATAAGACATTAAATATCAAAAGAGATGATTATTAGAAAGTCTTTCTGTATTATTATGCACTTTTGAATTTTCCATTACTAAATTAGAAGTATCCATTATTTATTAGATTCTACCATCTCTTCCAATCATTTTGTCTTCTGTATATTTTTATATTGCTGTTGCTTAAAATTAATTCAATTACGGTTGGAACAGGTAAAAATTCATCATTAGAAAATGTTTTAAATTAGCAAATTATTTATCACACTTTTTATAAAACCAAATAGTTTAGAAGTCACAAATATAATTATGCCCATTGCTTAAATCATGCCTTTTCCCACAAATCTGATATTCTTTGCATCTATATAATGCTTCCTGGACTACCAGAAAGAGGAAATTTTAAGATCAGGTGGATTTGAATTTTATTCATTTCTTAACATCCTGGGAACACAGTTTTCCTTTTTGAAAAAAGAAGGCACCTGATTTTTCATTAATAACCTGTCACATAAGGATAATAATTTCTAATTTCAGCAATATACATGATTTAATGAATGTTCTGCATCCAGAAACAATGAGAAATTGTTGTTTTAAACACATATAGAAGATTTCAACAATATCAACAAGAAAAGAATACATGTATATCTGTGTGGGAGCTAATTTTCAGGATTAGAAATAAAGAGAGATCTCAAAGTCACAATGGGAGTCTCTTTCTGAAATGCCCATGGACAACAGGATGCCAAATACATGTTCTCTGAACAGGAGCCAAGATATAATTCATCAGCAGGAAACTGAAACCCAAATAAGGTCAGATTCTGAAGTGGGGCTACAAAAGCTCTCATAAAACTAGGAACAGAATTAAAATGTTTTAGTCTTATAAAATACATCTATAAAATTCTACAGTTAATATCATATTTAATGATAAAAGGCTGGATATTTTCCCTAAGATTGGAACCATACCTCTCATCACTGCTTATTTAGTAACATGCTATGTTCATAGCAATAAGACATAAAAATATATAAAATGCATAAAGTTTGTAAAGGAAGAAATAAAGCTATATTCACAATAGAATATAGAAAAAAATTCTTAAGTATCTCCAAGAAAATTAGAATTAATATTTGTGCTTAGGGCTTACCTGATGGCTCACTTGATAAAGAATCCACTTATCAATGAAGGAGATTTGGGTTCAATCCCTGGGTTGGAAAGATCTCCTGGAGGAAGAAATGGCTATCCACTCCGGTGTTCTTGCCTGGAGAATCCCAATGGACAGAGAAGCCTGGCTACAATCCATAGGGTCACAAAGAGTTGGATGCGACTGAGCAACTAAACACACACATTTGTGTTTAGCAAAGTTGTATAATTTATATGCAAAATCAAAGTGGTCTCTATATGAAAACAATAATCAGAAATGGAAATTTTAAAAATAGTTCCATTTAAAACAGCACATAAAATATAAAGGCACATTAAATCTAGCAAATCAGTACAGTAAATATACTAAATGAGTATCCTGAAGCCTACAAAACTTATGAAAGTAAAGATTATCTTGATCAATGAGAAGATAAGCCATGCTCATGGGTTTAAAAGATCAATATTATTAAGATGTCAATTCTCCCAATGTTTATCTATTGATGTAACAGTTCAGATCAAAATCCTAGATTTTTACAAAAATAATTAAGCTGATTCTAAAATTAGTGTGGAAAGTTAAAGGAATGAGAATAGTCTAAATGAATCTGAAAAATAAGTACAAAGATGGAAGAATTAGAAATAAAAAGACTCCAAATTATGAAAGAAATAAAACTGTCACTGTTTGCGGATGACATTATGCTGTACATAGAAAATCCTAAAGAGGCCACCAGGAAGCAACTAGAGCCAATCAATGATTTTGGTAAAGTTGCAGTATATAAAATAATTACACTGAAATCTTTTGCAGTCCCATAATGGTAACAATGAAAGATCATGAAGAGAAATCAAAAAACTATGTCATTTACCATCACAATAAAAAGAATAAAATACCTGGGTATAAACTACCTAAGGAGACAAAAGACCTATACTCAGAAAACTGGGATACTGATAAAATAAATCAAAGATGACACAAAGAGATAGAAAGAAATACCATGTTCTTTGATTCGAGGAATTACTGTTATGAATATGACTATAGTACTCAAAGCAATCTACAGATTCAATGCAATGCCTATCAAATTACCAATGGTATATTTCACAGAATTAGAACAAAAATTGTCACAATTTGTATGGAAATGCAAGAGACCTCAAATAGACAAAGCAATCTTGAGAAAGAAAAACAGAGCTGGAGGTATCAGGCTTCCTGACTTCAGACTATACTGCAAAGCTACAGTAATCAAGGCAGTATGGTGCTGGCATAAAAACAGAATTATATATCAAAGGAACAGGCTAGAAAGCACAGAGATAAACTCATGCTTCTATGGTCACCTAATCCATGAGAAATTATATGGAGAAAAGGGAACCATCATACATTGTTCATGGGAATGTAAATGTAGAGTGGTGTATAGCCACTGTGGACAACAGTATGGAAGGTCCTCAATAAAAGTAAAAATGTAACTACTACATGATCCAGAAATCCCACTCCTGGGTATATAATTGGAAAAAATCATAATTCAAAAATATGCATGCACACCAATTTTCATTGCAGGACTATATATAATAGCTAGAACATGAAAGCAACCTAAGTGTCCATTGACAGTGGAGTGGATAAAGAAAACGGTGGATTTTATTACTATATTACTGTAATTACAGTAATTACTATATTACTGAACTATTAGCCATAAAAAGGAATGAAAGAGTGCCATTTTCAGAGACATGGATAGGACTAAAAACTGTCATATAGAGTGAAGTAAGTTAGACAAAAATATTGTATTATCACTGATATGTTTATATACATATAGACAAATGATACAGGTGAACATATTTGTAAAGCAGAAAGAGAGACACAGATTTAGAGCACAAATTCATGGCTATCTATGGGGAAAGGGGAAGGGTAGGAAGAATTCAGAAATTGAGATTGACATGTATAAACTACTATGTATCAAATAGGTCTTCCCTGATGGTTCAGAAGGCTTCCCTGACAGCTCAGTTGATTAAAAAAATCCATTTGCAATGCAGGAGACCCTGTTCAATTCCTGGGTCAGTATGATCTGCTGGAGAAGGGATAGTCTACCCACTCCAGTATTGTTGGACTTCTTTTGTGGCTCAACTGGTAAAGAATCCACCTGCAATGTGGGAGACCTGCGTTCAATCCCTGGGTTGGGAAAATCCCCTGGAGAAGGGAAAGGGTACCCACTCCAATATTCTGGCCTAGAGAATTCCATGGACTGTATAGTCCATTGGGTTGTAAAGAGTAGGACACGACTGAGTGACTTTTACTTTCACTTTCTGGTGTTTCAGAGGTAAAGAATCCACCTGCCAATGAAGGAAAGGTGGATTCAATCTCAAAATCAGGCAGACCCCATGAAGAAGGAAACAGCAACCCACTCCAGTATTCTTGCCTGGGAAATCCCATGAACAGTGGAGCTTAGCAGGCTGTACTCCATGGGGTTGCAAAAGAGTCAGATACAACTTAGCCACTATACAGCAATGATGTGTAAAATAACTAATGAGAACCTACTGCATAGCATAGGGCACTCTACTCAGTGTTCTGTGGTGACCTAAATGGGAAAGAAATCTAAAAAATGAAGGGATATATGCATTTGTATAACTGATTCACTTTGCTGTATAGCAGAAACTAACACGATATTGTAAAGCAAATATCCTCCAATAAAACTTTTTAAAAAAGAAAAATTGAAGACGTACAACATTTAAATTTAAGATTTACTCTAAATACAGTAAACAGGATGCTGAATATGGCTAAAGAACAGACACAGAAATCAATAAAACAAAAATCTAGAAATTTACCCACTCATAAGTAGTTAATTGATTTTTCATATAGGTACAAAGGAAATCCAATGACGAGTATAATAATCCTTTCAACAAATGGTGATGGAAAAGTTGAATGTGTGTGTGTGTGTGTGTGTTATGTCCAACTCTTTGCAACCCCATAGACTATATAGCCTGCCAGCCTCTGTCCATATGATTTTCCTAACAAGTACACTGTAGGGTATTGCCATTTCCTACTTCAGGGGATACCTGTGGCAGATGCATGTTGATGTATGGCAAAACCAATACAATATTGTAAAGTAAAAATAATAATAACAATAATAATAAATCTAAAAAAAAAGAAAAACAAAAAAATTTCATGCCTCACCTCATACAAAAACAACTCAAAATGAATCATAGATTTTAAAAAATCCTAGTGTTATAAAACTTCTATAGGAAACATATGGGAAAATCTTTGCAGTCTTCAAATAAATATTTTTTGTGTATCAGAGCAAAAACACAATTGATAATGAAAAAAAAAATGAATTTTACTTCATCCAAACTGTAAACTGTTGCTCTTGAAAAGATAATGCAGAGAAAATAAAGCAATAAGACATGACCTAGGAGAAAATAATTTTAATATTTATATATGACAAAGATTTTGTAGTTAGAAAATATTAAGAACTATAATCTCAATAAAAATATTCAAATTGATAAAATGAAAGAATATTTGAACAAACAGTTCAGCAAAGAAGATATTCAGGTGGAAAATGAGCACACGAGAAAATGCTCAGCATCAGTTCATTATGCAGAGGAACAAAAATTTCCAATGATTTGCTGTGAATATCATATTTTAAATCCATTTTCTAAAACACTGTGTGAATTTCTTATAAAATTAAGTATGTACCTATTACCCTATTAGTTAGGCTTGGGATTTTAGTACCTTAATTTGGGTACACATGACTGGTCAATATAGAATTAGAGGAATATAGGTTTTGCAAAGAAATATAAATGTGTAGACTCTGAGGAGCATAATTCATATCAGATGTAGAATTAATAAAGAAGGGTGAATAAGTGAGATTTTTCAAAAGCCTAAGGGTAGTACAATAATAAATAAAAACTAGTTGGAAATAAATGAAATAGTTCAAAATGCTCAAATATAGGGGAGTATACATAACCCTAGGCTAAATTGTTATGCTGTACTGTCAAAAGGAGAAACTATACTGCAAAAACATTACAAAGTTTTAAAAATTAAAATAATATTACGATAAATGAAAGGAAAAATTCTAATTATGAATATTACAAAAAATAAATAAAAAGGATGATAGATTAGAAAATCAGGACTATGGTTTTTCTATAGTTAATGTAAAAGAAATCAGATTGAAAATCTTTATAAAAAGCCAAGTATCTTAGACAATAAAAAATTCACATTTTTTTTGAAGACAGCAATAGTACAAACATAAGTTAGAATAACATCAAATTTCTTTTCTTTTTTTTTTTTGTTGACTTCAGGACGATCATTTGTATTTTATGTCTTTTTTTTAAATTATATTTTATTTTTAAACTTTAAAATATTGTGTTAGTTTTGCCAAATATCGAAATGAATCCACCACAGGTATACATGTGTTCCCCATCCTGAACCCTCCTCCCTCCTCCCTCCCCATACCATCCCTCTGGGTTGTCCCAGTGCACCAGCCCCAAGCATCCAGTATCGTGCATCGAACCTGGACTGGCGACTCGTTTCATACATGATATTATACATGTTTCAATACCTTTCTCCCAAATCTTCCCACCCTCTCCCTCTCCCACAGAGTCCATAAGACTGTTCTATACATCAGTGTCTCTTTTGCTGTCTCATATACAGGGTTATTGTTACCATCTTTCTAAATTCCATATATATACGTTAGTATACTGTATTGGTGTTTTTCTTTCTGGCTTACTTCACTCTGTATAATAGGCTCCAGTTTCATCCACCTCATTAGAACTGATTCAAATGTATTCTTTTTAATGGCTGAGTAATACTCCATTGTGTATATGTACCACCGCTTTCTTATCCATTCATCTGCTGATGGGCATCTAGGTTGCTTCCATGTCCTGACTATTATAAACAGTGCTGCGATGAACATTGGGGTACACGTGTCTCTTTCCCTTCTGGTTTCCTCAGTGTGTATGCCTAGCAGTGGGATTGCTGGATCATAAGGCAGTTCTATTTCCAGTTTTTTGAGGAATCTCCACACTGTTCTCCATAGTGGCTGTACTAGTTTGCAATCCCACCAACAGTCTAAGAGGGTTCCCTTTTCTCCACACCCTCTCCAGCATTTATTGCTTGTAGACTTTTGGATCGCAGCCATTCTGACTGGTGTGAAATGGTACCTCATAGTGGTTTTGATTTGCATTTCTCTGATAATGAGTGATGTTGAGCATCTTTTCATGTGTTTGTTAGCCATCTGTATGTCTTCTTTGGAGAAATGTCTATTTAGTTCTTTGGCCCATTTTTTGATTGGGTCATTTATTTTTCTGGAGTTGAGCTGTAGGAGTTGCTTGTATATTTTTGAGATTAGTTGTTTGTCAGTTGCTTCATTTGCTATTATTTTCTCCCATTCTGAAGGCTGTCTTTTCACCTTGCTAATAGTTTCCTTTGTTGTGCAGAAGCTTTTAAGTTTAATTAGGTCCCATTTGTTAATTTTTGCTTTTATTTCCAATATTCTGGGAGGTGGGTCATAGAGGATCCTGCTGTGATGTATGTCGGAGAGTGTTTTGCCTATGTTCTCCTCTAGGAGTTTTATAGTTTCTGGTCTTACGTTTAGATCTTTAATCCATTTTGAGTTTATTTTTGTGTATGGTGTTAGAAAGTGTAAAGACTATACCAGAAAATTACTAGAACTAATCAATGATTGTAGTAAAGTTGCAGGATATAATATCAACACACAGAAATCCCTTGCATTCCTATACACTAATAATGAGAAAACAGAAAGAGAAATTAAGGAAACAATTCCATTCACCATTGCAACGGAAAGAATAAAATACTTAGGAATATATCTACCTAAAGAAACTAAAGACCTATATATAGAAAACTATAAAACACTGATGAAAGAAATCAAAGAGGACACTAATAGATGGAAAAATATACCATGTTCATGGATTGGAAGAATGAATATAGTGAAAATGAGTATACTATCCAAAGCAATTTATAGATTCAATGCAATCTCTATCAAGCTACCAACGGTACTCTTCACAGAGCTAGAACAAAAAATTTCACAATTTGTATGGAAATACAAAAAAACCTCGAATAGCCAAAGCTATCTTGAGAAAGAAGAATGAAACTGGAGGGATCAACCTACCTGACTTCAGGCTCTACTTACAAAGCCACAGTCATCAAGACAGTATGGTACTGGCACAAAGACAGAAATATAGATCAATGGAACAAAATAGAAAGCCCAGAGATAAATCCACACACATATGGACACCTTATCTTTGACAAAGGAGGCAAGAATATACAATGGATTAAAGACAATCTCTTTAACAAGTGGTGCTGGGAAAACTGGTCAACCACTTGTAAAAGAATGAAACTAGAATAACATCAAATTTCTTAACAAAAACTTTAAGGAGAAAATAGACATTTTCAAAGTTTTGAGGAAAAGAAACTGTATCCTATACTTTTATATCTGGTTCACTACTTTTGAAATGAAAGATTAAAATAGAATATTTCAGAAAGCAAGAGAATAAAGCAGAAGACAAGGAAGAAAAGGAATCTAATGGGAAACTATGCAGCAGTCCCCCACCTTCCTCTCATACCCAGAAACAGAACAAAAGTCCATTTGCTATCAACACAGGCAAGGAAACCAGGAAGTGAAAGTGTGCTGAGAGAAGTTGGTTGTCTAGGGAAATATTACACATATTTAAAGATGGATTAGGGAAAAATAAATATAAATATGATTATTAAGGAAACATCAGACAGAGATTTAAATGAATAATTTTCAATCTAGCAGCTGAAATGCACTCTATGTAACTGAAAGCAGAAAGAAGTAAAAAAAAAGAAAAGAAAAGAAAAAAGGAAGGAAAAAATAAAAATTCGCAAAATATAAAGCATGAGTTAAAAAAGCAAATATATCCCAATATAGTAATAATCATAAGAGATTAAATTTAAAAATTAAAGTGGAGATACTCTCAGGCTCAACAATCACATGAAATTCAATATTTTGAAATTTAAACAAACAGACTTTAAATAGATATGATACAGAAAAATAAAAATAAAGATTAGAAACATGGGCAAAAGGAAAAGATGTTAAATAAATTTAATTTCAGAGAGAAAGAAAATTTAAGATGAGAAATGAAGAATAAAACTGTGTTCTGATAAAGATAATGAAGACAGCATTGAGAATAGCTCATGAATATGCATCTAACTGACTTCCTTCAAAATACAGGAAAATATAACTATCAAAGATGGAAAAATAGACAAATAATTATTTGTGAATGATTTTAAATCATTAACAGAAAAAAAATAATCAAGCAAAAACAGAAAAGGAAAGATTTGGTGTGTGTGCTTGTGTCTATGGTTTATGTATAAAAATAAGGTCTTATCAGTGGAGAAACAGAAAAATAGATGATAGATGTTAAATAGCTAGATAGAGGACAGTTAGCTCTAACATGAGATATAGAGAAAGCACTATCTTTTTTAAACATACAGATCATTTGTAGAAATCAGCTATATAGGAGGCCAAAATAAAGTCTCAGAAAGGTAATAAATATGAGAGTATACTCAGAATCACAAAAAAGTTTTTTTTTTTTTTTAATGTATGGAAACAGCCACATTTGTTGAGTATTCTAACAGCTATAGCTTACATATAATTTTTATAATATATATTATCATAAATAATAAAACATGTATATTTTGAGGCTCAAAGACTTTAATAAATCCACTTTTAGATACCAGAGTAAGGGGATGTGGTTATCCATTTTAGAAGGGGCAATGGTCCTGTTGTTGTTCAGTCATGTGTGACACTGCAACTCCATGGACTGTAGCATGCCAGACTCCTCTGTCCTCCCCTATCTCCCAGAGTTTGCTCAAACTCATGTCCATTAAGTTGGTGATGCTATCTAACCATCTCATCCTCTGCCACACCCTTCTCCTTTTGCCTTCACTCTTTCCCAGCATTAGGGTCTTTTCAATTGAGTCGGCTCTTCACATTAGGTGGCCAAAATATTGGAGTTTCAGCCAGTCCTTCCAATGAAAATTCAGGGTTGACTTCCTTTAATTGACTGAATTGATCTCCCTGCAGTCCAAGGACTCTTAAAGTCTTTTCTAGAACCACAATTCAGGCTTCTGCGCTTGTGTGCTGGGGGCAACCGTTGCGGGGCTCCTGGGGCTGAGGAAGGACGGTCGTCCCGCCCAGAAAAAAAAAAAAAAAAAAGAACCACAATTCAAAAGAATCAATTCTTTTTCACTCAGCCTTCTTTATGGTCCAATTCTCACATCTGTACATGACTACTAGAAAGTCCACAGCATTGACTATATGGACTGTAGTTGGAAAAGTAATGTTTCTGCTTTTTAGTAAACTAAAGTTTTGCCATAGCTTTCCTTCCAAGGAGCAAGTGTCTTTTAGTTTTATGGCTGAAGTAACTGTCCACGGTGATTTTGGGACTCAAGAAAATCTGTCACTGCTTCCATATTTTCCCCTTCTATTTGTCATGGAGTAATGGGGCTGGATGCCATGATCTTAATTTATTTTTGTTATGATCTTAGATTTTGAATGTTGAATTCCAAGCCAACTTTTTCACTCTCCTCTTTCACCTTCAACAAGAGGCTCATTCATTCTGCTCAACTTCTGCCATTAGGGTGGTATCATCTGCATATGTGAAGTTGCTGATATTTCTCCCAGAAATCTTGATTCCTCCTTGTGATTTATCATCCAACCTGACATTTTGCATGATGTACTCTGTACTTATTTGATAGAACTCAAATAAGCCGGGTGACATTATACAGCCTTGTAAGACTCCTAACTTGATTTTGAACCAGTACTTTGTTCCACATCCAGTTCTAACTGTTGCTTCTTGACCAACATATAGGTTTCTCAGGAGGCAGATAAGGTGGTCTATATTCCCATCTCTTTAAGAATTTTCCACAGCTTGTTGCAATCCACATAATTAAAGGCTTTCAAGAGGTCAATGAAGCAGAAATAGATATTTTTCTAGAATTCCCTTGCTTTCTCCATGATCCAATGAATGTTGGCAACTTGAACTCTGGTTCCTTTTCCTCTTCGAAACCCAACTTGTTCTTCTGGAGGTTATTGGTTCACATACTGCTGAAGCCTATATCCTAGGTGGACCTGGCCATCTGATAATTCCCTAGTTGCCATGAGCAAAAGTGACAGAACTGTCTCTTTTTCCAGGACTGAGCAGCAGTGGTTCACTTCTGGCCTTTGCTGATTCAGGTTGGTCCTTAAGTAGCCTGGGAGGAAGTTGTGGCCCAATCTGTCCTGGGAAGGGTCTGCACTCAGCAGCCCTGTCTTTACCATTTTTTTTTTTTTTCCCTGTCACATTTAAGAGTGCTCATATCTGGCTCTGAGAACCAGGGGAAGAATGGGGTGGCCAGACCAGTCTGAAGGGACTTTGGCAAACAAACAAAACAACTCACTCCAGGTCATGACAACTCACATTCTTTCTTTGTACTATTTAATACAGTGTAAATAGAACATAGATTATAGGACACCTTTTATAACAGTTTCTATATTTTGTTCTGTAGAGCAATATTTTTTTTTCCATTGCCCCGTATAATTTTCTGATATTATCAGTCACTTAGCTTGGGATTGTTATACCATTAAGAATAAGTTCCCTTTGTTCAAGTGAACAAAACTATATTTGTGTTATAAAAGAAAATATACAAAGAGAAGGAATATGGATATGTATAGTTCAAATGAATGTGAGTTTAGTCACTGCATGTAGAACTAGCAGAAAAAATAACTTATTTATTTATTTTTGTACTCAGTGAATTTTGTTACCTATCATAAAAGCAAAGGATCTAGAATTTAAAAGATTGTTATTACCAATCAAAATTTGCTCTTTAGTTGCACTGAACTCACCTAAGTTCTGGTAACAGTGGGTTTCTTCTTACAGGTTTGCCATTGAAACTAACATTTTTATGAAAATAAGGAGTAAGAAAGTGCAATTTGATCATCAATTTTAGAGTTTTCTTGTAACAGTATTTAGCATTTTGGACAGGCTTAATGGCCTTGCACTATATTTGGGGAGCAGAGCCAGTTGTACTCAAAGCAGTACCACTTGACTAGAGCTTCAGAGACTGTTGCTAAGATAAATCAAAGGCAGCAAAGAACCAGAGAGAATGTGACAGAAACTAGCATAGGGCAATACCGTTAAAGTGCAATTAAGGGTATTTAATACTCTGTCAATGAGGACAACTCTGCCATTACCCAATGTGTACCACACATACAATGTCTTTGTCATTTCTCAATGGAGGACAGTTAAGTTTGAAACTTTATCAACCATATATTAATAGCAGAGGTCACAGAGTATTTCTTTCAAATTCTGGCTTATTAAGAGGAAAGCAAGCTTCATTTTACACAAGTTGATATTTTTGTGGTTTCAACTGGTGCTGATATTATGAAACACACATTAGTTGGGATTCTTTTGTTGTTCAAAAATCAGGAGACAGTGGCTTGTTTCCCAATAGTAAAGCAGTACAAATTCTGACTTGAAATTTTTTCATACTTCTTTTTTTCTTCTAACAAAGCAGTACCCAAGGACAGTTTTGTCTATAGTTCAGTCTTCACAATCCACTCCAGGATTTACCAACCATATCTGAGTTTCTTTTAATTAACTGTAATCACAGATTCACTGTCTTTATTTCAGTGGTAGAGAATCTTTGTTTCCCAGTTTTAACAATTTTATTCTTACAGTTTTATCTCTGCAGCTTACAAGGGAGCATTTTACTCTGAATTTCCAATCTTTCTCAGAAGTATATCAAGGGAAAAACAACCTTTCTTCTAGAATATATTTCCCCTGCTTGTCCCTCTGGATTGTCTTTTTAAATTTTAGCTCAGATTTTGCCACTTTTATGAAGTTGCCCTGACCACTTACAGGCTGACTTAGTGTATCTTTCTCCAATGACAAAACTATACTTTGAATATAGTTCCATTTTCAGAAATTATTATTTACTCTGTCATCAGTTATATTTTATCTTTAAACTGTATCATGAACAAGTAATAGAGAGAAGCTAACATCTACCCTGACCCCATCAAGGTCCCAAGGGCTTAAGATAGAAATAAAAAAATAATTTAAAACATATTTTCGAATGAATGAACCCAACCACATGAAATCAACATTTTTTTCTTCTCACATTAGCAATAATCATGTAGAACTTTCTTCAACCCACTACAGGTTCTTTATACATCTACACACAGGAAAAAATGCAATCAAAGCCCTGAACTTAACCATGTAATCTCTAGGCTCAACCTAGAAAGCACCTTCTCCTGTTACAGTTGGAGGCTGAATTATTGATTTTATCACTGTTCTGAAAATATCTTTGCAATAATCAATACTGTGATCAAGGAATCTATAGTTACATATAATGGTAACATATGCAGTGTGTATTCAAAACAAATCACCTAAAAGCAAAATTAAATTAAAAACCCAAGGGAAATATATGCACTCAATATGTGATTTAATAAAAATTATTCTTTCTCTCAAATTAAACATAATCAGATTAAGCATTAAATTGAGATAGTTTAAAAATATTTTGTTTAGATTAAAACTAAGTCAACTGCATAAAATATGACAAAGATTAAAAATATTTTATATAAAATAAAAAAATAAAAACTTTATACTTTGTCCTTGAGAAGCAGAGTAAACAGAAGTATTCTAATAGCCACTGTGAAAAGTGAAAGTGAAAGTTGCTCAGTCGTGTCAGACTCTTGGTGACCCCATGGACTGTATAGTCCATGGAATTCTCCAGGCCAGAATACTGGAGTGGGTAGCCTTTCCCTTCTCCAGGGGATCTTCCCAACCCAGGGATCAAACACAGGTCTCCTGCATTGCAGGTGGATTCTTT
This sequence comes from Bos javanicus, assembly GCF_032452875.1. NCBI lineage: Eukaryota > Metazoa > Chordata > Mammalia > Artiodactyla > Bovidae > Bos > Bos javanicus. The sequence continues at coordinate 57,082,807 of NC_083878.1, forward strand.
ACCACCTGACCAATAAGGGAAGCCCAAGAAATACTGGAGTGGGTAGCCTATCCCTTCTCCAGTGGATATTCCTGACCCAGGAATCGAATCAGGGTCTTCTGCATTGCAGGCCGATTCTTTACAAACTGAGCTATCAGGGAAGCCACTGTAAAATGCCAAAAAAAAAAAAAAAATGTTGAATCTCAAATTCTTATTCCTAGCAATTAACATAATCCAATGAGACTGAAATTTAACTCAAGCTTATGTTAAGTTACTAAAAATAAAGCCTTATTTTCTATAACAGATGTTATTTATTTCATTCACCTATATTCCAAGTGGGAGCAGAATAGGAGATGATGAGGTATGTGTATAAACTCATCTCTCAAGGATAAATCAGTGATCACTGGTTTAAATATCCTTTTTGTTTGAAGTTCTTCTCTTTTTGATAAATATTGCATCAATATAAATCAAACTCTCAGAAAGAATTCTCCCTTCTTCCCTCTGTTCTTTCACAATATGGTGCCTAAATGTAGTGAACAGGAGTCTTCACAGTAACTATTGGCAGGAGGGAGGAATTACATATGCTGTGTTTCTCTAGGGCCTCCAGCTGAGCTATTGTAGCTCACTTATGTTTAGGGAGCAGCCTCTTCCCACACCTACCCTACTTGTGATATGCCTGGTGCTGCCTGACCTTTGGGGATGTGCTGGTGCCCAAGGATGCTGGCAATTAACCAGATGATTGTCAATCACTTGTCATCATCTCTTTTCACTGGGTTTTCCTCACATAGCTTCATATTCCCAACCAAAGGTCCCTAACATCCTTTCCATATTTCTGGGATCCTATGTGGGTAAAAAACGAAAATCTCAGTGTCCTGCATACTGTGCACAAGACATGGAATAGCAGCAGCATTAGCCCATGAGATCTATTTCACCAATCTCCTTCTGCCAAACATATTCTATTGCTCTGACACCATTTGAAACAACACTAAAGTGAAACTTCTCCTAAGGATTGAATCCCACCCAAACTCTAGGGAATGCCCAGGGCAATAGGCCACAGGCTCCAATATTTTCAAAGTCCCCAGATATATTTGGAGAGTTCCACTAGTTACAGTTCTTCATTTCTCCTTCCCTATGTCTCTGAAGCTAGCTAGAGATGTAGAACTTTGATCGTTTGCATTTTTCAGCAAATTCTTATACATCATCACTTCTATCTTCTCTTTCAACACCTATCCTCATTGTAGCAGGTCTCAATCTTTATTATGCAAGAGAATTGCCTGGAGGGCTTCATGAATCTAGATAGCTAGACCTCACTCCTAGGGTATAGTCCTGGGAAGGAGCATAGAATTTCCATTTCTAGTAAGTTCTAGGATGATACTAATGTTCGTAGTCTAGGGGCAACACTTTGAGAAGCACTGACTTACAGAAAAGGTATCATACAAGTACATGAGCACCACTTTTTAAAAAATAAATTTACTGAGGTATAACTAATATAAAAAATTGCATATATGTAATGTATACAATTTGATGAGCTTTAACATAAAATATATACACCTGTAAAACTATCACCAACTCAAGGTAACAGACATAACCATTACCTCTAAAAGTTCCCTTGTGCCCTTTCATTTTTGTTTTTGTCTTTTTATTCTGTCAAGAACACTTAAGGTAAGATCTACCCTCTTTTATTGGTTTATAACTTGCATGTAATAGTACATTAGTTTCAGGTATATACCACAGAGAGTCAATATTTATGTGCATTTCAAAATAGTCACCACAATAAGTCTAATTACCATCTGTCACCAAAAAGTTATTATAACATTATTAACTGTAATCCATATGCTCCCCATTAACACATTTTAAGCACACAGTACAGTGATATTAACTATAGACTCTATATTGTACAGCAGCTCTCTAAACTCTATTCATTTTACATAACTGAAACTTTATATTTCAGTTGAAATATAAAATTGAAAATTTTATATTGAAAATTTCGATTCCGGCCCCCCACCCCAATCTCTGGCCACCACCATTCTAATCTCTGCTTCTCTGAGTCTATTCTAGATTCCTCAAATTAGTGGAAGCATTCAGGATACAAGCACCGCCGCCGCCGCCGCCAAGTCGCTTCAGTCGTGTCCGACTCTGTGCGACCCCATGGACTGCAGCCTACTAGGCTTCTCCGTCCATGGGATTCTCCAGGCAAGAACACTGGAGTGGGTTGCCATTTCCTTCTCCAATGCATGAAAGTGGAAAGTGAAAGTGAAGTCACTCAGTCGTATCTGACTCTTAGCGACCCCATGGACTGCAGCCTACCAGGCTCCTCCGTCCATGGGATTTTCCGGGCAACAGTACTGGAGTGGGGTGCCATTGCCTTCTCCGGATATAAACACAGCTGTTGATAACTTCGGAGAAAGCAATGGCAACCCACGATAACTTAGTGGTAGCTCAAGGAATGTGTAAAACTTTCTATTTTATTTTTTAAGCTAGACTTCGATTTCAAAACTATTGCTTTGCAAGGAGTAAAGAAGAAATAACAGTCAAAGTTGAGAAATGATTTTGTTTCTCTAGCTGGTAATTTATCTTTCCCTTGCAGCACTGAAACCCATTGATTCAATAGGAGGGAAGCCAGAGGGCAAGAGGATTTTAAGGACATAAGATATTTCAAAAAATATATCCTTTCTAAAAAATGAACAAAAAATAAGATGGAAACTAGCAAACAATACCCATATTACTGAAACTAAAAGAAGGGTCACAGTGTTATGTCATAATTTTTAAAAAAGTGGTGAACAGGGAAAGAAAGAGAAAAATATAGCAATAACAAAGTCTTAGTTTCTACCTCAGCCTTCCCAGAAGCAGTACTGGGAAGCCAGTGAGATACAATCTCACAAACGTTTCATATTTGAAAAAAAAGTAGACTGAAGAGATAATTAGGCAGTCAGTTGGAATGACTTGAAAACTCCTGGAAAAGAAGTCATCAACAATTACTGCAAAGTAATCAGGAGGGTGGGGGCATTCACAAACTTTGTGATTTGTTTTTTTTCATTCTGTGAGGAAAAAGGGAAATAGACCAATTAACATTATTCTGATATTCCAGAGATAATTATTTCTGCCCAAAACAATACTGACCCTAAAGAGAAACTAAGCAAGGTGTGCACTATTGTGGAACTGGGCAGCCTGCAGGGAAGAGGGAGATAGAAGTCCACTAGGAACAGTGTGGTCCACATTATCAGATTCTCCTTGTCTTTTCCCTTTACAGGTTGCTGCCAGGGAAGAGTGAAAAGTGTAACAAGAGTTGAAAATCAGAGGAAAATAGTGTGTTAATTTTGTATTGATGTGTAATAAAATGGTCTCAAACCAGCAGTTTAAAAAAATTTGAATATATTATCTCAAAAGTTCAGTAAATCAGGAGTTTAACATGGCTTTCCTGGGTCTTCTAATTAGGATTGGTCTCGTGGTCTGCAAGGCAGATATTGGCTGGATCGTATTCTTATCTTGAGGCTCAGGTGAGGAAAAATCTACTTCTAAGTTCTTTCATGTTGTGGGAAGAATAGATCTCTTTATTACTATATGACCATGATCTCTAGTTTTTTCCTGGTTGTAGTTTACCTTCAGGCTGCCCAAATTTCCTTGTGTCAAGTTAAAAAAAATTCACAAAGTTGTGAGTCAAGTTTCATTTGGGGCAAAATGAGAACTACAGTCCAATAGATAGCATCTCAGATAGCTCTGAGAAACTGCTCTAAAGAGGCAAGGGGAAAGGTCAGTATTTATTGTTTAGTCACTAAGTCATGTCTGACTCTCTGTGACTTCCCTGGACTATAGACCACCAGGCTCCTCTGTCCATGAGATTTCCCAGGCAAGATGAGGTCAGTATATATGTGATTTTGGTTAAGGGAGAGTACATGTAATCAAGAGTGTATATTTTTTGCAGAAGGTTTCAGCTAGTCACAAGAAGCAGTTATCACCATGAAGGATTATAGTGCTTTTCTAGATCTGAGGAGATACAAGAATTGGGCTCATAAAATCAGCTCCTGAAAATATCTAACTCTCTGAAGACCTGTTCTGCTAGTTTTTCCCAGAACACAAACTTCCTTATTTCTGCTTTTCATCCTGAAGTTCTTTCAGGGAGTGTTGAAATTCAGCAGCTGCAGTAGCACATGATTTAATCTTTGTAGATGTAGATGGCAAGTGTCAATTTGTAGCTGACACTTATGATATGGACTATCCCAAATGGCCACTTACTTCAAGATTGCAAGGACAGTTTCTAGCTCCAGTGAGCTATGATAAAATTGTATAAATAACAAATCTAATCATAGGAGTGACATCTTATCACCTTGGCCATCTACCATTGGTGAGACACTAGTCATGGGTCCTGCTCACACCAAGGAAAAATAATTTAATGAAGGGACTTCCAATGCAAGAGGCACAGATTCAATCCCTATCCAGTGAGCTAAGAACCCACATGCCTTTCAGCCCCCACAAAACAAAACATAAAACAGAAGAAATATTGTAGCAAAAAAAAATCTTAAAAATAACTTAATGAAGATTTGAACACCAGAAGGTAGAAATCTTTGGGAGTCACCTTAGCATATGCCCATGGCAATTAATCATTAAAAATGATTCCAGGACCCTATACTGTATTGAGTAAATAATATTGAGCTCAAGCACAACATCTCCCATTCCTTACAAAGTAAGATATTCTACATTTTCATCCCTAGCAAGAGACATTTAAAGAAATCACAAAAATCACATAGATCAATCATGACTGACCCAAGATCCAGTTGATCTTTCTCTTAAGTTCCCATTCCCTCTTCATACCCTGTAAATGTGGAGATATATATATATATATTTTTTTAACCTTGTAAACTGGAACTCCTAGAAGAAAAGAAAACATGTTCTTAGCAATGTGGAAAGGGAATAAGATTCAGACACACTATAGTGAAGCCAAAAGAAGGTCTAGAAAACTCAAGGATCCATTCTACAAGAAAATACCCAAGAAACTAAATAATTTTCCTAGTGAGGGTCTTGTCCTATGGAAGATTTTACAAGGAATTTTTTACAGAAAGAACCTCCCTGATGGCTCAGTGGTAAAGAATCTGCTTGTGATGTATGAGAACTGGATTCGATCCCTGGGTTGGAAAGATCCCCTGGAGAAAGGAACAACAACCCACTCCAGTGTTCTTGCCTGGAGAAGTCCATGGACATGGGGAGCCTGTGGGCTACTGTCCGTGGAATCAGACAGAGTTGGACACGACTGAGTGACTAACACACTTTTTATGGTAAAAGGAAAAAAGAACAAAGCAGAGAGGCAAAGACTAGGCATTGCTTCTCAAACTCAAACTTGAGACATCCAAAATCACCAAGGGAACTTGTTAAAACAGATTGCTGCATTTAGTAGGTCTAGGGAGGGACTCAATAGTATTAATTTCTGCTAATTTCCTTTGTTATGCAGATTCTGCTGATCCAGGACCTCATTTGGAGAACCATCACAACAGGGGAAGCTTATATTTTTCAGAATTAAGTATTATAACAAGATAAATATAGTATTTCTTTTCTATGTTCTATATGAGCCTGATTTTGTAGACTGTTATATGAAATGCTATGCTTACTGTATATTTTGTTCTTGGTCATTTTTAAATGTGTGTGTGTGTTCTAATCATAGTTTTCTAAATAATATATTGAATATTATAAAAATACCAGATTTACTGGGACAAGATGAAATGAGAACATGCATAAATGTTCTCAGTACCATACCTAGCATTCAGATGTACTCAATGAATTGTGTCTTATTTTCTTCTTACTTGGGTGAAAGAATAATAAAAACATATTCTGTTGATCTGACACCAGTTATTATAACCCTGGACTGTCTATAATTGTATCAGTATCTGAAATTGGGATATCAGAGTTTCCTAAAAATTATGTTAAAACATATTTTCTCCAATACTATCTAGCTTTCCCTTCAAACACACTTTGATGCTATGCTTTTTTTTCTGGTTAAATATGTGCAACAGAAGTCCAATTTACGTTATGTGTCAGGGAATGTGTCAGAGTGAGTAAATGAAATGACTTAATGACAAAATTATCCATTAGCAACTTTAGGGTAGGTCTTATTTCTGCTTATCCTGGCCACTCTATCATAATTTAATTTCTGATATCTTCTCACTGTCAGTAATTCCCTCTACCAGTTCTCACACTGAAGTCACATGAGAGTCAGCACTACCACCAAGAGCTGATTTATTTTAAAATAACAAACTATAATTCAGATATAAGTGTATAAGTGATAATACAACAAACTAAAGATGATTTTTCCATTACCTACATTGTACCACTGTCTTTCTCTGCTCTTCCTTGAGATAATTGGTTGAGACTGAAGGCAGCGCTGATAAGGAAAGATGTTTAATGGGCTTAAAACTACTAGGAGTCTATAGAAATGGGAACGATGAGGTCTTCCCTACCTGCATTCCAGTTTTTTTAGGAGAATCAAACAAACAATGCATGTAAAATGTCTTCAAGCAAAGAAAATGTCTGATTTTTTTTTAAAAATGACTCTATAGATAAACAGAAGATTTGTAACATAATTCAGGAGGGACTAAAGGTTTACAAATAGTTTCTTCATTTATACCAGTAGAGACTAACATGATACTTAGAGTTAAAAACAGGAAAGTGGAAGTTTAGAATGAAAGGAGATATAGATACAGAGGATAAATAAGATAATAAATTTTGATGAAAAGTAAACATAAGTAGATAAAGTAGAATGATTTAATTTAGTCTAAATACATATAACCAAGGTACAATTGTAAAAAGATTAAAACCTACCTTAAAAAAACACACTTTGCAAAGTAAAATGCATGAGTTCTAGAAGAGAGTTCTCTTATAATATGAGAAAAGTCTAGATTGGATCAGCAAAGACAAGCTATGCAAGCTGTAGAGAAAAAGAACTTCAGAATTATCACGTCATCCACCATATTATCAAAAGAGGGGCAAATTCTAGGTCTCATGCATCAGAAAGGAATGAACCATTTTGTATCTGAGAACTACGATGCATCTGTATTAGTGTCCCATTACTGCTGTAAGAAATTAGCACGTTTTCAGTTCAGATCAGTTCAGTTGCTCAGTTGTGTCCGTCTCTTTGTGATTCCATGGAATGCAGCACGCCAGGCCTCCTTGTCCATCACCAACTCCGGAGTCTACCCAAACTCATGTCCATTGAGTCAGTGATGCCATCCAATATCTCATCCTCTGTCGTCCCCTTCTCTTCCCACCTTCAATCTTTCCCAGCATCAGGGTCTTTTCAAATGAGTTAGCTCTTCGCATTAGGTGGCCAAAGTATTGGAGTTTAGGCTTCAACATCAGTCCTTCCAATGAATGCTCAGGACTTATTTCCTTTTAGATTGACTGGTTGGATCTCCTTGCAGTATAAGGAACTCTCGAGAGTCTTCTCCAACACTACAGTTCAAAAGCATCAATTCTTTGGTGCTCAGCTTTGTTTATAGTCCTACTCTCACATCCATATACGACTACTGGAAAAACCATAGCCTTGACTAGATGGACTTTTGTTGGCAAAGTAATGTCTCTGCTTTTTAATATGGTGTCTAGGTTGGTCATAATTTTCCTTCCAAGGAGTAAGTGTCTTTTAATTTCATGGCTGTAATAACTATCTGCAGTGATTTTGGAGCCACTGTTTCCACTGTTTCCCCATCTATTTGCCATGAAGTGATGGGACCAGATTCCATGATCTTAGTTTTCTGAATGTTGAACTTGAAGCCAACTTTTTCGCTCTCCTCTTTCACTTTCATCAAGAGGCTCTTTAGTTTCTCTTTGATTTCTGCCATAAAGGTGATGTCATGTGCATATCTGAGGTTATTGATATTTCTCCCAGCAATCTTGATTCCAGATTGTGGTTCATCCAAAGCATTTCTCATGATGTTTTCTGCATGTAAATTAAATAAGCAGGATGACAGTATACAGCCTTGACATACTTCTTTTCCTATTTGGAACCAGTCTGTTGTTCCATGTCCAGTTCTAACTGTTGCTTCCTGACCTGCATACAGATTTCTCAAGAGGCAGGTCAGGTGGTCTGTTATTCCCATCTCTTACAGAATTTTCCACAGTTTATTGTGATCCACACAGTCAAAGGCTTTTGCATAGTCAATAAAGCAGAAATAGATGTTTTTCTGGAACTTTCTTGCTTTTTCGATGATCTAGCAGATGTTGGCAATTACTGTCTTGAAGCACCCCAATTTCTAACTGTCCAGTTCTGGTGGTCATCTGTCTGAAAATGAGTTTTATATATAGGGCCAAAATCAGCAGGTCAGCATGGCTGGTTTTTTTTTTTTTTTGGAAGTTCTGAAAGAGGATCTACCTGTTGCCTTTTCCAGCCTTTAGAAGCCTCCAGCCTCCTGCATTCCCTTCTTGTGGCCCGTTCTTCCATTTTCAAACAGCAGAGAAGCGTTGTCCAATCTCCTCTGATCTCTGTGTCTGTTGTCACATTTCCCTCGGCCCCTGACACTTCCACCTCTCTTTTTTAAGAATTCATGTGATTATCTAGAACTCATCTGGATAATCTAGGTATATGTCTCCATTGCAACACTCTTGCATTTTATCACTCCCTGTAATACCTTTCACCATCCTGGGAATCAAGGTGTAGGCATCTTTAGTGGAACTTATTTAAGCATGCCATAGATATAGAAGCTTTCAGAATGATCCTCTCATTCTCTGCCCATGTTCTGAACATTCTGTTCCACATTGACAGGGAAAGTCAGTCTTTTTTATGTCTTCATAATCCCATCGATGAAAATTTGTTGCCACTCTGGGTAAAAATAGTTGCTAGAAATCTTTTAATGTCAAATGATATTAACTTTTATTTATAAAAATCAAATGATTGAAATACAAAAAGTGATTGATTAAGAGGCCAGAAATATTTCTTAATTCCTGGTTCTTCCTTCTGTCAATGAAAGGGAAACATGAAATAATCAAATATTAGTATAAGGACATATAAGATTTTGTACTATGATAGCAATACACAGTGTAGCGGAAAGAGTTGCAGGTAAGGGCAGGGAAAGGTTGATAGTACTACCATGGATCGATTACTAAGATACAGTTTTTCCCTGGAGGGGACATTTGATAAAGGACTTAAAAATATGTGAGAGAAAAAGTCATGTAAACACAAGAGTGTCATGAGACAAGCATTTTCTAGACTTAATAAACAACATGAACAAAAGCCGTCATGGGAAAATATCTTGTTTTATCTGAAAAATAGGTTGTCCTGAGTAGATAATACAGTGAGCAAGGAATGAATGTTAAGAAAGGTTATGAGCAAATTTATAATCTATTAATTAATTAATTAATTTACTTTCTGTTAAAGGAATCCACAAGCTAGAATTAAGTCTATGAGTATCAAAGGAGAAAATTGACAAAGGCCCATAAACAAGGTTTTATAAAAATATTATAGTGTGAGAGCAACTCTAAAAAACTGTTCTGGGTATGTATGTAGCTAAGTATATTATAGAATAGATAAGGAAAAGTCAGTTTATTTGATAATTTGCTACAGTTCAAATGTCGGGAAATTTTATGTTGAGTTAGTTACAGCAGAGGATATTAGGAGCAGCAAGACTGGGGTTCTGGTTTAGTAGCCATGGCTGGACAATCTGGGTTTATTTAGAAGGATGGAGAGGGATGACTGGGAGCTAAAGGAGGACTACTGTAGAAAACCTTTAGTCTTTCAGAACCTTTCCCAGGAGAGACCTCGTTTACTTTATATTTCAGGAAGATCTATCTTTCCCTTATGTATACTTGACTGGAAGAGATAGCAGAGTGGCTGAAGGAGACTAATAAAGAGGTCATTTTAATGAATCAGGCAAGAAGCAGAGGCGGCTGGCCTGGATAGCATGATGCAATGGATGCCATGAGACAGCTGTCCCACCAAGTTGCTGTTAACTTATCTTTCTTTTACAAATTAAAACAATAAGGGCAATAATATATGACAATGTGAAAACATTGCTAGAGCCCTTTCAGGGTGTTGACAGGGCTGGATGAAAGCAAGGGGCCCAGTGTAACTGAACACAGGCTTGGCTGCTCACCACTCAACAGTCAATAAATTGAGGGGCAAGCTTTGGCAGGGAAGAAAGGTACTTTATTCAAAAAAGCCAGCAATCTGGGGAGAGGGTGGACTTATGTCTAAAGATCAACTTGGAAGATTAAAGGGAAAGGGGGGAAAGATCTCAGGTGTTAAGGCGGGAAATCAGATTCTTTGCCATTTTTCCATTGTATATAGGACTGCTGACTTCGAGTCTTCCTTGGGAAGCAGCCTAGCTCACATGGTCTGCCTGCATTTGAATGTTCTCTTGCCCATCTGATCTACTGCACCTGGGGGGATCCACCAGCATATTTACTAATGGAAGCTAGGGGTAAGGGTCAGTCCCTCTTTAAGTACTTAATTCTTCATTTTTACTCCTTTAATCTAGGAAAGGAATCAACATGCTAGGTAAGGTGTTGTGTATACTTAGCAGAGCAGAAATCAGGAGCTAAGTTAACTGTTGCCTAATGAGCTCATCTTTGTGATTAAGGTCTAAAGAAGACAGGGATGAGCAAAGAGAAAAGGGGCAATGGAGCTGCTTACACTGACACATAATTTATTGATTTACAACATACTAATCTCTGTTGAGAATGGCTTTGTAATGTAGTGGGAATGAAAGCTTGATTAGGCTGAGAAGAAAATACAAGAGAGGAAGAGGAGACTGTAAGTTTAAATTTTATCTCTTTCAAGGACTTTCCTTTGAAAAGGAGCAAAGAAATGGACTGGTGGTTAACTGGATGGGTACATAAGAGAATGCAATTAAAAAAAAAAAAGATATAATGGCATGTTTATGTGTCTCTGGAAATGATACAGTAGAGAAGAATTTGATAATATGGTAGGAAAAAAAAAGATATTACAGGTACCAAACCTTTAAATGAACAAATTGCCTTTAAAGAGGAGCAGGGATGCATAGTAATTCCTTATGAGAGAAGGCAGAGTATGTGGGCATGAAGTTGGGAAGTTGCTGGGTGGCAACATGAAGTTTTCTTCTAAAATTTCCCAACTACTCAAATGCAAAATTATCCTGTGAGAAGTCTGAGAACCAAAAGTTATGAAATTGCAGTCTGGGACACTGAAAGAATGAATTGATGAGGAAAACAGAATTTTGAAAGTTCCAAGGATATATTTGATATTCATGGACATAAATGGAAAGTGAAATCTGTCACCCTGCTTTTAGCATTTCTCTAGATTAGATTCAGCTGCTTGTGTATGATACCTGAATTAATAGAAAGAAGATTTTAACGATGGTTTGGATTTTACCATGTGAGGACACTGGATGGGAAATTATGCAGAGGGAATTGAGAATGTAAGGATAAAATTATAGAAATGAAAGGTGCAATCTAAATAGGGCAAAGAGGTAAATGACTGTTCAGGCAGCTGATGAACAATGAAAAACAACCAATCAGTGACTTGAAGGCAATGGAAGTCACTTTTGGGTATGGCTTACGAAAAATGATAGCTATAGAAGATTGATAAGCTACCAGTGTGTGTGTCAAACTTTGGACCTGACAAAAATCATATGCAGTTTTCCCACATTTATGAGCATTAAAATTAATCATGCATCAGTCAAAAAGAAAAGCTCAATAAATTATATAATTAAAGAACTAAATAGTACAGCTTATTTGGGGAGGAACATTTAAATAAATGTTAAAATACAAAGATCCAACTCCATTAAGTTTGTGAATTTGTTATTCAACACTGTTTAAATTCTTTTTCAATTTTCCCACCATGTTGAGGCTTATCCTTCCTCAGTCCTTACTGTGGAATATAAATAACTCAGTGGGAGAGTGAATGAATGAATGGATGAATGAATGAAACTTCTGCATTTCCAGTTTCATTTGCCATCAGAATACATATTTGTGATTTAGGCTGTGCCAATCTGATATACTCATAGAACTCATTTACTTTGATGTGGAAAAAGTCATGTGGACAAAATCAGGCAGAGAGCACAATATCTGTTTCATGGTTATTTCCTGCAATCAGTGGCAGTAATGGAATTTCTGAGTACCTCTGGAGCCTGAAGCAATGGTAGCAATATCTTGAAACTTCCTAGTTATAGGAGAAGCAGCAGTCCTTCCACAGACAAGTTCTTATGCTAAACCTTAAAGAACCATTCCTCTAGAAGTTCAGTTTAGCTATGTCTTCATATCTCCCAATATTTCTATATCTTTATTCATATCTTTTTTCTACCACTAGCTAAAGTACATTCTAGTGTTTATAACTAAAAATTATAGCCAATACACCTCTCTTGAAAATTGATACACTTAGAAACAACCACTCCTATAGTTCAAAAAAAAAAATGAGAGTGAAAAATGGCACTGAATATGAAGGAAATATGAAAAATGAGCATATAGTATGTCTATGAGAAAGTGGGCATATTTCTTTTTCAGTGGCAGATGCATAATTTTAGATTCATTAATTCTTAAAATAAAAAAGAATGTAAATCAATATAATGTTGCTCGTTTTAGGGTAATTGTTTTCTAAATGATAAGTTGAGGATTAAGATGAAATAATGCATGCAAATGACCTTATGCATTGCCAGAAAACTAAGAGATCCTCCATAATTGGACTGTGAAGAAAGCTGAGCACTGAAGAATTGATGCTTTTGGACTGTGGTGTTGGAGAAGACTCTTGAGAGCCCCTTGGACTGCAAGGAGATCCAACCAGTCCATTCTGAAGGAGATCAGCCCTGGGATTTCTTTGGAAGGAATGATGCTAAAGCTGAAACTCCAGTACTTTGGCCACCTCATGTGAAGAGTTGACTCATTGGAAAGGATTCTGATGCTGGGAGGGATTGGGGGCAGGAGGAAAAGGGGACAACAGAGGATGAGATTGCTGGATGGCATCACTGACTCGATGGACGTAAGTTTGAGTGAACTCCGGGAGTTGGTGATAGACAGGGAGACCTGGCATGCTGGGATTCATGGGGTGGCAAAGAGTCGGACACGACTGAGTGACTGAACTGAACTGACTGATGACTATTAGAAGTGGAGGAACTAATAAAATGATTATCATAAAAACAGACTTGAAATTGTGAAAAGTATTTTTATTTCTTTCTCAATTAATGGGAAGTGAAACTAACAGAAAATATTTATAAACATAGATAGGCAAAAAAGTAAACATGTAGATAAAGTGTGGAAACTCTACAGAGAAATTTAAATATTTTTACCTATTGTGGGATTTTAGGGTCATTTTCCACTTTCATTTTTAATCAATTTTATTTAAGTATAATTAACTACTATAACTGTCAGATTTTATTTTTTGGGCTCCAAAATCACTGCAGATGGTGACTGCAGTCATGAAATTAAAAGACGCTTACTCCTTGGAAGGAAAGTTATGATCAACCAAGATAGCATATTCAAAAGCAGAGACATTACTTTGCCAACAAAGGTCCATTTAGTCAAGGCTATGGTTTTTCCTGTGGTCATGTATGGATGTGAGAGTTGGACTGGGAAGAAAGCTGAGGGCCGAAGAATTGATGCTTTTGAACTGTGGTTTTGCAGAAGACTCTTGAGAGTCCCTTGGACTGCAAGGAGATCCAACTAGTCCATTCTAAAGGAGACAAGCCCTGGAATTTCTTTGGAAGGACTGATGCTAAAGCTGAAACTCCAATACTTTGGCCACCTCATGCGAAGAGTTGACTCATTAGAAAAGACTCTGATGCTGGGAGGGATTGTGGGCAGGAGGAGAAGGGGACGACAGAGGATGAGATGGCTGGATGGCATCACTGACTCGATGGACGTGAGTCTGAGTGAACTCCGGGATTTGGTGATGGACAGGGAGGCCTGGCGTGCTGCGATTCATGGGGTCTCAAAGAGTTGGACACGACTGAGCAACTGAACTAAACTGAACTACTATAGGATGCACAGATTTTAACAATACAATTTAATGAGTTTTATGAAATGTATATAGCCATGAAACTATGTGACAATTGAGATATAAGTTGTATTCATGAAATACACGTTCATGTTTCATTCATCTTAAGCTATAATTTTTTGTTATTGGGTTATAGAGGTTCTTTATGTATTTTAAGCATAAAGACTTTGTTAGATATATTTATTGTAAATATTTCCTGTAGTATATATTGTGTTTTGTTTTTTATCTTGCTTAATGCTACCTTTTGAACTGTAGAATATTTTAATTGTGATGAGATCCAATTCATTATGCTTTCTTTTATACCTAACAAGAAATCTTTATCCATCTCATGGTAGCTAAGATATTGTCTAGAGTTTTGTTCTGGAGTCTTTATATCTTTAGCTTTTATTTTTATGATCCAAACTCCAATAATATTTTCATGGGATCAATATTACACATTTACAACCTCAAACAGACACCTGGATATTGCATCACTTATTTTTTGAAAAGACGATTCCTTTCCCTATGCATTATTTTGGCTCTTCTGTTAAAAATCAACTGACTATGAGCATTGATCTTTTTCAAATTCCTTTATTCTATACATTTGATGTATTTATTATTGTTCTCATCAATACATCTTCAGCTTCACATTGTTTAAAAATCAAGTAGTGCAAATCCTTCCTTAAATTTTGTTTTCAAAATTGTTATGGCCTTTCTAAAAACTATTTTTTTCCAATAAATTTGATTCATTTTGTCAATTCCTTAGAAGCCAAAAACAACAACAAAAAAAACTTCTTGGGGTTTTTATTGGAATTAAATAAATTAATAATAAATTATTTATTTATTAAATAAATAAATTAATTAAATAACCTATAAATCAATTTGAAGAGAATTGTTATTGTAAAAAGATTATTTTAATTCGTAAACATGGTCTATTTCTTCACTCACTTAGTAGTCCCTTAATATCTCACTGTAATGTTTATATATTTCTATGTATAGAGTTACACATCTTTTGTGAAATTAAATACCATTTTATGTTAGATACAAATTTAAATGATAATTTGAAAATTTCCTTTTCAACTTGTTAATTACTAGCCTGTAGAAATGTGAACAATTTTTGTGTATTGGCTTTTTATCTGCCAGATTGATAAACTGACTTCACAATTTTAATAATTTTTATAACAGTTTTTTTCTTAGGCTTTTCTACTTAAGAGCTGGAGACAGTTTTGCTTTTCTTTTTTATTTTTTCCTCTCCAGCTGGGCTTCCAATACAAAGTTCAAGTGGAAGTTGGGAGAGTGGATATATTGACCTTTTTTGATCTTAAGAAGAAAGCACTCAGTCTTTTTTAAAATTAAGGGAGGCCCAGTACAAAATGAAATTTTGGGGCCTTGGGTTAAAAAATGATTAAGTATTTCAACACGATGACAGCATTAAATCAAGTTCTGTAAGTTCTTATTTTGTGATATGATCATCCAGTTTGATTTTGTGGTTATGCTGTCCTCACAAAATGAATGGAGATGAGTTTCCTCTATTTTCTGAAAAAAAGTTTATAAAATTATTGGTGTAATTTACACATAAAATTTTAATAGAGTTCACCGGCAAAGCTTTCTGGGCCTGTAGATTTCTTTGTGGAGAACTTTCTAAAACTGTTATTGGTATGAATTTAATGTCTTTAATATGGCTTTTAATAAAGTTTTCTATGTTATTGTTTCAGTTTATAAATTGTGTTTTTCAAGGAATTTGCACTATTCTTTCAAAGGGGCAACATTTCTAACAGAAAGGTTTTGGCATTCCAAACCTGAAATTCTATGATCTCAGTTTTTTTTAACTTGGTTATCAAACTTCCACTAAACGGAGTTGTTGTTATCATTGATCTTATTAGAAGTTGAATTAGCTGGAGGTTTGGTTATAGCTTACATAACTTAATTCACTTTGGCTTCAGTTATTTTGAAGGTGAATTCAGCGCTGCCGGGTTCCCCATTCAGGTCAAACACGGCAAGGATTCTGGGTCCCAAAACAGCAGAATTCAAGTATGCTAGATCTTATACTGTCTGCTAAGTTACAGACTCTCCAAAACTGTTGTGCTGTGCTGTGCTTAGTCGCTCAGTCTTGTCTGACTCTTTTAGACACCATGAACTGTAGCCCTCCAGGTTCCTATCTCCATGGAGATTCACCAGGCACAAATACTGGAGAGGGCTGCCTATCCCTTCTCGAGGGGATCTTCCCAACCCAGGGTCTCCTGCATTGCAGGTGGCTTCTATACCAGCTGAGCTACAAGGAAAGCCCTCAAAACTGGTAGTCATTTCTCTACTGTGCAGACTTTCCTCAGCCTCTGTTTACTTTGCAAAATTCTCCTGGAAAGTAATTAGTCATTCCTTGATGTCTTCAAGTGATTGGTTCTAGGAGCATCTCTCCTCCAATAAAAAATATCCAAAGTTTTTCAAGTCCTTTAAATACAATGGTGGTACAGTATTTGTTTGCAATCTGTGCACATTTTCCTCTAAACTTTAAATCATCTATCTTAAAATTACTTATAAAACAATATAATGTGCATGTTATGTCAAAAGTTGCTGGTGTGAAGCAAATTTAAGTTTTGTTTTTTGAAATGTTTTGAATTTTTTCAAATATTTTTCATCCACGTTAGTTGAATCTGAGGAAGTGGAACCCACTGATACAAAGTGTCTATACTTGGCAATGGAGAAGGCAATGGCACCCCACTCCAGTACTCTTCCCTGGAAAATCCCATGGACTAAGTAGCCTGGTAGGCTGCAGTTCATGGGGTTGCAAAGAGTTGGACATGACGGAACGACTTCGCTTTCACTTTTCACTTTCATGCATTGGAGAAGGAAATGGCAACCCACTCCAGTGTTCTTGCCTGGAGAATCCCAGGGATGGGGGAGCCTGGTGGGCTGCCGTCTGTGGGGTCGCACAGAGTCAGACATGACTGAAGCGACTTAGCAGCAGCAGCAGCATACTTGGCAAAGGTTGTCTTCTTTTAGGTGCCTCCAATTTCAGACACACAGACTTGTCAAGCATTTGGGTGTTTTCTTCTTGGCTGGTGAATTGTCTTTCTTTGAAGGGCTGTTCCTTTCTGCTCTTGCCCCCAGTAATTGCCTCAGTGATTATGCCCTTATGTCTAAGTGTTTCCAACCTTTACTGTCAAAGAAAAGATTAGGAAAGGATAGCTCTAGAGTTTAGGTTTTTTGTAATTTTCTTTAAGTGTACAGCTTGTCACTGGCTTTATAACAAATGATGACTTTGTCGGTTTATCTGGAGGCTTCTTATTGTTTTAGCTGGAGTGACAACCTTTCATAATTTTCTATGTCCAAACCAGAAACAGAACCTCTTCCTTTCATACGTAATATTTATTTATGCAGCAGTCAACTTACAAAAAAAGTTTGGGTAGATTATATTAAAAGAGAAGTTCTGGAAGAGCTACAAGGTATTATTAAAATAAGATGGAAGATTGTGTTTTCTTTTTTTCCAATAATATAAAAAACCCTGAATCAGATACATTACAGACACATCCAAGATAAATAACAGCTACTTTGTCTCACTGGCATATCACTACCTGCTAAATAATTTTGAAAAGCTTCCTTATTGTGAATTTACTAAACTTAAGGAGATTGGCAAGACCTATAGTCAACTGTGAAGCAAATAGTTTTAAATATTATAAAAGTATCCTACTTAGTAAAGTCATATTTGTCATGTGATGGTATATTTCCTCTTACTTTAATATTTGATATCACTATATTTGTGTTTTCAAAATCATTTTAGAATAATCTATAATACTAATCCTATGTTCCATCTGTTGTAGTAAAATACATATCATCAACTTTTAATATATAATTATAGTAGTTGATACTCTCTAAATATTCATAATATATTCATTTAAATTCCTCTCACTTTCAAATTTTTTATTCTGCATTTTCCCATTATTTTGATAGTAGTAATTTACATAATTATGTGCATTTCTATTTTATTAAAATGGTTTATGTGATACTGAGACTAGAGTTTTCTGTTTTAAATTCTTTACTAAATTTATATAATTCTTCACAATGCAAGGATTTTATTATGTATCTGGAATAAAGAGAAAGAAGAATGCTTGAGTTTTACTGTCTTCCTACTTGCCTTCCTGCTCTATTATATGGATGTTTTGTAAATCAACAGAGAATGGAATAATTAGGCTTCCTGGACAGCTGCAATACTAAACTTTCCATAAACTGTTAGTGGAAAGATTGCTTCAAAAGACTTCCTTTATTTTACCTATAATTTCACCTTACAACTTTCTATAACTCCCTCTGTAAATCACATGGATTCTACAATTCTGTAGCACTTGCTGTTTTCCCCCATTATTTAGTAAAACTGCCAACTATGGTGTTTCTCAAAATGTGGTGAATAGTGGAAACAGTCCCTTGTATGAATACTAAACAGTCTGGATTCTCAGCACTCCCAGTGACCAGGTAAATCTAAAGAAGCTCTGATAGATTTTCACACAGAGTGGGGCCCTTCCTGCCATTGTGTGAGGGAAAAACAAACAGATGGTCCATTTAGTCAAAACTCCATGTGTTAGAGTTGTCAGAAGCTTCACAACCAGGTGATATAAATTACCATAGTTGGAAATAACCTTGAGCATTTTATTATATGGGGAAGTTTATACGTAACTGTAGTTATTTATTCTATCATAAAAGATTTAAGTTGTTATTTTGAAAGTTGGCTTACTACAAACTTTTGAGTTCAAAGATACCTGCTTTTTATAATAAGGCTGAGAAGTAGAAGAAAAGTTGTTTTCAAAGTCCAGTATGTTTTTCCATTGGAATAGTAGGGTATTATGTTGTATAGAGACTAGTGGTCTGCAATGAGATAAGAAGTGATTTAATCACAAGATAGAGTAGGAAAAATATTTGATAATTGAGTTCTAGAATATTTACATTTAGTTTCCAAACTGGTATTTGTAGCTTCTGCTATAAGCCCTAGTCTTAGGAGAAATCTAAGGTAAATAATGTACTGTGCCTGCTTTGCTACAGTATATGAGATACACTTTTCTCACCTTCTTTAATATCTAGAAACACTTGAAGTAGTTACTAATAACAGTGCTTCAAATAATGAGGTGAGGCAGAGCAACCTAAGAAGAATTCCATTTATAAGTGATATTCGCTGCCTCTAAAATAATGATTTAGATTCCTGAGATGGTTACTAATCATATGTCAGTTTGACTGGGCTGTGTGGTACCTAGATAATGGTTAAACATATTTCTGAGTGTTTCCGGATGATATTAATACTTGAATCCATAGATTGAGTAAAGCAGATTATCTCCCCACTGTGGATGGGCATCATCCAACTTGGTGAAGGTCTGAGTAAAAGAAAATGGTGGAAGAAGGAGAATTGCTCACACAATCTGACTGTTTTCTAGCTGGAACATTAGAACATCTCTTACCTTTGGCTTCAGACTCAGACGGGGACTTAACTCAATATCTATCTATACATTGTTGTTCAGTCACTAAGTCCTGACTGACTCCTTGTGACCCCATGCACTGAAGTACACTGGGATACCCTGTCCTTCACTATTTCCCAGAGCTTGCTCAAACTCATGTCCATTGAGTCAGTGATGTCATCCAACCAAAACATCTTCTGTTGCCTCAATCTCCTCCTGCCCTCAATCTCCCAGCATTAGGGTCTTTCCCAAGGAGCTGGCTCGTCACATCAAGTGGCCAAAGTATTGGAGCTTCAGCTTCATCACCAGTAATTCCAATCCATAATCAGGGTTGATTCCCTTTAGGATTGACTGGTTTGATCTCCTTGCAGTCCAAGGGACTCTCAAGTCTTCTCCAGCACCACAATTCAAAAGCATCAATTCTTAGGCACTCAGCTTTTTTCATGATCCAACTCTTACATCCATACATGACTACTGGAAAAAGTTCTGACTATATGGACCTTTTTCTGCAAAGTGATGTCTTTGTGTATATCCATATGTTTATCTCATTGAATATACATACTTCAGTTCAGTTCCATTCAGTCACTCAGTCATGCCCGACTCTTTGCAACCCCATGAATCACAGCACGCCAGGCCTCCCTGTCCATCACCAGCTCCTAGAGTTCAACCAAACTCATGTGCATCAAGTCAGTGATGCCCCAGCCATCTCATTCTCTGTCGTCCCCTTCTCCTCCTGACCCCAATCCCTCCAAGCATCAGGGTCTTTTCCAATGAGCCAACTCTTTGCATGAGGTGGCCAAAGTATTGGAGTTTCAGCCTCAGCATCATGAAGATCTTTTTTGTACAGTTCTTCTGTGTATTCTTGCCATCTCTTCTTAATATCTTCTGCTTCTGTTAGGTCCGTACCATTTCTGTCCTTTATCGAGCTCATCATTGCATGAAATGTTCCTTTAGTATCTCTGATTTTCTTGAAGAGATTGCTAGTCTTTCCCATTCTGTTGTTTTCCTCTATTTCTTTGCATTGATCGCTGAAGAAGGCTTTTTTATCTCTTCTTGCTATTCTTTGGAACTCTGCATTCAGATGTTTATATCTTTCCTTTTCTCCTTTGTTTTTCGCTTCTCTTCTTTTCATAGCTATTTGTAAGGCCTTCCCAGACAGCCATTTTGCTTTTTTGCATTTCTTTTCTATGGGAACTGTACAAAAAAGATCTTCACAACCCAGATAATCACGATGGTGTGATCACTGACCTAGAGACAGACATCCTGGAATGTGAAGTCAAGTGGGCCTTAGAAAGCATCACTATGAACAAAGCTAGTGGAGGTGATGGAATTCCAGTTGAGCTATTCCAAATCCTAAAAGATGATGCTGTGAAAGTGCTGCACTCAATATGCAAGCCATTTTGGAAAACTCAGCAGTGGCCACAGGACTGGAAAAGGTCAGTTTTCATTCCAATCCCAAAGAAAGGCAATGCCAAAGAATGCTCAAACTACCGCACAATTGCACTCATCTCACACACTAGTAAAGTAATGCTCAAAATTCACCAAGCCAGGCTTCAGCAATATGTGAACCATGAACTTCCTGATGTTCAAGCTGGTTTTAGAAAAGGCAGAGGAACCAGAGATCAAATTGCCAACATCCGCTGGATCATAGAAAAAGCAAGAGAGTTCCAGAAAAACATCTATTTCTGCTTTACTGACTATGCCAAAGCTTTTGACTGTGTGGATCACAATAAACTGTGGAAAATTCTGAAAGAGATGGGAATAGCAGACCACCTGATCTGCCTCTAGAGAAATTTGTGTGCAGGTCAGGAAGCAACAGTTAGAACTGGACATGGAACAACAGACTGGTTCCAAATAGGAAAAGGAGTTCGTCAAGGTTGTATTTTGTCACCCTGCTTATTTAACT
Organism: Bos javanicus; assembly: GCF_032452875.1. Taxonomy (NCBI): domain Eukaryota; kingdom Metazoa; phylum Chordata; class Mammalia; order Artiodactyla; family Bovidae; genus Bos; species Bos javanicus. Next base: position 57,104,048 of record NC_083878.1, read on the forward strand.
TATATGCAGAGTACATCATGAGAAACACTGGACTGGAAGAAACACAAGCTGGAATCAAGATTGCCAGGAGAAATATCAATAACCTCAGATATGCAGATGACACCACCCTTATGGCAGAAAGGGAAGAGGAACTCAAAAGCCTCTTGATGAAAGTGAAAGTGGAGAGTGAAAAAGTTGGCTTAAAGCTCCACATTCAGAAAACGAAGATCATGGCATCCAGTCCCACCACTTCATGGGAAATAGATGGGGAAACAGTGGAAACAGTGTCAGACTTTATTTTTCTGGGCTCCAAAATCACTGCAGATGGTGACTGCAGCCATGAAATTAAAAGACGCTTACTCCTTGGAAGGAAAGTTATGACCAAACTAGATAGCATATTCAAAAGCAGAGACATTACTTTGCCAACAAAGGCTCGTCTAGTCAAGGCTATGGTTTTTCCTGTGGTCATGTATGGATGTGAGAGTTGGACTGTGAAGAAGGCTGAGAGCTGAAGAATTGATGCTTTTGAACTGTGGTGTTGGAGAAGACTCTTGAGAGTCCAAGGGATGGACTGCAAGGAGATCCAACCAGTCCATTCTGAAAGAGATCAGCTCTGGGATTTCTTTGGAAGGAATGATGCTAAAGCTGAAACTCCAGTACTTTGGCCACCTCATGCGAAGAGTTGACTCATTGGAAAAGACTCTGATGCTGGGAGGGATTGGGGGCAGGAGGAGAAGAGGATGACAGAGGATGAGATGGCTGGATGGCATCACTGACTCGATGGACGTGAGTCTGAGTGAACTCCGGGATTTGGTGATGGACAGGGAGGCCTGGCGTGCTGCGATTCATGGGGCCGCAAAGAGTCGGACGTGACTGAGCGACTGATCTGATTTGATCTGATCAATCCTTCCAATGAATATCCAGGACTGGTCTCCTTTGGATATTCAGGACTGATTTCCTTTAGGACGGACTGGTCGGATCTCTTTGCAGTCCAGTGGACTTTCAAGAGTCATCTCCAAGACCACGTTTCAAAAGTATCAATTCTGCAGCTCTCAGCTTTCTTTATAGTCCAACTCTCACATCCACACATGACTACTGGAAAACCATAGCCTTGACTAGACGAACTTATGTTGGCAAAGTAATGTCTCTGCTTTTTAATATGCTGTTTGGGTTGGTCGTAACTTTTCTTCCCAGGAATAAGTCTTTTAATTTCATGGCTGAAGTCATTATCTGCAGTGATTTTGGAGCCCCAGAAAATACAGTCTGTCACTGTTTCTGCTGTTTCCCCATCTATTTGCCACGAAGTAATGGGACCAGGTACCATAATTTTAGTTTCTTGAATGTTGAGTTTTAAGAAAGATTTTCACTCTTCTCTTTCACTTTCATCAAGAGGCTCTTTAGTTCTTTGCTTTTTGCCATAAGGGTGGTGTCATCTGTATATCTGAGGTTATTGATATTTCTCCCAGCAATCTTGATTCCAGTTTGTGCTTCATCCAGCCCAGAGTTTCTCATGATGTACTCTGCATATAAATTAATAAGCAGGATCACATTGCACAGCCTTGATGTACTGCCTTCCCTATTTGGAACCAGTCTGTTGTTCCATGTCCATTCTTACTGTTGCTTCGTGACCTGCATACAGATTTCTCAGAAGGTAGGTCAGATGGTCTGCTATTCCTATCTCTTTAAGAATTTTTCAATGTTAGTGGTGATCCACAGAGCCAAAAATTTGGCATAGTCAATAAAGCAGAAACAGATTTTTTTTTTCTGGAATTCTCTTGCTTATTTGTTAATCCAACAGATGTTGGCAACTTGATATCTGATTCCTCTGCCTTTTCTAAAACCAGCTTGAACATCTGGAAGTTCACAGTGCACACACTGTTGAAGCCTGGCTTGGAGAATTTTGAGCATTACTTTACTAGCATGTGAGATGAGTGCAGTTGTACAGCAGTTTGAGCATTCTTTGGCATTGCCTTTCTTTGGGATTGGAATGAAAATTGACCTTTTCCAGTCCTGTGGCCACTGCTGAGTTTTCCTAATTTGCTGGCATATTGAGTGCAGCACTTTTATAGCATCATCTTATAGCATTTGAAATAGCTCAACTGGAATTCCCTTACCTCCACTAGCTTTGTTTGTAGTGATGCTTCCTAGAGCCCACTTGACTTGGCATTCCATAGTGTCTGGTTTTAGTTGAGTGATCACACCATCATGATTATCTGGGTCATGAAGGTCTTTTTTGTATATTTCTTCTGTGTATTCTTGCCACCTCTTCTTAGTATCTCTGATTCTGTAAGGTCTGTACCATTTCTGTTCTTTACTGTGCTCATTTTACATAAAATGTTCTCTTGGTATCTCTAATTTTCTTGAGATCTCTAGTCTTTCCCATTCTATTGCTTTCCTCTATTTCTTTGCACTGATCACTAAGGAAGGCTTTCTTATCTCTTCTTGCTATTCTTTGGAACCTGCATTCAAATGCATAATCTTTCCTTTTCTCCTTTGCTTTTCACTTCTCTTCTTTGCACAGCTGTTTGTAAGGCCTCCTCAGACAGCCATTTTGGTTTTTTATATTTCTTCTTCTTGGGGATGGTCTTGATCTCCGTCTCCTGTACCATATCACAAACCTCCGTCCATAGTTCACCAGGCACTCTGTCTATCAGATATAATGCCTTAAGTCTATTTCTCACTTCCACTCTATAATAGTAAAGTGAAAAAAGTAAAAGTGAAGTTGCTGAGTCATATCCTACTCTTTGCAACCCCATGGCCTGTAGCCTACCAGGCTCCTCAGTCCATGGAATTTTCCAGTCAAAAGTAATGTAGTGGGTTTCCATTTCCTTCTCCAGGGGATCTTCCCGACCCAGGGATCGAACCTGGGTCTTCCACATTGCAGGAGGACGCTTTACCGTCTGAGCCATCAGGGAAGCCTAGTATAATCATAAAGGATTTAATTTAGGTCATACCTGAACTGAACTGAATGATATAGTGGTTTTCCCTATTTTCTTCAATTTAAGTCTGAATTTGGCAGTAAGCTACAGATATAGCTGTATCTATATCTGTCATCCCTCTATCTCTTATTGTTTTTGTTTCTCTTGAAGACCCTGACTTAAATCAGACTCCAGAAAATAACTTGCTCAAACAACTATTTCTTAGTTTTGGTCATCTAATACTAATACTAAGCTCCCAGAAGATAATCAGTTCCCAATCCCTGGAACCTTCAAACACTGCCATATAGCACATAAAATGTCATTAAAGATTTTGCATTGGGAAGATTATCCTGGATTGTATGAGTGGGCCTTATATCCTTATAAGAGGGACATTTGACAGGAAAAGGAGAGAAAAATGTGACCACACAGACAGGGATTTGAGTGATGTGATTACAAGTTAAGGAATGTTTGACAGCCACCACAAGATGAAAGAGGAAATGAACAGTTTCTCCCCTAGAACCTCCTGAGGAACTAAACCTCAGCTAAAACTTTATTTTCTCCTCAATAAAACTGAATTTGGGTTTCTGGCCTGAAGAACTGTGAGAGAATAAATTTTTATTGTTTTAAGCCACAAAGTTTGTGATAATTTCTTATGACAGTCATGGAAAACTGCTACAACTCTTACTATTAAGATAAATTTTCCCTTATGCCTGTTTTTTTCTTTTCTGTATAGTCCCTTATAGGCAGAAAGGGTGAAAAAAAAGAAAGATATTACTATTTATTTTTTCCTCCAAGCCTTGTGCAATACAACACATTCAGAGAACATTGTCTCATCCCTTCTTTTTCCTAAACTGTCTTGTTAAAATGACAAAGCAGTGGTTATGGAGATTTATACCTCTTCAGATCATCATGACATCATTGAAGTACTTCAATGGCAATCTAAAGCCCCATTCAGGGAATAAAATCTGCTGGCCTTTGAGTAAATCTGGCCCTAGGTGTATTTTGTTGGCTGGTTCACTGTTTTCTTTCTTTTTATTTTTTTTTTTTTTTTAATTTTATTTAATTTTTAAACTTTACATAATTGTATTAGTTTTGCCAAATATCGAAATGAATCCACCACAGGTATACATGTGTTCCCCATCCTGTCCCTCCTCCCTCCTCCCTCCCCATACCATCCCTCTGGGTCGTCCCAGTGCACTAGCCCCAAGCATCCAGTATCGTGCATCAAACCTGGACTGGCATCTCATTTCATACATGATATTTTACATGTTTCAATGCCATTCTCTCAAATCTTCCCACCCTCTCCCTCTCCCACAGAGTCCATAAGACTGTTCTATACATCAGTGTCTCTTTTGCTGTCTCGTACACAGGCTTATTGTTACCATCTTTCTAAATCACCTACATTTGGATAATTTTTAGGAAGAAGTGACCTGGTCTCCAGTAGTTCAGAGTCCCCCATACCCAGTACTAATTACTACTGCCAACTTCACAGAATCAGATTTTAACTCTGGTCTCTGAAAGCACATGAGTGTACAACTCTGGCATGAATAATACAACCCAAACTATTTAATATGTCATACTATCTTTTTCAAAATTTGTCCAGATTTATCAATCATCCTTAAGTTTTTTTTTCTCTATTTTTTATTTTTTCTAGGTTTATTGAGGTATGCTGCTTGTTGGGGGCCAGAGTGAGGTACTCCGCCCGTGACAAAGGTCATGAGGAAGGAGGCTCGACATACGCAAAGGCGGGATCGAGCCTCAGGAGTCCCCCTGGAAATCCTCGAGCATCTATCCCCATAACCAGACCCTGCCTACTTTACTACTTTGTGCTCTCACCTACACCTCTGACTTTACGGGGGGCTGTCCCCCACCACCTCTTTCGGAGAAGGAGTTAACTTAGAGCTCCAGTTAATAATAATTCCTGGGCGTGATAAGAGTGTTTTAACCTACAAACTCCTCTGAAGGTTCTCTAGCCTGCCTGACAGGCTTGTCCGGCCACATGTGATTGCTCACAGCCTCCCAACCATGAGAGGCACGAGATGCTTTAAACCTTCTAAAAACAGGTTCCTTAGAAAAGTTAGAAAACTATTAGTATAATGGGCTGATTAGAAATTGTATTGGTGAAGGGTTTTTCATTTGTTGAGCCAATGTTTGTTGCTAAGTCTCCACATCCCCTGCCCTTACACACATTAATGAATATATAGAATAAATATTAACCTTTGATATTAATCATGTTAGACCTTAGGCTAAGTAAATTCTTTCCTTAACTAAAATCCACTACACCCTCACCCTATAGGAATGTAACTTTATTTGGGTGGCGTCTGTTTTAAGAATAATCACCCTTGGAGAAAAAAGTGTTCTGACCACTGTCACAAGGAGAGGGTCATAAATTGTCAGCAGGCCCCCTGGCCAGAAGATGATGTAACACCCCTAAGACCTCTGTATACATTTGTATGAAGCACCTGACTTTAATAAAAGTCAGGACTGCTGTCCCTGCGTGACTTTTGTATAACATCTCAGTGTATAAAAACAGACTCTGGAAAATAAAGAATTGGGATCAGTTTCTCGAAATACTGGTCTCCCCATGTCTCTCTCTCTTTCACTCTGGCTGAGTCTCCATCTGGAGCGTGGAACCCACCATGCTTACTAATTATGCCTGGGCTTCTAAGATCCGACCGGGGAGGCCTCAGTGTCTCCTCTCCTTCAGGAGAACGGAAGGACGCCTGTGGCCTACGTAAGTGGTGCAAACTTCTTGTCTTGAAGTTTTATTGGTCTCCCGCGTAAACCAAGCCACTCAGCCTCTTTTCTCCACTGAATTTTCCTACTGAGCTATCCTTATTCTATTACTCTTTATGTCTTTAATTAATATCTAATTGAAACTATTGTATCCTGACCCTTGCCGACGCCATCCCAGCTTCGAACTCCCTGGATGAGCCGGGGCTGGACCCCGGCAGCTGCTAACTGCTGCTAAGTCACCTCAGTCATGTCCGACTCTGTGTGACCCCATAGACAGCAGCCCACCAGGCTGCCCCATCCCTGGGATTCTCCAGGCAAGAACACTGGAGTGGGTTGCCATTTCCTTCTCCAGTGCATGAAAGTGAAAAGTGAAAGTGAAGTCGCTCAGTCGTGTCAGACTCTTAGTGGCCCCATGGACTGCAGCCTACCAGGCTCCTCCATCCATGTGATTTTCCAGGCAAGAGTACTGGAGCGGGGTGCCATTGTTGACTAATAAAAATGGTACATGTATATATTGTACAGAGTGATGTTTTGACATATGTATACATTGTAACATACTAATCAGAATCAAATTAATTTATATATCATCACTATACACAGTTACCTTTTGGAGTGGTGGCAAGAAAACATAAGATTCACTCTTTTAGCAAATTTTAGGTATACAATACATTATTATTAACTATAGTCACTGTGCTATATACATTAGGTCTCCAGATCCCATCAATCTTAAAACTAAATTTTTTTGCAGCTCAAAATTTCCACAAGCCCTCAGCCCTCATTCCCTGTTAACTACCATTCTACTCTTTGTTTCTATAAATTCAACTTTTTAAAGATGCCTCATATAAGTGAAATCATACAAGTATTTTTCTCTAGCTAATTTCACTAGGATTATGTCATCCAGGTTCATTCATGCTATAGCAAACATCAATTTTTCTTCTTTTTATGGCTGAATAATATTCCATTGTATACATAGATCACATTTTATTTACTCTTTTATCTGTTGATGGACACTTAGGTTGTTTCCATATCTTGGTCATTGTAAGTAACACTGCAATGAAAATGGAGTATGGAGAGGGAAGTGGCAACCCACTCCAGTATTCTTCCCTGGAGAATTCCATGGACAGAGGAGCCTGGTGGGCTATGGTCCATGGGGTTGCAAAGAGTTGGAAATGACTGAGCAATGGAGCATAAAAATGGAGTATAGTTATCTCTTCAAGACTGTGATTTCATTTCCTTTGATTATATATTCAAAAGTGAGATTTCTAGACCATGCATATGTGCTAAGTCACTTTTGTCATGCTTGACTCTGCAAACCTATGAACTGTAGCCCACAAGTCTCCTTTGTCCATGGGGATTCTCCAGACAAGAATACTGGAGTGGATTGCCATGCCATCCTCCAGGGAATCTTCTGGACCCAGGGATCAAATCCATGTCTCTATGTCTCCTGCATTGACATTCAGATCTTTATGACTAGTGTTACCTGGGAAGCCCAGACCATATGGTAGTTCTATGCTTAATTATTTCAGAAACCACCAAACTGTTTCAAAAAAGGTTTTATCAGTTTACATTCCCACCAATAATGGACAAGGGTTTCCTTTTCTCCCCACCTAACCAACACTTGCTATCTTTTCACTTTTTATGATAGACATCCTAACAAATGTGAGGTAGTACCTAACCATGGTTTTGATTTGAATTTCCCTGATGATTACTGATTTTAAGCATATTTTCTTTTTGCTTTTTATTAAAAGACATCTATCTAGGTCCTTTCCCAATTCTTTTAGGTTAACTTTTTTGTTGTTTTAATTTAATTTTTAAAATTAAAATTTGATTGCACTGGGCCTTATTGCTGTACTCAGGCTTTCCCTAGTTGTGGCCACTGGGGGCAACTCTTTGTTGAGGTGCACAGGTTTCTCACTGTGGTGATTTCTCTTGTTGTGGAGCACAGGTTCTAGGCACACAGGCTTCAGTAGTTGTGATGTGCAGGCTCTAGAGGAGGCGGACTTCTTTTGTTATGGCACGTGAGCTTAGCTGCTCTGCAGCATGTGAAATCTCCCTGAACCAGGGATCAAACCTTTGTCTCCTGCATTGGCAGGCAGATTCTTATCCACTGTACCACCAGGAAAGTCCCTTTTCCTGATTTTTGTAAGTGCTCCTTATGTATTTTTTATATTAACCTCTTATCAAATATATGGTGTGGAAATATTTTCTCCTATCCATAAGCTGTCTTTTCATCTTTGTGATTATTTCTTTTGCTGTGCATAAATGGTCAGTTTTTTGTAGTCAAACTTGTTTTCCATTATGTTTTCTTCTTGGGTTTTAGGTTTCAGATCTTAAGTTTCTTTCTTTAATCCATTAATTTTTGTGTATGGTGTAAGACAAGGGACTGGTTTCATTCTTTTGCATGTGAATATTCAATTTTTCTAGTGTCATTTGTTGAACAAACCATTTCTTGTAATTGTGGTTTTGGTGCCTTGTCAATATTAATTGACCATTTATGCATGGATTTATGTCTAGGCTTTCCATTCTGTTACTCTGAATTATAAGCCTGATTTTATGCCAGTGCAATACTGTCTTGATTGATACAGCTTTGTAATATAATCTAAAAATAGTAATTGTTTTGTGTCTACCTCTGTTCTTCTTGCTAAAAATTGCTCTAGCTCTTCAAAGTCTTCAATACAAATTTTAGGGTTATTTTATTATTTTTTTAGGTGCCATTGGAAATTTGATAAGGAATGGATTAAGGAATAAGATGGATAAGGAATGGATAAGGATAAGGAATAAGAATGGATAAGGAATAAGAATAAGGATTCTCATCAAATTTGAGAATCATGTTGTATAATATGGATGTTTTAACAATGTTAATTCTTCCAATGTATGAACATGGATATTTTTCCACTTATTTGTGTTTTCTTCAATACTTTGAATCAATATTTTATAGTTTTCAGTGTACATGTCTTTCACTTTTTTGATTACATTTATTTCTAACCTTTTAATTCTTTCAGATGCTATTAAATATAGTAGTTTTTTATACTTTTTTTTTCAGACATTTTGTTGTAGGAAGTGGGACCCCTTCCAGGGTCCAAGTTTAGGCTGTTGTCTAACACTCAGGAATGAATTGTCCAAGGAGACACATATGCTGAATCAAGCAAGAGACTTTATTGGGAATGAGCACTAGGGCAGAGAGCCTCAGGGTAAGGGAACCTAGGAGAATGACTCACAGTCTCAGGTTTTATAGTAATGGCGTAAGTTTCCAGGTTGTCTCTGGCCAACCATTTTAACTCAGGCTCCTTTCTGGTCATGCACATGCCACTCAGTAAAGATGAACTCCAGTGAGAAGGATTTTTCCAGATTGGTAGGACATATGGACTGGCATCTCCTCTCTCCTTTTTACCTTTCCCACATTCTTCCATTTGGTGTAGTTGTTAGTTCCAAGTTCCTTCCAGGACCTCTTGTTGTAATATAACTCACACAAGTGATTACTATTGGATCGAGCCAGGAAGGGTGATTTCTCTGTGTTTCCCCTAACAATTTCCCCCTGAGAGACTTCATACTCAAAATACTCCTTGGGAATTGGGGCAGAGGTCTCTTTTTTTCTGTAACTACTTTCTGTTGAGAGTATGAAGTCATTGTAGTAGAGCAGGAGTCTCTCTCGACTTAATTTAAATCCAGGTATCCTGTGTCAGAAACCAGCATTCACTCTTGTAGTAATAATAATTTAACCTCAACTGTTGGACCCTGTCAGAAATGAATCTTGTCAAATGAGTGTTTGCCAAGAGCTTTTGCCATCTGCCTCTGCAGAGAGTGAATCCTGTGCTGCTTCAGCTGTTGACCTTCAGCATGCCCTGAAGGCAGTTCAGGGTGGAGAATGAGGCACTCTGTGTTCCAGGGAATCTGGTGGAACAGGTCTTAAATAAGTATTTTCAGGAATTGATTTCATGCTTCCAATCCTTGCATCTCCTCATTATCTGGAAAAGCACTAAATCCCTTCATGGTGACATCAGCTCCTCCTGATTAGCAGAAAGCCTTTGTAAAGTAAGCCCTTGACTGCACTGAACTCCCCTTTCACAAAAATCTTAGATATTGACCTTCCGCCACTACCTCTTTATGGCAGTTTATCAGAGTTATCTGAGGTGCTGTCTCCTGGTCTGTAGTCCTTATTTTGTTTCAAATAAAACTTAACTCTCAATTCTCACATTGTACATCTTTTTTGAGTCAACACCTTGTAAGCAGTTGAAACAGACAAGTTCCAAACAGGAGTCCTCACAGCATGGTCACTGCTGGGCCCAGAAGAGGAAGGTGAAATTTGGGGTCAGGGGTACAAGATGTGTGGCGTTTTTTCTGATTGATTGGTAATGAGGTTACAAGGTGGTGCTCCATAATCTTGTGCTCTTCCCCACCTGGAGGGGGAACCCAATTCTGCAGAAGTACTCAAAGATATTGCTATGCCAATTTCTTGGAGAGGAACCAGGACACTACCCCAAGGCTGAGCCACCATTTGACTGTTTCTCCTCTGTCGCCCCTTTTGGATGGCATCACTGATTCAATGGGCATGAATTTGAACAAACTCCAGGAGATAGTGAAGGACAGAGAAATTTGGCATGCTTCAGTCCATGGGGTCGCAAAGAGTCAGACATGACTTAGTGACCGAACAAACCTATTATTGCATATCCTCTCTTCCTTTATTAGCAACTGTTTGAGCCTGCTGTTTGGAATTCAAAGAAGATCAAGGTAGCTGAATGAAGTCTATGTCCTACAAACAAAAAACAAAGGACTCAGGATTTGTATTCCAGAGCCCGACAGAATCCTACTCAGTTTTAATTTAATTCGAGAAACTGGGAGATAATGGCACTAACCACATTCTGCTAAAATGAGGCACAGACCTGTCTTAACTTGGAGAATAGAAACTGAATGGGAAATATTTCTGCCTGGATCTGAGTTTATTATGATTAAGGTCCCAATTGTTTGGTTTGCCATTTTGGTATAAGAGTAAGTGTGAATCCCAGTCTGGACCTTGCACCTTGGGGAGACTTTTATCCAAGTTGTTTACTTCCAATGTAGCATTAATATACATATAACAGCAACTACTGGTCACTGCATGTCTCCTTTTTCTACAAATATTTGATTGAAAATAATTGCATTTTCTAACAACGTAATAGTTGCAACAGAATACCTTGAATCTATTAGGTTGCAGCTACCAACTGCCAAAGAGCCTGACACAGCTCAGAGGATTTGAAATTTGAGTTCTCAGCAATACAGGAACATTTATGAAATCCTCAATGACCACACAATTTTGCCTTCTATGTCTGAACCAGTAACTCTATTTTGACCTTTGAATGTATTTCCCTCCTCAGTGGCCAAAGCAGATATCACTGTTCATGATTTTAGTGCCTTTCTACATATGAGATGATGCTAGAACTTGGGGTCATAAAATCTTCTGAAATTAGCTAACTAAAGGCTTGTTCCGAAGAGGCAGATGACAAGTGCCTGATGATACTAATCATCAGTTGCCATTGATCCTTTGGGGTCATAAATTCAACCATGGTTTGGGGAACATTTCCTGACTGTTTCATCCTATGGTGCTAAAAAAAACTCATTCCTAGGTCTGATGAAGATTTCACTGGTGGGCCACTCAGTTATGCTTATTATTGGACTAGGCTTTAATAACAATGTCTAACGTCTCTAGACCATCTGTTTTACTCATCTTTTATGGTCCAGGAAAATATTCGCTCTTGTTTCTTCTTATATGGGCATCCAGTCCCATCACTTCATGGCAAATAGCAGTGAAAACAATGAAAACAGTGACAGACTTTATTTTCTTGGACTCCAAATTACTGCAGATGGTGACTGCAGCCATGTAATTAAAAGACACTTGCTCCTTGGAAGAAAAGCTATGACAAACCTATACAGCATATTAAAAAGCAGAGACATTACTTTGCCAACAAAGGTCCATCTAGTCAGAGCTATGGTTTTCCCAGTAATCAGGTATGGGTGTGAGAGTTGGATCATAAAGAAATCTGAGCACTGAAGAACTGATGCTTTTGAACTGTGGTGTTGGAGAAGACTCTTGAGAGTCCCTTGGACTGCAAGGAGGTCAAACCAGTCAATCTAAAAGGAAATCAGTCCTGAATATTCATTGGAAGGACTGATGTTGAAGCTAGAACTCCAATAGTTTGGCCACCTGATGCGAAGAATTGATTCATTGGAAAAGACCCTGATGCTGGGAAAGAGTGGAGGCAGGAGGAGAAGGGATGACAGAGGTTGAGATGGTTGGATGGCATCATTGACTTGATGGACATGATTTTGAGCAAGCTCCAGGAGTTGGTGATGGACAGGGAAGCCTGGAGTACTACAGTCCCTAGGGTCACAAAGAGTCAGACATGACAGAGTGATTGAACTGAACTGAAAAATTTAAGTGAAGAACTTCCATTAGATGCAGCTCAGTATATCTCAGGTCATTTGACTTTATCTTTTCTGTACCAATCGTCATCTGTAAAGGAGATTATATATTTTAATTGTCCATAAGATAACCAGCACAGTCTCCTAGTGTCACTAAGCTTGTTATCCCTGCTTGCATGCATGCTGTCACTTCAGTTGTGTCCAACTCTTTGCAACCCTATGGACTTTGGAACCCCCACTAGGCTCCTCTGTCCATGGGATTCTGCGAACAAGAGTACTGGAATGGGTTACCATTTCCTCTTCCAGAGGATCATCTCAATCCAGGAATCAAACCCACATCTCTTATGAGATTTTTACCACTAACACAACCTGGGAAGCCCCTGGTTATCTCTAGATTTGTTTAATTGTTTCCAATATAAGGGAGCTTTTAAATTTAAGCAACCATAATCTGATGTTAACCACCTGATTGCAGATCATGGAGCATCTGATTTTTATCCAAAGATAGATTACTTAAACTTCAGAAGCAAATTTAAAATGTCCTTTTGATAATTCAATTAAACCCTACAACAGCATAATATAAACATGTCTCCTTCACTCTGAGAAGTGAGACTTAGCAAATACAGACCTCAGTAAACAGAATTCGATTTTGATATCCATTGCAATATCTCTTTTTCTCTAAAATTACTCTCATTCCTATCAAAGATAGCCAAATCAAAGCTACTTTGTCTGCAAACTAAGTTTGATTAATTGATAAAAGTCTTCCCAAGGCCAGGAAAGCCATGCCAAGGGCTTGTCACAGATTTTGCCTTATGGATTCAGGAAAATTCCTCCCTTTTTGAGGTCCACAAAATACCTTCAGACTCTTTGCACCTTTCAGGAGTAGACTTCCTAATTTAACTGATAAAATTGTTGGGAACCTGGGAGTCTCCAGTCTCTGGAGGGACCATGTAGAGAGAAAAGTGAAACATAGGAACCTGCTTGTGCTGCGCTGTGCTTTGTCACTCAGTAGTGTCCAACTCTTTGCAACCCCACAGACTGTAGCCTGACAGGCTCCTCTGTCCATGGGGATTCTCCAGGCAAGAATACTGGACTGAATTGCCATGCCCTCCTGCAGGGGATCATCTCAACCCAGAGATCAAACCCAGGTTTCCTATATTGCAGTTGGATTCTTTATCGTCTGAGCCACCAGGAAAGCTCATGAATACTGGAGTGGGTAGCCTATCCCTTTTCAAGGGGATCCTCCCAACCAAGGAGTTGAACAGACTTCTCCTGCATTGTAGGTGGATTTTTTACCAGCTGAGTTACCAGAGAAGCCCAAATTCTCCTTGCAAAGATATAATTTACCAAATTGCTATGTCATAATTAGTTTGTGGATAAATGTTTCTTTACATCTGGAAAACATAGTTTAAAAGCTAATAATGCTTCAGATAGAACCATAAAAATTATAATCATGTAATTTCACTCTGTAAATAACCCTCTTGATTAACTTTTTATGAAGCCATAAAGTTTTCCCCTAGGATTTTTTAAAAAAATTTACCCAGTTCCCCAGTATAATCTGAGATTTATCAGAATAAAACAATAAATGTCTATAAATCACAGAAACACAAAAAAGTCATTACTAAATTTGCTCACAAAGTAATTGACAAGAGAAACTTTGTTACTGCTGTGATATGTAACATTTTAAAGTAACTAAAATTATGGATGGTAACATTTTGCCAGGACATACTAGACTTTCAGAAATTCTATGTGATTTCTAGAATATCCATATTAATAACATTTATCCATACAGGATATATTTAAAAGGCTTATCAGTATGGTAATAATACTCTCCATGTAATTTAAAATACTAATTAAATATCTCTGTCTGAGATGCCACATGGGCCTTCTAAAGCATCTCAAAGTTAGCTGAAGTTCAAAAGAATTGCAATGAATATTTGATTTAGGAAGTGTTGTCAAAAAATATCAAAAGATTTGAGAAGACTCAGTCAGATAGGATCGTGGGTCACTGTGATGCAATAGTTAATCACTTAGCCAAAAAAAAAAATCACTTAGCCAAAGTGGTGATAAAACATTTCAAAGGCAAATATAGAACAGATCACTTAAAAGATAAAGAACTTAAAATCTGTTACCAGAGGCAGTTTAACACTTTAAGAAAATTGTCGTTTTAACAAAGAGAAAAGCCAAATTCAGGTTTTATACCAACTTACTTTCAAGATTCATTTCCTCAGTGAACTGCAGTCTAAACTTAGTCAGCCTGACCATCCACAAATCTTCCACCCTTTCCTGTTCTCCATTCTCTTCTCTATCCAGAAACAACCAACTGTTGTCATTCAGTCTCTAAGTTGTGTGCAACTCTTTGTGACCCCATGGACTGCAGCATGCCAAGCTTCCCTGTCCTTCACTATCACCTGGAGTTTGCTCAAATTCACCTCCAGTGAGTCATTGATGTCACCGAACCATCTCATCCTCTGTCCTTCTCTTGCTGCCCTCAATCTTTCCCTGTATCAGGGTCTTTTCCAATGAGTTGGCTCTTCCAATCAGGTGGCTAAAGTATTGAAACTTCAGCTTCAGCTTCAGTCCTTCCAGTGAATATTCACGATCAATTTCCTTTAGTATTGACTGGTTTGATCTCCTTGCTGTCCAAGGGACTCTCAAGAGTCTTTTCCAACACCACACTTCAAAAACATCAATTCTTTAGTACTTGGACTTCTTTATGATACAACTCTCATATCCATACATGACTACTGGAAAAAACATAGCTTTGACTACAGGGATCTTTGTTGGCAAAGTGATGTCTCTGCTTTTTAATATCCTGTCTAGGTTTGTCACAGCTTTTTTTTTTTTTTTTAACAAGAAGTGAGCATCTTTTAATTTCATAGCTGCAGTCACCATCTGCAGTGATTTTTTAAACCAAGACAATCTGCCACTCTTACCATTTTTTCCTCATCTATTTGCCACAAAGTGATGGGACCAGGTACTGTAATTTTAGTTTCCTGAATGTTGAGTTTTAAGCCAGCTTTTTTACTTTACTTGTTCACTTTCATCAAAAGACTCTTTAGTTGTTCATCACTTTCTTCCATTAGGATAATATTATATGCATATCTGAGGTTGTTAATATTTCTCCAAGCAATCTTCAGTCCAGCTTATAATTACCCACCCTGGCATTTCTCAGGATGTACTCTGCATATTAGTTAAATTAGACAATATACAGCCTTGATGTACTCCATTCTCAATTTTGAGCCAGTCCATTGTTTCATGTCCAGTTCTGTTACTTCTTGACATGCATACAGGTTTCTCAGGTGGCAGGTAAGGTGGTCTGGTATTCCTATCTCTTTATAAAAATTTTCCACAGTTTGTTGTGATCCATACAGACAAGGCTTTAGCATAATCTTTGCAGCAGAAGTATATATTTTCATGAAATTCTTTTGCTTTTTCTATGATCCAGCAGATGTTGGCAATTTGATCTCTGGTTCCTCTGTACTTTCTAAAGACCAGCTTGTATGTCTGGAAGGGAAAATATATTAATAAAGAAGTCTATTGTTCTAAACTTGTTGGGGCACTCTGGTCAATCATCCATGTCAAGGGAGATCAGGGTCAAAAAGGTCCCATTTGCATTCTAAGTCTGGTTCATCAGTGGGCAAGCTGGTCCCTGACTACGCGAAACTCTCAGGATGTCAGTCATAATGAAGAAATCCCACCTGAATTGTCATTCATTGTAGGAAGGGGGATCCCTTCCAGGGCCTGAGAGTGGGAACTTGTCTAACACTCAGGAATGAATTGTCTGAGGAGAAAATGTGCTGACAAAGCAAGATACTTCACCAGGGAGGGGTGCCTAAGCAGAGAGTAGCTGGGTAAAGAATCCGGAAGAACTGCTCTGTCATGTGACTCACAGTCTGTTTTCATGGTAATGGGGTTGGTTTCTGGATTGTCTCTGGACAACTGTTTTGATGCAGGGTCCTTCCTGGTCATGCACACATGACTCAGCCAAGATGAACTCCAGTGAGAAGGTTTTTGGGAGGTTCAGTTCAGTTCAGTGGTAAGACATATACACTGATCTCTCCTCTTTCCTTTTGACCTTTCCCAAATTCTTCTGCTTGGTAGTATAGCGTTAGTTTCTCCTTACCAGGACCTGCTCTTGTAAGGTAACTCATGTAAGTGATTACAATCAGGCTTAGCCAAGGGGAAAGTTTTCTGTCAGTGGTTCCCCCAACAATTTCATCGTCAGTGTAAAGAAATACAATTGACTGTTGTATGTTGATTTTGTATTTTGCAACTTTGTTGATTATTAGTTTTAATATTTTTTTTTCTTTAACTCTTTAGGATGTCCTTCATGAAGATCATATCATCTGTAAGCAGGAAATATTTTACTTCTTTGATTTGGATGACTTTTTTTTCTTTTTCTTGTCTAATTGATCTGGCTAGGACTTCTAGTATGTTGAATAGGAATGATAAGACTGAAAACCCTTGACTTGTTCTTAATCTTAGAGGAAAAATTTTCAGCTTTTCACCATAAAGTGTTTTAATTGTTGGCTTGTTACACATGAGCTTCATCATTATGAGCCATATTCTTTCTGCACATCATTTATTGAGGATTTTTATTATGAAAGGGCTTCCCCAATGGCTCAGTGGGTAAGGAATCTGTCTGCAATGCAGAAGACACAGAAGACATGGTTTCTGCTTAACTAGATTCCCTCAAAACTACTCCAGTCCATGAATGGTTGTCAAATTTGATGTTATCTGTGAGAAAAAAGCTGAAAACTCCTAATCTGTCATCTGCTCCCTTATTTCACTTTCAGCTGCATATTTATTTTCTCAGCTATACCAGAAAACTATTTTTCACTTTTCTCCACATGCTGCTCCAATGACATTGAATATATCTTCCTTGTTCCTGATTACAATTCATCTTAGGGCTGTTTAATTTTATCTTTGCTATAAAACCTTGTTCTGCTAGCTTCCACCTGAATCATGTGTCTCTTCTATATGCTCTCATATCATATATCACTCTATTATAACAGAGTATTTTCTATCATTTATAGTAACTGTTTTGTATGCAGTAACAGATAGAAAACAATCTAAAACAGGGATTATATCTTATTTGTATTCCTAACAGTTAGCTTAGTGCCTACAGAATGGAATCTATTCAAATTTGTTGAATAATTTTAGTCCACATAATAACCCCTTTGAGGTGAATATGATGTTCACTTTATAGTGTGAAAGGTACTATTTGCAACATGTCAGTGCATCAAGTTCAGTAAATCTTGCTATTTATATTCTCTTTGGAATTTATTTTCAGTGGTTGATTATGTATTTTATGTGGAAACATATCTAAGCAGAAATTATGAAAATTCATGCCATTCCAGAATTCTGCCATTTCCTACTGTTCTTGGGTTCTTGCAGCAAGAATACTGGAGTAATTTCCAATTCTATCCTCCAGTGGACCATGCTTTGTCAGAACTCTCCACTATGACCTGTATGACTTGGGTGGCTCTGCACAGTATGGCACATAGCTTCATTGAGTTACATAAGCCCTTTCACCATAACAAGGCTGTGATACATAAAAGGGATTCCTCAAGTAGTTGATCCCAAAACTCTAAATGTGAGAAGGAAAGGAGTACTCTGAAAATTTTTATAATCATGATTTAGACAAAATAAAAAAGTATGTAATAGTACTGAGGTCCTAAGGAAAGTTGGCTAGTAGTGGTTTGGATTATAGGAGATTTTAGTTTCTCTATGAGATTCCCAGAGGCAAAAAACTAAGAACTAATATCCTAACTTTTGGTAAAGATTGGCTGTCACCTAATGTATTGTTAAAACCATGCAGGTTAAATAAAAATGGAAAATGTGTAAAACTTATGTGATATGACTACACAGTCAGTGTTATCTCCAGTTTTTATCTAGTTCTTTGTATTTGATGCTGAATTTTACTAGCAGTGTTAATCACTAGCTTGATCCCTTCCAATATATTAATTCTACTTCCAGAAAAAATAAAAGGAGACCATTTCCTCTTTGTTGTACTGCTTTCCACATAGTGTCTAAATGCTATTTTTAATTATTCCCCAAATATAGTGACTCTTAAAATTTTTACTATTTTTTTGATATCTCTATATATCTCTATTATCAAAACATACAGGAAGGAATGTTTTCATTGTTTATCAGTATGGTGATGCCTCAGTTGCTTGTACACACTTGTATTTTTTTGTAAAGTAATTAGCTTCTAATTAAATAAATTAAAAAATAAATAAAATGCACTAAAATTCTTTTTACTATTATAACAACTTTTAAAAAATATTGTTACAGTATTCCTTGTAGTAAAATGTTTTTGAGCTGCAAAAAATAGTTTAAGAAATATTCTACAGAACTAAATATATGTACATAAAATAAGAGAATAAGTAAGTGTACTGGGCTAGAAAATAGATACTGCTGATGTTCAGTCACTAAGTCATGTCTGACTCTTTGTGACCCCAGAACTGCAGCTTATCAGGTTTCCCCATCCTCCACTATCTCCCAGTGTTTGCTCAAATTCATGACCATTTGGTCAGCAATGCTATCTAAACATCTCATCCTCTGACAACCCTTTTCCTTTTTGTCTTCCATCTTTCCCAGCATCTTGATCTTTTCCAATGAATGAGTCAGCTCTTCAGATCACATGGCCAAAATGTTGGAACTTCAGTATCAATCTTCCTAATAAATATTCAGGCTTGATTTTCATTAGATTTGACTGACTTGATCACCTTGAAGTCAAAGGGACTCTCAAGAGTCTTCTCTAGCAATATAATTGGAAAGCATCAATTTTTCAGTGCTTAGCCTTCCTTACGGTCCAACTCTCATATGCATATATGACTAGAGGAAAAGTCATAGCTTTGACTATATATACCTTTGTTGGAAAACTGATGCCTCTGCTTTTTAGCATGCTATCTAGGTTTGTCATAGATTTCCTTCTGAGGGGCAAGCATCCCTTAATTTCATGGCTGCAGTCACAATCTGCAGTGATTTCTGAGCCCAAGAAAATAAAATATGTCACCACTTCCTCTTTTTCTCCTTTTATTTTACATGAAGTAATGGGACCACATGCAATGATCTTAGTTTTCTGAAAGTTGAGTTTCAAGCCAGCTTTTTCACTCTACTCTTTCAGCCTCAGCAAGAGACTCTTTAGCTCCTTTTCACTTTTTGCCATTAGAGTAGTATCATTCGGCAGAGACATTACTTTGCCAACAAAGGTCCGTCTAGTTAAGGCTATCGTTTTTCCAGTGGTCATGTATGGATGTGAGAGTTGAACTGTGAAGAAAGCTGAACACCAAAGAACTGATGCTTTTGAATTGTGGTATTAGAGAAGACTCTTGAGAGTCCCTTGGACTGCAAGGAGATCCAAGCAGTCCATCCTAAAGGAGATCAGTCCTGTGTGTTCATTGGAGGGACTAATGTTGAAGCTGAAACTCCAATACTTTGGCCACCTCATGTGAAGAGCTGACTCATTTGAAAAGACCCTGATGTTGGGAAAGATTGAGGACAGGAGGAGAAGGGGATGACAGAGGATGAGATGGTTGGATGGCATCACTGACACAATGGACATGGGTTTGGGTGGACTCTGGGAGTTGGTGATGGACAGGGTGGCCTGGCATGCTGTGGTTCATGGGATTGCAAAGAGTCAGACATGACTGAGTGACTGAACTGAACTGAACTGAATTCTGCATATCTGAGGTTGTTGATATTCCTTCCAGCAAACTTGGCATTTTTGCACCCAGCCTGGCATTTTGCATGATGTAATCTGCATAGAAGTTAAATAAACAGTGTGACAATCTACTTCTTTCCCAATTTCGAACCAGTCAGTTGTTCCATGTCTGATTCTAAATGCAGCTTTTTGACCTGCATACAAGTTTCTCAGGAGACAGGTAAGGTGGTCTGGTACTCCCATCTCTTTAAGTATTTCTCACAGTTATTTATGATCCACACAGTCAAAGGCTTTAGCATAGTCAATGAACCAGAAGTAGATGTTTTTCTGGAACTCTCTTGATTTCTTCAAGATCTAAAAATATTAGCAGTGTGATCTCTGATTTCTGTGCCTCTTTGAAGCCCAGTTTGTACATCTGGAAGTTCTCAGTTCATGTCCTGCTAAAGCCTAGCTTGAAGGATTTTGAGCATAAATTTGGTAGCAAGTGAAATGAGCACAATTGTACAGTAGTTTGAATATTCTTTGGCACTGCCCTTCTTTGAGATTGGAATAGAAAATAATATGTTAATTTTTAGTGTAAAAAAAACCTATGATTTTTAAGGTGATGAAGGTGGAGCTGGTTGAAGGATATATGGGCTGTCCAAAAATCAATGGATATAAAGAGAATAGAGGGATATTTTATCAGAAATGCAAAAAATATCATTAAACTCAAGACAGCAGAAATTTACATGACTGGGCAGACTATGCTTCGATGCAAGATATTTTCTCAAAGTCCCAACTTGCTGCTGATGCTAAGTTGGGTAAATTTGAAGGCTCAGCTGTCACTGAGTTCCAGGGTGAATTATTATACCATTTAAAGAAGGATGTTTGTGGAATCAAGTTTCTACTATACTACTTACTGTTTCAATAGCCCATTCCAATACATAGGTTAAATAGATGTATATTTAAGATTATATGTCCACTGTATATTCAGATTATAAATCATGTATATTCAAGATTATACATCCATGTGCTTAGTCCCTCAGTCATGTCCAACTCTTTGTGACCCCATGGACTGTAGCACACCAAGCTCCTCTGTCCATGGGGATTCTCCAGAAAAGAATATTGGAGAGGGCTGCCATGCCCTCCTCCAGAGGATCTTTCCAACCCAGGGATTGAACCCAGGTATCCCACATTGCAGGTAGATTTTTTATACTCTGAGCCCCCAGAGAAGCCCATATTCAAGATTAAAAGTTGACAATCATTTTATGTAAAGATCAGAGTAGTAATTGTTTTCAACTTGTTAAACCATGCAGCCTAGACTATTGCAACCACTCAGCTCTGCTGTTCTAGTGCAAGAGTAGCCATGGACAGTATATGAATAAATGGAGATACCTGTGCTACAGTAAAATTTTATTTATAAAAACAGATAGTAGACAGTTTTGGCCTACACACGCACCATACTTTGCCAATGCATGATTTAGAGAAATGAAATAACAGAAAAGATCAACTTTTGTCACGGACCTGCAATATCTGTAAACTCAAACTATCTTATATCTAAATTTGGACAAAAAGCAAAAACATTTTTTTTTTTTTAAGGCATAAGTACAAAACTAAGCAAAACTTTACTTTCAGAACAGGTAGCTATCAAATAGAAAGGACAGCTCTAGGAAATTAAAGTAAATGTTATCCAGTTAAATAATGATATCAAAAGAAACAAGCAAACATATATTGTATCTATTCTAAACAAAGTTGATTAGAAGAATGCCACAATTGGATATCATAATCAAATTTCTCAAGTTTACATAAAATGGAACAGAAAAATAACCT
Source organism: Bos javanicus (assembly GCF_032452875.1). Lineage (NCBI taxonomy): Eukaryota > Metazoa > Chordata > Mammalia > Artiodactyla > Bovidae > Bos > Bos javanicus. The sequence goes on from NC_083878.1 coordinate 57,125,555, forward strand.
TTAATCATATTAATGAGAAAATAAAAGATCAAGTTACCTACAGGAGCAAAAAATATTACACTATTTTCTGAATTTTTCTATGAAATTTTGTCGTAAAATAATAAAAATAATTTCAAGATTTTTAAGGAAACAAATTCATACATGGATTAAAAAATATGAGGCTAGTACATAATTTTATAAAGCTAAACAAGAGGAGGTTCTGACATGCAAGTACTTCATATATCTTCAAGTGCTTCTTGATGTGAGAAAAATAAACAAGATTATGAGTAAGATGTGTTATAAAAGGAAGGATGGTGAACAGAAAAATCAGAAACATTGTTTGAATAACCTGTGTTAATAAGTGTATGATCAGGCCACTTGAAATAGCTGTTGTCTTGATCTCCATACAGCCCCTGCTCAACAAACCAATGCCTTCTTCACCTACAATCTACAATCTGACTTTTTTAGGCCATAGCTAGAGAGTGCTCTTATCAATGAGGCAGTGATGGGTCTGTCCCTCTGCTGGTTTTTCAGACTGCCACTATGGCCTCCTTCAGCTACACACATGGTGGAATTTAAGTGGTCATCAAGGACTCCAGGACCTTGTGTCAGGTGTGTAAGTATCCCCATACATTAAACCACTGATGTCTCTGTTGATGACTCAATAATAAGTCATAATAAGATTATAAAAATAATTAAAATATCAAGTATTTTGGGGGGAAAATGCATATTTTATAACAATTTAGACTAAAAAAAATTAGTTCATCAAGCATATGAAAATTGGATAAGGAAAAGGATAAATAAACCTGAAAAATATATTTCCATAAAGAATGATATAGTGTGATAATCATTATAAAATTTTATAGTGTTAGGATTTTGATAAAGAACATGAATTTCAGGTTAATTTTGAAAACTAAAAAGAATAGAAAAATGAAAACAAAATTTGCAGTTTCTGAATCACTTGAGAAAAAATGGATTTATCTAAATTATATGGCAAAAATATTTTAACAAATTGTCTCTCAAAGAAATAAAATTTGCACATAAAGAGTACAAAATATGAATAAGATGATACTAAATATCTAAAATTATGGCTTGAGCTACAGCTAAAATATTAGGAGCAAGGTAATTTATAAAAATAAGATTTGTTAATATTCACCCCAAGAACCAACTCATTGAAAAAGACCCTGATGTTGGGAAAGACTGAAGGCAAACAGAGAAGGGGTCTGCAGAGTTTGGGTAGCAACTAAACTCAATAGACACCAACTCAATAGACGTGAATTTGAGCAAACATCAGGATATAGTGAAAGACAAAACAGACTGGCATGCTCCAGTCCATGGAATCACAACGAATTGGACCCAACCTAGCAACTGAACAACAACAACACCAAGATCATAGTAAAATGAAGAACAATGATCCAATAAAACTATGATGAAACATTTAATAAAAATAAATGCCATTAGGAAAAGTGTAGAAAAGTAAATATGAGATTTGGTTCCTTCTAGGAATAGAAATTATAAGCTACAAAAATAATTTAAAGGCATGGAAAACACCATAATCACTGGTTTAAGGAATAATGTTCAGTCATAGAAATATAACCAATAGAAGAGGTATGTGAGTATGTGTAGGTACACATATGTATTTCATGGACTAGGCTTATACCCTTGTGGGGGCGGGTAAGATAAGTTCAAAATCTGTTGGGCTGGCCATCAAGAACGGCAGGTTGAAACTTTTGGATATTAGCTAAAGTTTCTATTCATAGAAGATTGTTTTGACTCAGGCACTCTGACATTATCTAGAAAAACCTCCTTTACTTAAAGTCACTGATTGCAGACTTTAATCAAAACTACAAAATACTTTTTTAGGTAATAGCTAGATTGGTATTTGATTAAATAACTGGGGACTGTAGCCTAGGCAAACTGACCTCTAAAACCTATCATCACAGGAGAATAAATGTTTAACTGAAGTAGGAACTCAATAAATAATAATGAGAATGGTTATTTAAGAAACACTGGAATAAGCAAATGCAATACCATCTCAGTAAAGTCTCAGGACAAAAAATTGCTATTCAAAATTCAGTTGTATTCCTAAACACTAATAATGAACTACTAGAAAGAGATACGAAAATGATTTTACTTACAATTGCATCAAAAAGAATAAAACATCTGGGAATAAATTAAACCAATGAGATGAAAAACGTATACAGTGAATAGTATTTTTACTAAAAGCTCAGTCTGTGTACACCAGTACTGAATCAAATCTTGGAGATGAGTTTTGGATGAAGTAGAAAGTAAAGTAAAGTTGCTCAGTCGTGTCCAACTCTTTGTGATCCCATAGACTGTAGCCTACCAGGCTCCTCTGTCCATAGGATTTTCCAGGCAAGAGTACTGGAGTGGGTTGCCATTTCCTTCTCCAGGGGATCTCCCCGACCCAGGGATCGAACCCTGGTCTCCAGCATTGCATACAGACGCTTTACCCTGGTTTACCACCAGGGAAACCGACTTGAAGTAGAAAAGGATAGCTTTATTGCTTTGCCAGGCAAAGGGAGACTCATTAGGCCTCTGCCTTGTAAACTATGTGTCCTAACCCCATAGGATTTAATGAAGGTTTAATAACAGTGGTTCAAAGATGGGGCCTCTGATAAGATTAGGGTGTGGGTAGAGGCTGCACTCTTTTAATCTCCTCTCAGGTGACTTGATCTTTGTTGTTGTTGTTATTTTTCAAACTATTAATTTTGTGTTGTGGTATAGATGATTAACAATATTGTAATAGTTATAAGTGAAAAGCAAGGGACTCAGCCATATGTATACACATATCCATTCTTCTCCAAATTCACCTCCCATCCAGGCTGCCACATAACACTGAGTAGAGTTCCATGTACTATACAGTAGTTCCTTGTTGGTTTGTTGTTGTTCAGTCACCAAGTCCTGTCTGACTCTTTGCAACCCCATAGCCTGCAGCATGACAGGCTTCCCTGTAATTCACTATCTCCAGGAATTTGCTCAAATTTTTGTCCACTGAGTTGGTGATGCTATCGAACCATTGCATCCTCTGCCATCCTATTCTCCATTTGCTTTCAATATTTCCTTAATTTAACATATAAAATATTTGAGTTCAGTATTTCTATCTGAGATGCTTAGGGGCTCTCTGAAGCATCTAAAAGTAAGTTGGAGGCCGAAAGAATATTTAGAAACTGCCGAACAACATTGATGTTAGGTTTTCAGTCATATCTGACTCTTTGTGACCCCATAGAGTGCACCACACTAGGCTCCCCTGTCCTTCACTATCTCCCACAGTTTGCTCAAACTAATGTCCATTGAGTCAGTGATACCATCCAACCATCTCATCCTCTACCCCTTCTGCCTTTAACCTTTCTCAGCATCAGGGTCTTTTCCAATGAGTCAGCTCTTCACATCAGATGAGCAAGTTATTGGAGCTTCAGCTTCATCATCAGTTCTTCAAATGAACATTTAGGGTTGATTTCCTTGAGGATTGGCTTGTTTGACCTCTTTGTTGTCCAAGGGACTCTTCAGAGTCAAAAGTATCAATTCTTGGGTGCTCAGCCTTTTTTAAGGTCCAACTCTCACATCTGTACATGACTACTGGAAAAAACAAACAAACAAACAATCACAGCTTTGACTATGTTGTTGCCAAACAACATAGTTGTTTGACTATGTTGTTGATCTTTGTTGGCAAAGTGATATCTGTGCTTTATAAAATGCTGTCTAGGATTACTGATTTTCTTCTAAGAAGCATCTTTTTATTTCATGGCTGTGGTCACCATCTGTAGTGATTATGGCAACCAAGAAAATAAAGTCTGTTACTGTTTCCAATTTTTCCCCATCTATTTGTCCTAAAGTGATGGGTCTGGATGCCATGATCTTTGTTTTTTGACTGTTGAGTTTTAAGCCAGGTTTTTCACTCTCTTCTTTTACTTTCATCAAAAGGCTCTTTAGTTCCTCTTCAATTTCTGCCATTAGGGTGATATCATCTGCATATCTGAGATTGTTGATAATTCTCTTGGCAATCTTGATTCTAGCATGTGATTCATCCAACCTGGCTTTCACATGATGTATTATGGCAAGCTACTCCATTATTCCTGCCTGGGAAATCCCATGGATAGAGGAGCTTGGCATGCTACAGTCCATGGGGTCACAAAGAGTCAGACACTACTGAAGTGACAAAGCAAACATGCAAGCATTCTGCATATAAGTTAAATAAGCAGGGTGACAATACATAGCCTTGATGTACTCTTTTCCCAATTTTGAACCAATCCATTGGTTCATGTTTGGATCTAACTGTTGCTTCTTGACTTGCATACAGGTTTCTCAGGAGGCAGGTAAGATGGTCTGATATTCTCATCTCTTCAGAATTTTCCACAGTTTTTGGTTATCCACACAGTCAAAGGCTTCAGTGTAGTTCATGAAGCAGAAGTAGATGTGTGTTTTTTGTTTTTTCTGAAATTCTCTTGCTTTTTCTATGATCCAAGGGATGTTGGCAATTTGTTCTCTGATTCCTTTGCCTTTTCTAAATCTAGCTTGTGCTTCTGGAAGTTCTTGGTTAACATACTGCTGAAGCCTAGCTTGGAGAATTTTGAGGGCTAACTTGCTAGCTTGTGAGATGAGTGCAATTGTGCAGTTGCTTAAACATTCTTTGACACTGCACTTCTTTGTGATTGGAATGAAAATTGATCTTTTCTAGTCCTGTGGCCACTGCTGAGTTTTCCAAATTTGCTGGTATATTGAGTGCAGCAGTTTAACAACATCATCTTTTAGCATTTGAAATAGATCAGCTGGAATCCTGTCACCTCCACTGGATTATTATTATTATTATTTTTTTTTTGGTAGTAATCCTTTCTAAGGCCCACTTGACTTCACACTCCAGGTTGTCTGGCTCTAGGTGAGTGATCACACCATCATGGTCATTTAGAACTTTTTTGTACAGCTCTTCTGTGTATTCTTGCCCCCTCTTAATCTCTTCTGCTTCTGTTAGGTTCTTACCATTTCTATCTTTTATTGTGCCCATCTTTGTATGAAAAGTTTCCTTGGTATCTCCAATTTTCCTGAGGAGAATCTCTAGTGTTTCCCATTCTATTGTTTTCCTCATTTCCTTTGCATTGTTCTTAAGGCTTTCTTATCTCTCCTTGCTATTCTTTGGAAACAAAATCAATAATAAACAAGTAGGACTACATTAAGCTGAAAACCTCTATACAGCAAAGGAAATCCTCAAGAAAATGAAAAAGTAAACTATGGAATGAGAAGAAATACTTGCAAATCATACACCTGAAAAGGATTAAAATGCAAGGTATATAAAGGACTCATATATTCTGATAGCAAAATATGACAACAATGTGGATAACACTTGAGGGCTTATCTTAAGAGAAATAAAGCAGACAGAGAAAGACAAGTACTGTATGATTTTATTTACATGCAGGGTGGGGGAAAAAAGGTAACTCATAGATGAGATTTTAAAGAAATGGAGATCAGAGAAGATATGGGTGGTTGCTGGAGGTGGGAGTTGGGGTCTGGGCTAAAAGGTGAAGAGGATCCAAAGATATAAGACAAATAGGCCCCTGGAATGTAATGTACACTGTGCTCATGATAGTTATCCATGTTATTGTTTAGTTGCTAAGTGGTGTAGGGCTCTATGGGACTCCATGGACTGTAGCCTGCCAGGCTCCTCTGTCCATGGGGTTTCCTTAACAGGAATACTGGAGTGGGTTGCCATTTCCTTCTCCAAGGGATCTTCCTGACCCAGGAATTGAACCCAGGTCTCTTGCATTGGCAGGTGATTCTGTACTACTGAGCCACCAAGGAAGTCTTTTGTATATTTGAAAGTCACTAAGGGAGTAGATGTTAAAAAGTTCTAGTCACAAGAAAAAAACTCATAACTATGTGAACTAATGAATGTTAACTGAACTATTATAATCATCTCACAAAATATACATATATTAAATCATTATGCTGTATATCTAAAAGGAATACATTTTCTATGTCAAATATATCTCAATAAAAAAAGCAAAGAAATACCTGAATAAGCAAAGGCTGTGCCCCTTGTGTTCAAAAATAACAATGATCTTGGGTTATGTTAGAAAATCAAATTCACTACACATCAATAGGTTTACTGATTGTAAGGAATGATTTAGAATGAAAGATGACTCTATCTTTAGGCATATTGGTCAACTAATGTCAAAGACAGTTCATATTTGGGAGGCATGCAGTCATAGAAGACAGGGTAACACCAATGAATGTGAGATTCCATTAGCATTTTTATTTGCTTTCTTTTTGACAAGACCTAGCCTAATTACTGAAACTAGATAAGCCAATCATAGGAAGACATATTACCTAAAATTGAACAAAAAATCTTAGATATGGTTAGTTTTGAATCTAAAATTGAAAGCATTTATCCCTGGAAACCATGATGTTTCATTTCTTCCTAAAAAAAAAAAAAAAGCTTTATTTATATATGACTGATATACACAAAAAATTCACCCTGTAACAAAAGAATTAATACTTTGACACTAGTGAAATTATAACCGCAGTTAAGATAATTAACATATACACCACAATTCAAAGATTACTCACACCCCTTGGGAATCCCTGGATAACCACTAATATGATTTCTATCATTATAGATTAGTTTGAGTATTCTATAAATTTTTACATATGGAGTCACTGAGACTGCATTTTTTGTTTGGTTCTCATTCAGTATAAATATTTTGGAATTCATCTGTGTTGTTACAGGTATCAGTACTTATTATTATTTTTTAATATCACTGTTCAATCGCTCAGTTGTGTCTGACTCTGGGACCCCAAGGACTACATCACACCAGGTTTCCCTGTCGTTCACCATCTCCTGGAGTTTGCTCAAACTCAGATCCATTGAGTCGGTGATGCCATCCAACACTTTCATCCTCTGTCATCCCCTTCTCCTGCCTCAATCTTTCCCAACATCAGAGTCTTTTAAAATGAGTGGGCTCTTAGCATCAGGTGGCCAAAGTACTGGGGATTCACCTTTAGCATCAGTCCTTCCAATGAATATTCAGGGTTGATTTCCTTTAGAATTGAGTGGTTTGATCTCCCTGATGTCCAAGGGACTCTTAAGAATCTTATCCAGAACCACAGTTTGAAGGCATTAATTCTTCAGTGCTCAGCCTGTGTTTTTTCTCCAGCTCTCTCATCCATACATAACTACTGTAAAAACCATAGCTTTGACTATATGGACCTTTGTAGGCAAAGTAATGTCTCTGCTTTTTAATATGCTGTCTAGGTTTGTCATTGCTTCTCTTCCAATGAATCTATTATAGGAATATATCACATTACTTTGTCCATTCACCTATTAATGCTCATTTGGTTGCTGGACAATGCATGGTTATTTTAAATAGAGCTGCTATGAGCATTTGAATACAGGTTTCTATATGGGAATGTACTTTTATTTATTTGATAAGATGTATAATTATAGAAGGGGTGGGTCCTATAGTATAAGGAAGCAGCATATGGGACTTCTATTGATAGTTGCTTTCCATCCCTGTCAACAGTTACTGAGGTCCATCTTTTTTAATTTTAGGCATATTAATAGCTTCACCTGCAATGCAGGAAACCCATATTTGATCCTTCGATCAGGAAGATCCCCTGGATAAGGAAATGGTAAGCCACTCTAGTATTCTTCCCTGGGAAATCCCATACACAGAGAAGCCTGATGGGCTACAGTTCAAGGGTTTGCAAGAGTTGGACATGACTTAGTGACTAACTCACCACAATAGCTAAGTGATAGAATCTTTGGTTTTAATTAGCATTTCTTTAATGAAAAATCTTGTTGAATATCTTTTCATATGCTTATTTCTCATCTGTAAATGTTCCTTGGTAAAGTGTTCAATTTGGGGGAAATTTTAAAATGTTATTGTTTGTCTTCTTGTTTTATTATTGAGATCAGAAGGTTATATATTCTGGATGTAGATATTTTATATCAAATATATGATTTGCAAATATTTTCTTCCAGTTTGTGACTTGCCATTTGACTGTGTTTTAAAGAACATAACTTATTTTGATGAAACCCTATTTAACACCTTGTTCATTTATTAATTGTTTTGTGTACTGTATCTAAGAAATCTTTACATAACTCAAGTTTACAAATATTTTCTCCTACGTTATCCTTATTACATTTATAGTTTTAGGTTTTGTATTTGCATCTATGATCCATTGGATTGAAGGTATGGATTGAAGGTCATTTTTTTTCCCATGAATATGTATCTCATTGTACATTTATTGAAAATGTGGTCCATTCTCTACTGAACTGTCTTTAAATCTTTACTTAAAATTAATTTATCATTTTATGTATTTATTTCCAGTCTACCAATCTCTTATTATAACTGAGATTTGATATCACAAGGTTTTGTTTAATGTAGGTTTTTAAAATTAATCTTGAAATGAGGTAGTATAAATCTTATAAACTTGCCCTTTTGTAAAATTGTTTTGGCTAGTCTATATTAAAAATATATATATTTTTTCCAAAATGAATGTTAGAATCAGTAATTTCTAAAAAAAAAAAATTATTATCTTTTGCATAAAATTCATGGTGAAATCTTAGCGGTATTGATTATTTTAAAAGGAAGCTTTGCAGGCTTTTATAATTCACATAACAAATCAAACAACATGGGAAAGAGCTGTCATTATTTTACTGAGTGATATTAAAGAATAATGCATTTCTACTCTGCAATGTTAAATGTAATTATTCTTCTAAGATATTTAACTCTGTGTCATATATATACTAATGAACTTCTTGGAAATATAAAACATATACATATGAGAAATTACATGTATTTCATTTTGCTTCAAGATACATACTAAATGAAAATAAGGGTGTAAGCTCTGTTGACAGCCAACTTGTGTCTGAAACTTGAGGACATTCTTTAACTTTTTAGCATAATTCTTAGTGACACAGCTCTAAAGATCTATTTATTAATATTTTTATTTTAAGTTAGAAAATTTTGAGAAAGATCTTTGTTTTGCACAGGAGTAAAATTTATATATTATACATTGCATGTGTGCATGCTCAGTCATGTCCAGACTCTTTGTGACCCCACAGACTGTATCTCGCCAGGCTCCTCTGTTCATGTAATTTTCCAGGCAAGAATACTGGAGTGGGTTCCCATTTCCTTCTCCATATTCATTAATATTCTTAAATGGATCTTTCTCAAGCTTAGCAGCAAGGTTCAAATACATTTTGTTATAGTAATGAAATATGCATGTATGGATATTCACTATATCATTTTCCTGATATTTTTACCCCAATTATAATCCTTTTGAAAATTTTGAAATTTTGCAACATATAATCAGGCTCTATAAAGATGTAAGCTATAAAATGTTTCACCTGATGATACTTTTTCAAAACACTTTTCAGTGGTGAAAGGAGTCCTTATATGTATTATGCCTAAGGGAGGTTTTTATACTAAAAGTAAATGATCACTTAAAATGTTTACTTTGAAAAAGTTGCACTAGAGATAGGCAAAATTTTCTGACTCAGGGAGAATCTCAATGCACAAATAATAAAGCCTTACTTTCTCTCGCTTGCATAATAGCAGAAACATAGACGAGCAGGAAACAGGCTCATAAAGTGAGAGCAAAGAAAAAGCTTTTCTCTCTTGTGGCTAGGGTCCTGATATCGAATATCATTTGAGTTTTTGTTACAACAGATTTTGTTCACCTCCTGTCTTTGGGTAACATTGTATCAGTAACTCAAACTCTTCCCTGGACCCTGTTATGTTTAAGAGAGAACATAGAAATTTTCAACTTTGGCGCACATTTCCTATCCTGTAAGCCTAGCTTCTGTTTATCAGTGGGCAATATTTATCAAGGACTACTTTTTTCTGGTGTTTCTGACTCTGCACTACTGTTGATTATAAGTCATCGATGCTATCTAACCATCTCCTTCTCTGCCATCCCCTTCTGCTTTTCCCTTCAATCTTTCCCACCATCAAGGTATTTTCCAATGAGTTGGCTCTTCACATCAGGTGGCCAATGTATTGGGGCTTCCAATGAATAGTCAGGATTGATTTCCATTAGAATTGACTGGTCTGATCTCTTTACAGTCCAAGGGACTCTCAAAAGTTTTATTCAGCACCACAATTTGAAAGCATTAATTCTTCAGTTTCAGCCTTCTTTGTGGTCCAACTCTCACATCCATTTATGAGTGGAAAAACCATAACTTTAATTAGATAGACCTTTGTAGCCAAAGTGATATCTCTGCTTTTTATTACACTGCCTAGATTTGTCATAGCTTTCCTTCCACAGAGCAAGCATCTTTTAATTTCATGGCTGCAGTCATCATCCACAGTGATTCTGGAGGCTGAGAAAATTAAACCTGTCACTGCTTCCACTTTTTCACCATCTATGTGCTGTGAAGTGATGGGAACAGATGCCATGATCTTAGTTTTCTTTAATGTTGAGTTCAAGACAGCTTGTTCACTTTCTTCTGTCTCCCTTATCAAGAATCTCTTTAGTTCCTTTTCACTATCTGCCATTAGAGTGATATTATTTGCATATCTCAGGTTGTTAATATTTCCCTCTGGAATCTTGATTATAATTTATGATTCATCCAGGATAGTATTTTTTTTTCTGGAATCCCCTTACTTTCTTCATGATGCAACTAATGTTGGCTTATTGATCTCTGGTTCCTCTGCCTTTTTGAAACCCAGCTTGTACATTTGGAAGTTCTCAGTTCACATACTGCTAAAGCCTGGCTTGAAAGATTTTGATCATAATCTTCAGCATGTGAAATGAACACAATTGCATGGTAGTTTCAACCTTTTTTGTCATTGTCCTTCTATGGGATTGAAATGAAAAAACTAGTATTTTCCAGTCCTGTGGCCACTTACAAGGTTAAACCTATATAGTCTGCTTGGGTTGCTATGACAAATTACCATGCACTGGCTGGATTAAGCAATAGACATGCATTTCTCATAGATGTGGAAACCAGGAAGTCCAAGACCAAAGCACCAGCTAATGTGGTTCCTTGGCTAACAGGTGGCCATTTACTCTGCATCCTCCCATGGTAGAGAGAGCATTCTTTCTTCCTTTTATACAACCACTAACCCCATCATGAGGACCCCACCCTCATGACCCTGTATTTTCCTAATTAACTTCCTAAGATCATGGCATCTGGTCCCATCACTTCACGGAAAATAGATGGGGAAACAGTGGAAACAATGTCAGACTTTATTTTTTTGGGCTTCAAAATCATTGCAGATGGTGGTTTCAGCCATGAAATTAAAAGACGCTTACTCCTTGGAAGGAAAGTTTTGACCAACCTAGATAGCATATTCAAAAGCGGAGACATTACTTTGCCAAAGAAGGTCCGTCTAGTCAGTGCTATGGTTTTTCCAGTGGTCATGTATGGATGTGAGAGTTGGACTGTGAAGAAAGCTGAGCACCAAAGAATTGATGCTTTTAAACTGTGGTGTTGGAGAAGACTCTTGAGAGTTCCTTGGACTGCAAGGAGATCCAACCAGTCTTTCCTAAAGGAGATAGTCCTGGGATTTCTTTGGAAGGAACAATGCTAAAGCTGAAACTCCAGTACTTTGGCCACCTCATGCGAAGAGTTGACTCATTGGAAAAGACTCTGATGCTGAGAGGGGTTGGGGGCAGGAGGAGAAGGGGACAACAGAGGATGAGATAGCTGGATGTCATTACCGACTCGATGGACACGAGTTTGAGTGAACTCTGGGAGTTGGTGATGGGCAGGGAGGCCTGGTATGCTGCAATTCATGGGGCCGCAAAGAGTCGGACACGACTGAGCAACTGAACTGAACTGAAAGCCCCTATCTCCAAATAATAACACATTGGGAGTTAGGGCTTCAACAATTCAGTCAAGGAAAACCTTTAGCATATGATTGTACTAATGAATGAATGCTGAATTTGCTTTTTCCCTTATACATTTGACAGTGTCAGACAGGCTGTTTTTCAGTTCTCTCTGTCTGTCCCAGACCTATCAGGCACCTACTTTCTTTTATTTAAGGAAAAAAATACACTTGTTTTGTCATCTAGCACTCTGGTATATGACAGTGTGCAAAAAGTAGATCGTGAGTATCATTAAAGTGCATTTGAGATAGTATCAATATGTCCCCAGTGTCATATCACAAATAGTGAAACAAAGAACATTCTAGGATTGGTAGCAACAAATTTCATCTCTTTAAAATTGCTGCTGCTGCTGCTGCTAAGTCGCTTCAGTCATGTCCGACTCTGTGCAACCCCATAGACGGCCTCCCACCAGGCTCCCCCGTCCCTGGGATTCTCCAGGCAAGAACACTGGAGTGGGTTGCCATTTCCTTCTTCAGTGCATGAAAGTGAAAAGTGAAAGTGAAGTCACTCCATCGTGTCAGACTCTTAGCGACTTCATGGACTGCAGCCTACCAGGCTCCTCCATGTATGGGATTTTCCAGGCAAGAGTACTGGAGTGGGGTGCCATTGCCTTCTCTGCTCTTTAAAACTACTCCCTAACAACTCGTTAATGGTGCTAATTTTTCAGTTAATGTGTACCATTAACCTAATTGTGTTGCAAAAGATGAAAATAAATTTTTATAATAAAGGGTATCCTGATAAATTTTCATCATTATCGAGGAATGTGTTCTTTGTTAATATTTTACTCCTAAGATTGAGAATAAATTATGATGCAAATAATTGGCAATTTTTATTAGGATTATAAAATTTATCTTGGCCTCAAACATCATGAATTGTAGATTCTCTTAAAAATTTATCTATGACAACATGGGGATACTTCTGGTTTTCAATTTTACTGGGCTTTGTTAGTCTACATATTCTGCAAGTTTCTATACTTCTGTCTTTAAGGCTGAAATTTTCCCCTGCATATATGCTAGGAGACCTCGCTTCTCTCTGACCTACTTTATTGCTTCCCCTTATTTAGACAATATAGCATTGTAGTTGTGAGAATTGACTCAGAATGCCTGAGTGTGAATCCAGCCTTTACCACTTAACTACTGCCTAGTTTCCTTTTCTGTTGAAATTGAATATTAAAAAGTTTCTTATGAGACTTGTGAAGACTAAATAAACTCTTATATGTAAAGTTCAAAAAAGAGTTCCTGGCATGGATTGAACAATTCACCAAGCAGTAATTATTATTATTAGTAGTAGTAGTACTTTTTGACTTCCTATAGATTGGAGAAATCCTTTCATTATACCTGAACTAGTATAGCATACTGCTGGAACTTTTCCTGCAGAGGCAGACCTAAGAATTCTCCCCAAGAACTGTCTTTAAAATATTGTGAGTGTAGGTGTTGCCTGTGTCTTTGGTGAATTTTACAAGTAGAGTCAGAAGTCAAGTATTTCAGTCCCTAGCATTGCTGGGGAAGAGTGAGCTGAAATCTCAGTCATAAGCTTGGTATTTCATAAGCATTACCTCATGTAACCCTCAGAATGATAATATCTCTTGATTAATATCATTGTACCTATTTTACAGATGAGTAAACTGAGATGACCCCTAAGTGATGAGGCTAGTGTGAAACTCAATAATCAAAGCAATTTTTTTCTAAATTATTCTACCATAAAAATTTTATACAAAATGACAGATTATATAAACATATATGATTAACTATTTGATTAGTAAATAAAAAATAATCAAATGTATCTTATGTTGAGAAACAATATAATTCATATTCTATTTTAGTTAAACATTTTTACAAGGTGAGAATTTAATTATTTTCCAGCTTTACTGAGATATAACTGACATATTTATTATTGTTTTATTCTCTTCAACACTAAAAGTGATACACTGGGATACAATTTTAAGAAATTTATTTTCAACAATTCCTTAACATTTAGTTTGGGAGAAGAGGGTTGAAACTGAATAAAGCATAATTCTCACTTTTAAGGAATGTAAAATATTCTGTAAAATTAAGTTTATCAAATGATAGAAAGGACTAATCTCATAAGAAAGGCATAATCATGGTAAAATCAGCTAGAATTTATTCAGGGCATAGTTTATGGCAGCAACTGTGTTAGGAATTTAAAATTTTCTTCTTTAAACCTCAACCTAAAATATGATATAAGTATTATTGTATCCACTTATTGAGGAACTATTGAAAAATAGTGATTAATGCAGGTACTTCAAAACCAGAGCCAGGATTCAAATACATTCTTAAAGAGATGGGAATATCAGATCACCTTACTCACCTCCTGAGAAATCTGTATGCAGGCCAAGAAGCAACAGTCAGAACTGAATATGGACAACAGACTGATTCAAAATTGAGAAAGGAATGTGTCAAGGCTGTATATTGCTACCCTGCTTATTTAACTTATATGCAGAGTACACCATGAGAAATGCCAGACTGCATGAAACAAAAGCTGGAATCAAGATTGCCAGGAGAAATATCAATAACCTCAGATATGCAGATGATACTACCTTTATGGCAGAGTATCAAGAGGAACTAAAGAGCCTCTTGATGAAAATAAAAGAGGAGAGTGAAAAAGCTGGCTTAAAACTCAACATTCAAAAAATGAAGATCATGGTATCCGGTCCCATCACTTCATGACAAATAGATGGGAAAACAATGGAAACACTGACAGACTTTATTTTCTTGGACTCCAAAATCACTGCAGATGGTGACTGCAGCTATGAAATGAAAAGATGCTAGCTTCCTGGAAGAAAATCTATTACAAACCTAGACAGCATTTTAAAATACAGAGACATTATTTTGCTGATGGGATTCCCTGGTAGTTCAGCTAGTAAAGAATCCACCTGCAATGCAGGAGACCCCGGTTCAATTTCTGGGCCAGAAAGGTCCGCTAGAGAAGGGATAGGCTAAACACTCCAGTATTCTTGGGGTTCCCTAGTGTCTCAGCTTGTAAAAAATCTGCCTGCAATGTGGGAGACCTGACTTTGATCCCATGGTTGGGAATATCCCCTGGAGAAGGTAAAGTAGTGTGCAGTATTCTGGTCTAGAGAATTCCATGGACTGTATAGTCCCAGAGAAGGCAATGGCACTCTACTCCAGTACTCTTGTCTGGAAAATCCCATGGATGGAGGAGCCTGGTGGGCTGCAGTCCATGGGGTTGCTAAGAGTTGGACACAACTGAGCGACTTCACTTTCACTCTTCACATTTATGCATAGGAGAAGGAAATGGCAACCCACTCCTGTGTTCTTGCCTGGAGAATCCCAGGGATGGGGGAGCCTGGTGGGCTGCAGTCAATGGGGTCGCACAGAGATTTCCATGGACTGTATAGTCCACCGGGTCTCAAAGAGTCATACACGACTGAGCAAATTTCATTTTCACTTTTTTTCCTTTTACTTTGCTGAAAAAGGTTCATATAATCAAAGATATGGTTTTTCCAGCAGTTGTGTATGGATGTGAGAGTTGGACAAAAAGAAAGCTGAGCACCAAAGAATTGATGCTTTTGAACTGTGGTGTTGGAGAAGACTCTTGACAGTCCCTTGAACTGCCTGGAGATCAAACCAGTCCATATTAAGGAAATCAGTCCTGAATGTTCATTGGAAGGACTGATGCTGAAGCTGAAACTCCAATACTTTGGGCACCTGATGAAAAGAACTGACTCATTGAAAAAGACCCTGATGCTGGGAAAGACGGAAGGCAGAAGGAGAAGGTGATGACAGAAGATGAGATGATTGGATGGCATCACGGTCTCCATGGATATGATTTTGAGCAAGAACTGTGAATTCCCCATGAGGGCAGCGTGGTGTGCTTCAGTCCATGGAGTCTCAAAGTGATAGCCATGACTGAGTGACTGAACTGATAGACTTTCATGGTTATCTTCCTGTTTACTGTGTGTACCATGGAAATGAAATATTATAAATGTGAAATATTTATTAAAATGCAGAATTTAGAGAAACAGTTATGATGACTGTAATTCTCTCATTAGTTTCATAGATTGCCTGATTATGAAGTTAATGCTTTAAAAATAAATGCATTAGCAGCCACTATTGATGATATTATGATATTTTATTGTGCTCTGATAGAGTGCCTGATGAACTATGGATGGAGGTTCATGAAATTGTACAGGAGACAGGGATCAAGACCATCCCCAGGAAAAAGAAATGCAAAAAAGCAAAGTGGCTCCCTGAAGAAGTCTTACAAATAGCTGTGAAAAGAAAAGAAGCCAAAAGCAAAGGAGAAAAGGAAAGATATACCCATTTTAATGCATAGTTTCAAAGAAAAACAAGGGGAGATAAGAAAGCCTTTCTAGCAATCAATGCAAAGAAAGAGAGGAAAATGATAGAATGGGAAAGACTAGAGATCTCTTCAAGAAAATTAGGGTACCAGGGAACATTTCCTGCAAAGATGGGCTCAATAAAGGACAGAAATGGTATGCACCAGACCGAAGCAGAAGATATTAAGAAGAGGTGGCAAGAATACACAAAGAAACTGTACAAAAAAGAGCTTCATGACCAAGATAATGATGTTGGTGTGATCACTCACCTAGAGCCAGACATCCTGGAATGTGAAGTCAAGTGGGCCTTAAGAAGCATCACTACAAACAAGGCTATCAGAGGTGATGGAATTCCAGTTGAGCTGTTTCAAATCTTGAAAGATGATGCTGTAAAAGTGCTGCACTCAATATGTCAGCAACTTTGGAAAACTCAGCAGTGGACACAGGACTGGAAAAAGTCAGTTTTCATTCCAATCCCAAAGAAAGGCAATGCCAAAGAATGCTCAAACTACCACACAATTGCACTCATGTCACAGAATAGTAAAGTAATGCTCAAAATTATCCAAGCCAGGCTTCAGCAATACATGAACCGTGAACTTCCAGATGGTCAAGTTGGTTTTAGAAAAGGCAGAGGAACCAGAGATCAAATTGCCAACATCTGCTGAATCATCAAAAAAACAAGAGAGTTCCAGAAAAACATCAATTTCTGCTTTATTGACTATACCAAGCCTTTGACTGTGTGGATCACAATAAACTGTGGAAAATTCTGAAGGAGATGGGAATACCAGACCACCTGATCTGCCTCTTGAGAAACCTGTATGCAGGTCAGGAAACAACAGTTAGAACTGGACATGGAATAACAGACTGGTTCCAAATAGGAAAAGGAGTACATCAAGGTTGTATATTGTCACCCTGCTTATTTAACTTATATGCAGACTACATCATGAGAAACACTGGGTTGGATGAAGCACAAGCTGGAATTAAGATTGCTGGGAGAAATATGAATAACCTCAGATATGCAGATGACACCACCCTTATGGCAGAACGTGAAGAAGAACTAAAGAGCTTCTTGATGAAAGTGAAAGAGAAGAGTGAAAAAGTTGGCTTAAAGCTCAACATTCAGAAAACTAAGATCATGGCATCTGGTCCCATTACATCATGGCAAATAGATGGGAAAACAATGGAAACAGTGAGAGACTTTATTTTTGGGGCTCCAAAATCACTGCAGATGGTGACTGCAGCCATGAAATTAAAAGACGCTTACTCTTTGGAATGAAAGTTATGACCAACCTAGACAGCATATTAAAAAGCAGAGACATTCCTTTGCCAACAAAGATCCATCTAGTCAAGGCTATGGTTTTTCCAGTGGTCATGTATGGATGTGAGAGTTGGACTATAAAGAAAGCTGAGCACCGAAGCACTGATGCTTTTGAACTATGGTGCTGGAGAAGATTCTTGAGATTCCCATGGACTACAAGGAGATCTAAGCAGTCCATCCTAAAGAAGATCAGCACTGGGTATTCATTGGAAGGTCTGATGCTGAAGCTGAAACTCCAATACTTTGGCCACCTGATGCAAAGAGCTGATTCATTTGCATTTGCAAAAGCCCCTGATGCTGGGAAAGATTGAGGGCATGAGGAGAAGGGGATGACAGAGGATGAGATGGTTGGATGGCATCACCGAGTTAATGGACATGACTTTGCGTAAGCTCCAGGAGTTGGTGATGGACAGGGAGTCCTGGCATGCTGTAGCTCATGGGGTCACAATGAATCAGACACAACTGAATGACTGAACTGAACTGAACTAAACAAGCATGATGACTTATTTGCCCTTTTCAATGCTTAAATATTTGAATATACAAGTTTACATTCATTAGACAATTTACAGAGAGCTAAAAATGAATTAATAGCAGGACACATAATGTTAGCTATACAAAAGAGCTATTACATGTGGTTTTTGTAAGGAATTGAGTAACTCATGGGAAACATAAGACTTCAAATCACACACACACACACACAAAAAACCTTGTTTAATGGCCACCTACTTACACAGAGGAAAATGGGTGCCTATAAACCAGGAAGAAGGCCCTTACCATACATTAAATCTTCTGACCCTTTGATCTTGAGTCTTCTAATGTTTATTAACGCTGAAGAAGCTGAAGTTGAATGGCTCTATGAAGACCTACAAGAACCTTGTTAAACAAGCACCCAGAAAAGACATCCTTTTCATTATAGGTGACTGGAATGCCAAAGTAGGAAGTCAAGAGATAACCTGGAATAACAGGCAAATTTGGCCTTGGAGTTCAAAATGAAGCACAGCAAAGGCTAACAGAGTTTTGCTAAGAGAACACACTGGTCATAGCAAACTCCCTCCTCCAACAACACAAGAGAAGACTTTACACATGGACATCACCAGAGTGTCAATATCGAAATCAGATTGATTATATTCTTTGCAGCCAAAGATGGAGAAGCTCTATACAGTTAGCAAAAACAAGACTGGAATCTGACTCTGACTCAGATCATGAACTCCATATTTCAAAATTCAGACTTAAATTGGAGAAAGTAGGGAAAACCACTAGACCATTCATGTATGACCTAAATCAAATCCCTTATGATTATACAGCAGAAGCGACAAATAGGTTCAAGGGAATTTTATCTGATAGACAGAGTGCCTGAGTAACTATGGACAGAGGTTTGTGACATTGTACAGGAGGCAGTGATCAAGACTGACTCCAAGAATTAGAAATGCAAAAAGGCAAAATGGTTGTTTGAGGAGGCCTCACAAATAACTGAGAAAAGAAGTGAAGATAAAGGCAAAGGAGAAAAGGAAAGATATATCCATTTGAATGCAGAGTTCCAAAGAATAGCAAGGAGAAATAAGAAAGCCTTCCACTGTGATCAATGCAAACAAATCGAGGGAAAAAATAGAATAGGAAAGACTAGAGATCTCTTCAAGAAAACAGAGATACCAAAGGAACATTTCATTCAAAGATAAACACAAAAATAGACAGAAATGGTATGGGCCTAACAGAAGTAGAAGATATTAAGAAGAGGTGGCAAGAATACACAGAACTATTTAAAAAAGACCTTCAAGATCCAGATAACCACAATGGTGTGATCACTCATTTAGAGCCGGACATCCTGGAATGCAAAGTCAAGTGGGACTTAGGAAACATCATTACTAACAAAGCTAGTGGAGATGATGGAATTCCATCTGAGCTATTTCAAATCCTAAAAGAACATACTGTGAAAGTGCTTCACTCAATATGCCAACAAATGTGGAAAACTCAGCAGTGGCCACAGGATTGGAAAAGGTCAGTTTTCATTTCAATCCCAAAGAAAGGCAGTGCCAAAGAATGCTCAAACTACCACACAATTGCACTCATCTCACACGCTAGCAAAGTAATGCTCAAAAGTCTCCAAGCCAAGCTTCAAAAAACTTGAACTGTGAACTTCCAGATGTTCAAACTGGATTTAGAAAAGGCAGAGGAACCAGACATCAAATAGCCAACATCTGTTGGATCATAGAAAAAGCAAAAGAGTTCCAGAAAACCATCTACTTCTGCTTTATTAATTACGCCAAAGCCTTTGACTGTGTAGATCACAACAAACTATGGAAAATTCTTAAAGAGATGGGAATATCAGACCACCTTCTGCTTCATGTGAAATCCATATGCAGGTCAAGAAGCAATAGTTAGAACTGGACATGGAACAGCAGACTGGTCTCAAATCGGGAAAGGAGTTTATCAAGGCTGTATATTGTCACCCAGCTTATTTAACTTATATGCAGAGTACATCATGTGAAATGCCTGGCTGGATGAAGCACAAAATGGAATCAAGATTGCTAGAAGAAATATCAATAACCTCAGATATGCAGGTGACACCATCCTTATGGCAGAAAACAAAGAAATAAAGAGCCTCTTGTGAAAGTGAAAGAGAGTGAAAAAGCTGGCTTAAAACTCAACATTCAAAAAAATAAGATCATGGCATCTGGTCCCATCAGTCCATGGCAAATAGAAGTGGAAACAATGGAAACAGTGAGAAACCTTACTTTGTGGCCTCCAAAATCACTGCAGCTGGTGACTGCAGCCATGGAATAAAAAGATGCTTGCTCCTTGGAAGAAAAGCTATGACCAAACTAGACAGCATATTAAAAAGCAGAGACATTACTTTGCCAGCAAAGGTGTGTCTAGTCAAAGCTATGGTTTTTCCAGTAGTCATGTATTGATGTGAGAGTTGGACTATAAAGAAAGCTGAGTGCCAAAGAATTGATGCTTTTAAACTGTGGTGTTGGAAAACACTCTTGAGAGTCCCTTGGACAGCAAGGTGATCCAACCAGTCAATCCTAAAGGAAATCAGACCTGAATATTCATTGAAGGACTGATGCTGAAGCTGCAACTCTAATACTTTGGCCACCTGGTGTGAAGAACTGACACATTGGAAAAGACCCTGATGCTGGGAAAGATTGAAGGCAGGAGGAGAAGTGGACAACAGAGGATGAGATGGTTGGATGGTGTCACCAACTCAAAGGACATGAATTTGAGCAAGGTCTGGGAGTTGGTGAAGGACATGGAAGCCTGGCATGCTACAGTCCATGGGGTCACAAAGAGTCAGACAAAACTGAGTGACTGAACTAAAATGAACTAAACCTTCAGAACCATGAGAAATAAAAGTTTGTTGTTTATAAGCCAAACAAACAAAAAAGACTCCTTATTTATATGAATCATTTTGACATTATTATCATTGCTTTCAAAAAATTATATCTGTGGAGTTGAGAACAAAGTGTTTTACAGACATACATATATCTGAAAAATTTACCAGGAAATTTTCCTAAGGTAAGTTTACTTCTACTTACAGTTCCAGCAGATATGTATTAGAGTTTCTCTTTATCAGTTCAGTTCAGTTCAGTTCAGTTGCTCAGTCGTGTCCAACTCTTTGCGACCCCATGAATCGCAGCACACCAGGCCTCCCTGTCCATCACCAACCCCTGGAGTTCACTCAGACTCAAGTCCATAGAGTCAGTGATGCCATCCAGCCATCTCATCCTCTGTCCTCCCCTTCTCCTCCTGCCCCCAATCCCTCCCAGCATCAGAGTCTTTTCCAATGAGTCAACTCTTCGCATGAGGTGGCCAAAGTACTGGAGTTTCAGCTTTAGCATCATTCCTTCCAAAGAAATCCCAGGGCTGATCTCCTTCAGAATGGACTGGTTGTATCTCCTTGCAGTCCAAGGGACTCTCAAGAGTTTTCTCCAACACCACACTTCAAAAGCATCACTTCTTCAGTGCTCAGCTTTCTTTACAGTCCAACTCTCACATCCATACATGACCACTGGAAAAACCATAGCCTTGACTAGACAGATTTTGTTGGCAAAGTAATGCCTCTGCTTTTCAATATGCTATCTAGGTTGGTCATAATTTTTCTCCCAAGGAGTAAGTGTCTTTTAATTTCATGGCTGCAGTCACCATCTGCAGTGATTTTGGAGCCCCCAAAAATAAAGTCTAACACTGTTTCCACTGTTTCCCCTTCTATTTCCCATGAAGTGATGGGACCATATGCCATGATCTTCATTTTCTGAATGTTGAGCTTTTGTTTCTCTTCATAAGTATCCTCTATTCGTTCTTTATATATAAAATGTGTATATGTTTATTTCATTAATTGCATTTACTGTCACATATAAAGTTTAATGAACTTGGTGCCACAGAGCAGAACACTAACCAGAGAAACTAGGGCACCTAAACGTATCTTAGAGGAGCTGGATTTGTGGTGGATGGTTCTGAGAAGTAATTAAGGAATGCTGCTGCTAAGTCACTTCAGTCATGTCTGACTCTGTGCGACCCCATAGACAGCAGCCCACCAGGCTCCCCCATCCCTGGGATTATCCAGGCAAGAACACTGGAGTGGGTTGCCATTTCCTTCTCCAATGCATGAAAGTGAAAAGTGAAAGTGAAGTCGCTCAGTCATGTCAGACTCTTAGCGACCCCATGAACGGCAGCCTACCAGGCTCCTCTGTCCATGAAATTTTCCAGACAAGAGTACTGGAGTGGGGTGCCATCGCCTTCTCCAAATTAAGGAATAGTAGATCTGATTTAGGAGAAGGAAATGGCACCCCACTCCAGTGTTCTTGCCTGGAGAATCCCAGGGATGGGGGAGCCTGGTGGGCTGCCATCTATGGGGTCGCACAGAGTGGGACATGACTGAAGCGACTTAGCAGCAGTAGCAGCAGCAGATCAGATTTAATCAGATGCTGTCAAGAACAGGGGCCATTTAATGACAGAATGTCTTAATTCACTAATCTTAGACGTGTGAGCATTGATATTCCATTTGAGTTTTAATTTTTAATAAAATATCAACCAGTCACATTAGTCAGGAGAGCAATTTTAGACATTCTTTTGTCTTTGTGGTGTGGCCTTTTTTCTTCCTTGTCTCAAACATGGTCATGGTATGGTTTTTCAGCATTTTAGGGGAATAGTATGGTTTGACTGTCAGCAGCCTATTTTTCACGTTTCTTTAGTAGATTAGAGTCATTTGCTGATTGCCTCAGCTGTGTAACTAAAATCAAACCTAATAATATTTAATAATACAAAAACTGAACAGTAAGAAAAGAGTAGAAAGAGGAAATACTCTAAAAACACTAATACTCTACTTACTATTTTAATTTTGTAGAAGAATAGATATTGTTGCAATAATTAGAAAACTAAAGGTTTTATATAAACTTGTGAATATAACCTCTCAGCATAAACCTTTCTAATTATCAGAATAATGGAACACAAATAAATAGACAATATATGAAACTTAAAAAACCGACAGAAAATAAGAATTAAAATATAAGTAATAAGTGTGTGTGGGCTCAGTTGTGTCTGACTCTTTGTGACCCCTTTGGACTGTAACAAGCCAGGCTTTTCTGTCCATGACATGTTTCAGGCAAGAATACCAGAAGTGTAAGCGAATGGGTTGCCATTCCCTTCTCCACAGAATATTCCTGACCCAGAGATCAAACCTGAGTCTCCTGCATCTCCTGCATTGACAGGCAGATTCTTTTACCTCTGAGTCACCAAGGAAGTAATAATATTAATATCAAATATAGCTATTACAGTAGCATATGCCATTAAGATTTTTCCTGTATTAAAAAGAGTAGATTTTTATATTATATAATGTTATCCAACATCAGTCATTGAGTTAGACAAGGCTGTGGTCTTAGTGTGATTAGACTGACTAGTTTTCTGTGAGTATGGTTTCAGTATGTCTGCCCTCTGATACCCTCTTGCAACACCTACCTTCTTACTTGGATTTCTCTTACCTTGGATGTGGGGTATCTCTTTACGGCTGCTCCAGCAAAGCGCAGCTGCTGCTCCTTACCTTGGACGAGCGGTATCTCCTCACCAACGCCCCTCCTGACCTTGAACGTGGAGTAGCTGCTTTAGGCCCTCCTGCACCTGCGCAGCCACAGCTTCTTGGATGTGGGGTAGCTCCCCTCGACCACCACCCCTGAACTTGGACGTGGGGTAGCTCATCTTGGCCATTCCTGCGCTGTTGCAGCCTGGCACTCTTGGCCGCTGCCCCTGACCTCAGATGTGGGGTAGCTCCTCTCAGCTGCGCTTCTGCACCATCACAGCTGCCCACGATTGAACTGTACAAAAAAGATCTACACGACAAAGATAATCATGACGGTATGATCACTCATCTAGAGACAGACAGCCTGGAATGTGAAGTCAAGTGTGACTTAGAAAGCATCGCTATGAAGAAAGCTAGTGGAGGTGATGGAATTCCAGTTGAGCTATTCCAAATCCTGAAAGATGATGCTGTGAAAGTGCTGCACTCAATATGCAAGCCATTTTGGAAAACTCAGCAGTGGCCACAGGACTGCAAAAGGTCAGTTTTCATTCCAATCCCAAAGAAAGGTAATGCCAAAGAATGGTCAAACTATCACACAGTTGCACTCATCTCACACACTAGTAAAGTAATGCTCAAAATTCTCAAAGCCAGGCTTCAGCAATACATGATCTGTGAACTTCCAGATGTTCAAGCTGGCTTTAGAAAAGGCAGTAGAACCAGAGATCAAATTGCCAACATCTGCTGGATCATTGAAAAAGCAAGAGAGTTCCAGAAAAACATGTATTTCTGCTTTATTGACTATGCCAAAGCCTTTGACTGTGTGGATCACAATAAACTGTGGAGAATTCTGAAAGAGATGGGAATAGCAGACCACCTGATCTGCCTCTAGAGAAACCTATGTACGGGTCAGGAAGCAGCAGTTAGAAATGGACATGGAACAACAGACTGGTTCCAAATAGGAAAAGGAGTACATCAAGGCTGTATATTGTCACCCTGCTTATTTAACTTCTATGCAGAGTACATCATGAGAAATGCTGGGCTGGAAGAAGCACAAGCTGGAATCAAGATTGCCGGGAGAAATATCAATAACCTCAGATATGTAGATGATACCACCCTTATGGCAGAAAGTGAAGAGGAACTAAAAAGCCTCTTGAGGAAAGTGAAGGAGGAGAGTGAAAAACTTGGCTTAAAGCTCCACATTCAGAAAACGAAGATCATGGCATCTGGTCCCATCACTTTATGGGAAATAGATGGGGAAACAGTGGAAACAGTGTCAGACTTTATTTTTTGGGCTCCAAAATCACTGCAGATGGTGACTGCAGCCATGAAATTAAAAGACGCTTACTCCTTGGAAGGAAAGTTATGACCAACCTAGATAGCATATTCAAAAGCAGAGACATTACTTTGCTAACAAAGGTTCCTCTAGTCAAGGCTATAGTTTTTCCAGTAGTCATACATGGATGTGAGAGTTGAACTATAAAGAAAGCCGAGTGCCAAACAATTGATGCTTTTGAACTGTGGTGTTGGAGAAGACTCTTGAGAGTCCCTTGGACTTCAAGGAGATCCAACCAGTCCATTCTGAAGGAGATCAGATCTGGCTGTTCTTTGGAAGGAATGATGCTAAAGCTGAAACTCTAGTACTCTGGCCACCTCATGCGAAGACTTGACTCATTGGAGAAGACTCTGATGCTGGGAAGGATTGGGGGCAGGAGGAAAAGGGGAGGACAGAGGATGAGATGGCTGGATGGCATCACCGACTCAATGGACGTGAGTTTGAGTGAACTCCAGGAGATGGTGATGGACTGGGAGGCCTGGCATGCTGAGATTCATGGGGTCGCAAAGAGGCAGACACGACTGAGAGACTGAACTGTACTGATTATCAGTCAGTCAATTAGTTCAGTCACTCAGTCCTGTCTGACTCTTTGGGGGCCCATGAACCGCAGTATGCCAGGCCTCCCTGTCCATCACCGTATGCCAGAGCCTACCCAAATGTATGTCCATGGAGTCTGTGATGCCATCCAACCATCTCATCCTCTGTCATTCCCTTCTCCTCATGCCCTCAATCTTTCACAACATCAGGGTCTTTGCAAATGAGTCAGCTCTTCACATCAGGTGGCCAAAGTATTGGAATTTCAGCTTCAACATCAGTCCTACCAATGAACTCGCAGGACTGATCTCCTTTAGAATGGACTGGTTGGATCTCCTTGCAGTCCAAGGGACTCTCAAGAGTCTTCTCCAACACCTAGTCAAAGCATCAGTTCTTTGGCACTCAGCTTTCTTTATAGTCCTACTCTCACATCCATACATGACTACTGGAAAAACCGTAGACTTGACTAGATGGATCTTTGTTAACAAAGTAATGTTTCTGCTTTTTAATATGCTGTCTAGATTGGTCATAACTTTCCTTCCATGGAGTGTCTTTTAATTTCATGGCTGCAGTCACCATCTGCAGTGATTTTGGAGCCCCCCAAAAATAAAGTCAGCCACTGTTTCCCCATCTATTTGCCATGAAGTGATGGGACTTGATGCCATGATCTTAGTTTTCTGAATGTTGAGCTTTAAGTCAACTTGTTACTCTCCTCTTTCACTTTCATCAACAGGCTCTTTAGTTCTTCTTTATGTTCTGCCATAAGGGTGGTGTCATCTGCATATCTGAGGTTATTGATATTTCTTCCAGCAATCTTGATTCTAGCTTGTGCTTCCTCCAATCCAACGTTTCTCTTGATATATTCTGCTTATAAGTTAAACAAGCAAGCTGATAATATACAGCCTTGATGTACTTCTTTCCCTATTTGGAACCAGTCTGTTGTTCATGTCCAGTCCTAACTGTGGCTTCCTGACCTGCATACAGGTTTCTCAAGAGTCATGTCAGGTGGTCTAGTGTTCCTATCTCTTTAAGAATTTTCCACAGTTTATTGTGATCCACACAGTCAAAGGTTTTGTCATAGTCAATAAAACAGAAATAGATGTTTTTCTGGAACTCTCTTGCTTTTTCCATGATCCAGCAGATGTTGACAATTTGATCTCTACATTTTGTTTCTCTGCCTTTTCTAAAACCAACCTGAACATCTGGAAGTTCACAGTTCACGTATTGCTGAAGCCTGGCTTGGAGAATTTTGAGCATTAATTTACTAGCGTGTGAGATGAGTGTAATTGTGTGGTAGTTTGAGCATTCTTTGGCATTGCCTTTCTTTGGGATTGGAATGAAAACTGACCTTTTCCAGTCCTGTGGCCACTGCTGAATATCCAACATCAGATCAGATCAGATCAGTCGCTCAGTCGTGTCCGAGACTTTGCGACCCCATGAATCGCAGCATGCCAGGCCTCTCTGTCCATCACCAACTCCCAGAGTTCCCCCAGACTCACTTCCATCGAGTCAGTGATACCATCCAGCCATCTTATCCTCTGTCGTCCCCTTCTCCTCCTGCCCCCAATCGCTCCCAGCATCAGAGTTTTTTCCAATGAGTCAACTCTTCGCATGAGGTGGCCAAAGTACTGGAGTTTCAGCTTTAGCATCATTTCTTCCAAAGAAAGTCCAGGGCTGATCTCCTTCAGAATGGACTGGTTGGATCTCCTTGCAGTCCAAGGGACTCTCAAGAGTCTTCTCCAACACCACAGTTCAAAAGCATCAATTCTTCGGCACTCAGCCTTCTTCACAGTCCAACTCTCACATCCATACATGACCACAGGAAAAACCATAGCCTTGACTAGAGGAACCTTTGTTGGCAAAGTAATGTCTCTGCTTTTGAATATGCTATCTAGGTTGATCATAACTTTCCTTCCAAGGAGTAAGCGTCTTCTAATTTCATGGCTGCAGTCACCATCTGCAGTGATTTTGGAGCCCAGAAAAATAAAGTCTGACATTGTTTCCACTGTTTCCCCATCTATTTCCCACGAAGTGGTGGGACCGGATGCCATGATCTTCGTTTTCTGAATGTTGAGGTTTAAGCCAACTTTTTCACTCTCCATTTTCACCTTCATCAAGAGGCTTTTTAGTTCCTCTTCCCTTTCTGCCATAAGGGTGGTGTCATCTGCATAGCTGAGGTTATTGATATTTCTCCTGGCAATCTTGATTCCAGCTTGTGTTTCTTCCAGTCCAGCATTTCTCATGATGTACTCTGCATATAAGTTAAATAAACAGGGTGACAATATACAGCCTTGATGTACTCCTTTTCCTATTTGGAACCAGTCTGTTGTTCCATGTCCAGTTCTAACTGTTGCTTCCTGACCTGCATACAGGTTTCTCAAGAGGCAGATCAGGTGGTCTGGTATTCCCATCTCTTTGAGAATTTTCCACAGTTTATTGTGATCCACACAGTCAAAGGCTTTGGCATAATCAAGAAAGCAGAAATAGATGGTTTTCTGGAACTCTCTTGCTTTTTCTATGATCCAGCGGATGTTGGCAATTTGATCTCTCGTTCTTCTGCCTTTTCTAAAACCAGCTTGAACATCAGGAAGTTCACGGTTCACATATTGCTGAATCCTGGCTTGGAGAATTTTGAGCATTACTTTACTAGCGTGTTAGATGAGTGCAACTGTGTGGTAGTTTGAGCATTCTTTGAATGTCCAACATAGTATGATATAAAGAATTATCTAAAATATACCATACTTTTTGAGAATAAAAAGATGGGCAAAGACATATTGACACATGTACATAATAAAGATAAAGACACAGTGGTCAGATCTAAATATTAAACAAGGGAATTCTGCTCAAAGTTTTAAATAATGGATTTTTTTAACACTAAAATGTATTATTTACAATGAACATGTCAATGATCATCTTTTTGTTCACTTTTTTATAAAATAATAAGAGCATTGATTAAAAATGGAGGAAACCACACTTACAGGAAACATAAATCTAAATATTTTAAGAGGAAATTTTAGAGAAGGCTGTATTGCTAAAATGAACACACTAACCAAACTACAGATTCAATGTAGTCTCTATCCAAATTCCAATGGCATTTTTTACAGAAATAGGAAAAAAATCCTAAAATTATTATAGAATTACAAAAACTCCAAATAGTCCAAACAATCTTAAGAAAGAATCACAAAGCTGGAGGTATCACACTTAACTTCAAAATATGTCAACATTACAAAGTTGCAGTAGTTAAAGCTGTAGCATTCTTGCTCAAAGATATACAGTCCAATACAATAGAGAACCCAGAAATAAACCCATGTGTATAAAGACTTCCTGTAGTTATGATGCGTTCATCTCCTGGCAAACTCATTGTAAGTTGAAAATATTCTAAATTAAACATGCAATTCTTGCAGCTAACCTACCAATCAGGATCAGCGTAACTTAGCTTACCTTAAACATGCTCAGAATACTTAGATTATATTTGGGCAAAGTCATCTAACACAAAGATTATTTTATAATAAAGTATCTAATGTCTTGTAAATAATTCATTAAAACTGTACTGATAGTGACAAACAATGATTATATGGGTACAGAACAGTTGTAAGTGTTTAGATTATTTCCCCTTGCAACTGCTTAGCTCCCTAGTTGCTGTGGCTTGCTGTCACTGTACTGAATATCTCTATCCTTGGGAAAAATCAAAATTCAAAGTACATTTTCTATTGAATGTATATTACTTTCCCTTCGTTGTTAAGTTGAAGAATTGTAAGTTGAACCACTGTAAATCAGTGGTTGTCTGTACGGCCAAGTGATCCTTACTAAGGGTGCCAGAAATATACAATGGTGAAAGAAGTCTGTTCAATGAAGTGTTGGGAAACTTTATTTACATACCTACACAAAGAATAAAATTGTATCTTTTTATTACATCATTCAAAAAAGTAAAAATCTAGTGGGCCGACGGCCTGGGCCTGGCGCTCAATTTAAACACTGAAAGCCTGGCCGCTGTGGACTCCGGAAATGAAACGACATTCGCCTGGCAGGCCGTGCTGCTGGCAGCGCCGCGCGCCGCGCTTCCCGACCCTTCTGCCTGCACTTGCCAACCGCGCTCCGAGGACTGAGGGCCGCCGAGAGACAGACGAGCGGCATGGTGGGCGGCGCGGACGTCGGGGACGGGGCTCGTGCCTGGCAGCACGTGTTCCTGCTCCTGGAATATTTAAAGGATGCGTCAAAGAAGATGAAAAGTGGGCTTGTGTTTATAAAACTGGCTAACCCACGTTCAGGGGAAGGAGCCATTTACCTGTTGAATATGTGTCTACCGCAGCTGTTTGAAATAAAAATTTTCAAGGAAAAAAAATTATTGGTTTATAAATGAATCAGTTCAAGCAAGAGGTCTTCTTCACTTTGCCACACCTATGGACTCTCTGTTTCTACTTCTCCACTACCTTATAATGGCCAGTAAAGAGGGGAAGTTTCAGCCCCTGGATCAAGTTGTGATGGATGACGTGTTCCCGGATTGCAACTTGTTGCTGAAACTTCCTGAACTTGAGAAGTTATAGACACGTGACAGAGGAGAAAGAAATAGACAAGAAGAAATACTACAAGAACAGCAAAGATAAGACATTAAAATGATTAGGAAAAAAAAAGTTAATGAGAAAATGGCAGCATTAAAAACCAATAAGGTAAATGTCAGTGCCAGGGTACAGTCTATTGCGTTTTTCTCTAGTGACCAGGTTTCCAGTGACAAGGACGAGTATTATGTCCATTATGCCCATGGTCTGATATCTGATCCATCCCTAAACAATAAAGTGATAACTTATCTAAATATTTAAAGCTTCCAGAACCTCCAGCTTCAGTGCCAAACCCTCCATAGAAGAAAACAAAGTTATCAGATAAGCCTGTAGAAGCGAAAGAAGATTACACTGTTTAATTGTAAAGATTTCAGGACTGTGAAGAAAAATAGTAAATTGACCACGACTCAGAAGGCTTTTGGAGAAGGAAATGGGAACCCACTCCAGTGTTTTTCCCTGGAGAATCCCAGGGACAGAGAGCCTAGTGGGCTGCCATCTATGGGGTCGCACAGAGTCGGACACGACTGAAGCGACTTAGCAGCAGCAGCAGCAGAAGGCTTTGGCTAAAGTTAACAAGTGTGGAATGAAAAGTATTGATTCCTTTTTTGGTGCAAAACATGTTAAAAAAAAAAAGGGAATGATTTGGACCTTTGAAAGTGAAATTGAGCGAAAATATCTGCTTTCTTCATGTCCCACTTTCATCCTTGCCACCCTACTTCCGAACCCATAATTATCACTTTTTGAAAAAAGGTAGGATGAGAGCAATTTTCAGATTCACTGGAACATTTCTTTGGGTTTGAATTTTGTGTTCCCTGAACAACATATGGGAAAGTAATTGTGAAACATCATGGCTTATAGCCTTTGGAGTTTTTTATTTGACATCACGAAAAATAATCAAGTGAATAGAATTAACTTTTAGCATCAGAAATTCCTCAATAAACTGACATAACCAAAAAAAGAAAAAAAAGTAAAAATCAACTCAACAGAGGATTAAAAGCATCAACTTAAGGTTTGAAGCTATAAAATTCAGAGAAGAGAAGTACAGAAAACTTCAGGACATTGATCTTGGCAATATTTATTTTTGGATTTGACATTCAAAGCACAGGCAACAAAAGCAAAAATAGATAAGTAAAATTCCATCAAATTAAAAAGCTTTTTCACACATAGTAAAAGAAAATTAATAGAGTAAAATGTAAATCTATGGAATGGAAAGAAATATTTGCAAGCATGGAGAATTGGACATGACTTGGTGATGGAACAACAACAACATATCCAAAAGGTTTTAATGTTCAAAACATATGAGGAATTCCTACTGTTCAATAAGCAAAAATCTGAATAACTCAACTGAAAAAAAAAAAAAAAAGATCAAGGACTGAATAGACTTTCTCTAAAGAAAATATATAATTAACCAATAGGTATATGAAAAATGCTCAACATCATTAATCAACAGGGAAAAGCAAATCAAAATAACGAGCTGTTACTTCACAGCTGTTAGCATTAGTTGCTCAGTCATGTCTGACTTGTGATTTCATGGATGGTAGCCCACCAGGCTCCTCTGTCTATGGAATTTTCCAGGCAAGAATACTGGGGTGGGTTGCCACACCCTCCTCCAGAGGATCTTCCTGACCTAGTTAAGATGTATGGAAATATCATTAACACTTCATCAAAAGAAAGATAACAAGTGTAGGAGAGGATGCAGAAAAAGTGGAATCATCAATATTGATGAGAATGTAAAATGGGGCAGCTGCTGTGAAAAACTGGAGATTCCTCCAGAAATTAAAAATATAACTGCTATAAGACTTAACAATCATGCTAAGTATTTATCCAACGGGATCAAAATTAGGATCTTGAAGAGCTATTTACACTCCCATGCTCATTGGAGCACTATCTACAGTAACCAAGGTATGGAAGCAACTTAAATGTCCATTAACAGGTGAATGCATAAAGAAAATGTGTTATATACACACAGTCAAATATCACTGTCATAAAAAATGGAAATCCTGCCATAAGTACAATGCAGATGAACCTTGAGGACAGTATGCTAAGCCAATAACAGAAGAACAAATATTTACACTTAAATGAGGTATTTAAAATAATAAAACTCATCAAGGCATAGAGTAACATTGTGGTTTCCAGTGGCTGTGATGAGGGCAAAATGAAAAGTTGCTGCTGCTGCTGCTGCAGCAGCAGCTGTACGGCACTGGTCTGTAGCTAACAATGCTATGTTGTATATTAACAATACTGTATTTTATATTTAAAAGTTTATTAAGATTCTATTGCTCAGTCATGTTCTACTGTGGCCCCGAGGACTGTAGCCCACCAGGTTTCTCAGTTCATACAATTTTCCAAGCAAGAATACTGGCGTATGATGCCATTTCCTACTCCAGGGGATCTTCCAGACCCATAGATGGAATCTACGACTTGCATCAACTGCATTGGCAGGCAGATGCTTTCCCACTTAGCCACCTGGGAAACCGAAGACTCTAGATCTCATGTTAAATGTTTTAACTACAATACAAATAAAGAAATAAAAAGAAAGCCAAGGAATGCTGGCAGCAACCAGTAATTAGAAGAAACAAGAGAAAGATTCCTGCACAGTCCTTCTGAAGGGAATTCAAGCTTGCCAACACCTTGATTTTGAACTTCTGACCTCTGGATCAGTGAGGGAATAAATTTTAGCTGTTTTATGTCACCTAGTCTGTGGTAATTGGTTATAACAACCGCAGAAAACTAATACACTGTATAATGAAAACAGGGAATATACTGTCTTGCTAATACACTAATGAACAAGTTGGTAACACACCAAAGAATGAATTTTAGTTGTTTTATGCCACCAGTTCTTGTGGTCATTGGTTTTAACACCATGGAAAACCGATACACTGTATAATGAAAATGGAGAATACCCTGGCTTTAGGGCTGGAAGTACAGTCACATAATGTGACTATTACATTTCTCTGAATCTTAAATTCTGTTATTTGGGAGAAGTATCACTATTTTGTGAGCTTTTAAAACAAAAGTCATACTACCAATTGCAATTGTGACACATCTTTGTTTGATAAAAGCATACCGATTAAAAGATAATTTTGTCTTTTATCCTAAAAGATAAAAGAATGAAGCTTTGCCAGATTCTTTTTCTATATCTTTTGAGAGAATTATATGGTATGTCTTCTGAAGTGTGTTGCTATGGTGAATTCCATTTATTGATTAAGATTTTGAACTAACTTTGTGTTCCTAGGATAACCCCATTTGGCCATTATTTATAATGATCTTTATTTATTGCTATATTTGATTTACTAATATTTCATTAAGGATATCTGAAGCTATATTTCTGAGGATATTGATCTTTATAAGTTTTCAGAATCACTTATAAAATCTTTGAATTTGTTTTTATTAGGGTAATAGTGATTTCAGTTCTTAGTAAGTAAACTATGTAGTTTGTCTTCTATGGAATTTATTCATTTCACTCTAAGATACCAAATTTACTGGCAAAACTAGAAAACTGATACTCATTATTAGCCTTTAATGTCCTTAAAACCTATAGAAATATGCTTTTTCTCATTTACTGATGGCAATTATGGTATCATATACCTATTTATTTTAAAGATCTTTTCAGAGATCTATTATTATTGATCAAAGTAGAAATATTGAGTTTCACTGAAGCTTTTCTGTTGTTTTTTCTTCTCATGATCTTAGTGATTTCTGCTCTTACCTTTATTATTTTATTATTTCTTCCTGCATTTATTTGTCTTCTTTTTCTAGTTTTTAAGGTGGAATTTTTCCTTAATAATTTTGTCTTTTGTATAAACATTTAATGTGATATTTTTCCCAAGCACTATTTTCTCTCTCACAAATATTAAGATTTTGTGTTTCCATTATTACTAAATCAGAATATTTAAAATTTTCCTTGTGTTGTGTGTTTATGTGTAAAGTAATATACACAGAGACAAAGGAGAGAAAAGAAATTGAGAATTCTGAATACTTGAAACTTGAATTATCAGCCTTTTGAACTACATCTTTTTCACATTAATCATGCATTTATTACTCATTACACAATTATGGTATAGATATTATTAATACCCTTGTACTGCAGATAAATCATTGCTTAATATTCCTATCTTGAAATTGGTAGGTTATTACAGTAAGAAATTTGAATATTATGCCAGATCATGGAGAAAACCTTTCTATTATATCTTAATTCTCTGTACATCTGCTGGAAATTATAATAATAAAATTTTGATCTTCTAGATTGATTTCTAGATTTTGATTATTATTTTTGTTTATTTTTATTGTTGAGCTAAATTCTGATAAAAATCCTCAAGTCGCTTTCTAACTATTTCATCATATTCTCAGAAGAATTAATTTTCATTTTAAAAGTTTTAAGAAAGAAAGAGGTAGGCTCTTGCCTATGCTTTTATAAAATTAGGAGGGTAGATTATTGTAACAACATAAAGAAGATCATGAGTAAAACAGTTATTTAAGAAATTATCTGAGTTGATCATTTGATTCCCATTGAAACATAAATAGAAGGCCATACTAGGAATGTGGCAATACACAAGTCTATTAAATGAATGCAATTGATGTCTGTGGGAAGGTGTTTGCCTGAATCAAGTGTGCTAGTTTCACTTTTATTATTAAAATCTGATTTTTAATAATTGATTGAACATTATTTTTGCTCATTGATCTCTATGTTTTATTGATCTTCCTTGTTCTCTATTTTTTTTTTCCTTCACTGACATTTGCTCTTGTTTTGTTGATATATCCCCTCCTCTTTCATGTATCAAGTTTTTCAGGTACTTGAATGATTTTTTTTTCAGTCTATTCTTGTTCTAATTTCAGCAGTTTTTATATCTTTTTAAAAGCTGTATCTATTGTTATGTGTCCTCACAAGTTGAGGAAATAAAAGATATTTGTGCATTTTTTTTCCCTAAAAAGATACATCTTTTTTCAAGTCATAAAAGTAATTCTAATTCTCTTGGTGAAGAATGTAAATGAATCAAACATAATTTTGTGCTAGTCAGTCACACAGAACCAAAAGAAATGTTTTGAATTATCTTATTAGTAAAAATCCCTTTTTTTCTGAGTAAGAAACCATACTTGTATCTTAACCTTTATAGAATGAAGAAGACTCTGCCCTCTCCACCCCTTTTTGAGGAAGATAGGAGTTTAAATATGTCCAGATAAGTCTGTGGAGGGCTAAAAATAATTTTGGAAACTAAAAAACTAGCTTATTTGCATTTCTTTAGCTTGCCATAAGCCCACACTATCTTTTCTTTAAGAAATAAGAGAAGGTTCTTATTAAACAGAGATTTTTACTTAAAATTAAAATTAGAATATTTCTGACTTATTCATTAGTGCATCTATTGTACTTTCTTCAGACCACTGTGCTGTGCTGTACTTAGTCATTTAGTTGTGTCAGACTCTTTGCAGTCCCATGGACTCCTCTGTCCTGTCCAACTCTGTGACTCGCCAGGCTCCTCTATCCATGGGGATGCTCCAGGTGAGAATACTGGAGTGGGTAGCCATGCCCTCCTCCAGGGATCTTCCCAAACCAGGGATCTAATCCAGGTCTCCTTCATTTCAGATTTTTATTGAAATTAGAATATTTCACCCTGTGTTCTTATCCAACTTTTTCAAGTTAATTCATAACACTGCAATATGAATATGCTTCTAAACATTATTGCCATCTTAGTATTCATATTTCACTCTGATTTTATGCAGGAAACTTTCATTATTTTAAAATAAACTTAATGTTTATTGAGATATTTTATTAGTAAGCTTACACTACTACTTTTCTTCAGAAGTTACAACTTTCTTCAGAGATGACACCAATTACTACTGATTTTTCCTCATTTCTGTATCAAATAAGATTCCATAACACTAATGTTTGAATGAAAAGTCATCATTTACATTACTAGCATAAAATAGTATATAGCAGCAGTCATTATTATAACCATTTTGCTTATAAAATCTAGATCTTTGTCGTATCTTTATATCAGTCTTTCAAAGAAACCCAATCTATTCTATATAGATGGTATATGTGTATGTATAAATTATTTATCATAATGTATTTCTCTATAGCAAATGTTTAGGGAAAATGGTATTTAAGTATTTCTTAAAGTTGGAGATTACTTGATGTATTGATCATAAAAGGAATAAGCCTTTCATGGTCTATGTCTGATATTTGTTCCATATTCTGGTATTTGGTCTTAAAATTTCTACTCAGATTAAGTGGTATGGTATATGAACTAAGTTTTCACATATATACAGACTCACTTTTGTATTCTTTTGCTTCTCAAAGCCACTGAACCAGATTTTCATTTTTTTTTTCCTACTTCTTTAGTTGTTTGGTCTTGAATTTATGCCCCATTTAAAATGGGTTTTTCTTTATTATTAGATTAGAGCCACAGAGAAATTAACTTCATTCTTTTTGATATTGCTAGATTTGTCCTTGGGTTTTCCATTGATATTGATTTTTGAGCCAAGAAAAGAGATCCAGAATGAGGGATCTCCTCTTGGCCAGTGGCTTACCCTGACCTCTGAAATGAATGATTGTAATGGAGCTCTACCATAGTCTCTGCTATTGATTTCCTACCATCCAGAAACACTGTAATACAATTGGAGGCTGGGAGTCATTTTAATGTCTTCTTCCATTTGGCCTCATTGAATCTAAGACTAGAATAAACTGCTTAAAGCAGATTCTGTGTTTGGAATTTGGTTTCATTTTTAAAACTACTTTGAGAGTTTATTCATTGTAATGTATTCATTTGTCTCTATCAGCCAGTACTTAGGAAGAGAGGATTTAAATGCTTGCCCTCAAGTTGTCATTTTTCTTAGAAGTATAATTTATCTTGTTTTGACATCTCGTCATCAAACACTAACATTTGTTATTCGGCTGTTTCACGTTATACAGTGATAGTCCCAGGAGCTATCAGGGTTTATGGGACAATTTTATCTTCCTATAAATTGTCCCAGGGCAGTATGCATTTCCTGGCTTCTAGGCTGTCACTTCCAAATACTCTATGTCTCCAGATATCAGTCAATTTCCTCCTACTATTTTCCTGATTCTAATATGCCGAGGGATTAGATAACAGGTATTAAATTTGTCCTTCCTAGAAAGAGTTTCACAAAGATGCTTCTAGGA
The DNA here is from genome assembly GCF_032452875.1 of Bos javanicus. Classification (NCBI taxonomy): domain Eukaryota; kingdom Metazoa; phylum Chordata; class Mammalia; order Artiodactyla; family Bovidae; genus Bos; species Bos javanicus. Next base: position 57,162,603 of record NC_083878.1, read on the forward strand.
TAGGGAGCATTTTCTTCAATTATAAACTGTCAGGGCTGTTTCTGGTGGCATTTAGTAAGATTATTATTTTTTTTTTTTACTTTTTTTTCTTGGTTATTGTCACGTGAACTTTTAACCAAAAATTCAGACTTTGTTTGGAGAACTATTATTCTACAATTATTAACTGTATTCCATAATGACCAAACAGAAAAGGTCATCTGAATTCTGTCTGTGACAAATACTAAAATAGGGATGACAGAAATACTGAAAGATTTCGTTCAATACCTGTTTCAACATGAATGCTCAGGCAAATAGAAATCAGCAAAGAATCCTTTATACATAAAAAACTTTATTTTCTAAAAAAATCATAATTATTATTCACTGTCATCAGACCACTTTGATAGATAATGAAAGAGGATGATAAGATAAAAAGGATATTCATGTTTTATGTACAGTCCAATTGTTTATTTTTAATTCATTTTTTTATTAAAGGATAATTGCTTTACAGAATGTTTTTGTTTTCTTTAAAACCTCAACATGAATCAGCCATAAGTATATATATATATATCCCCTCGCTTTTGAACCTGCCTTCCATTTCCCTCCCCATCCCACACCTCTAGGTTGATACAGAGCCCTGTATTAAGTTTCCTGAGCCATACAGCAAATTTCCATTGGCTATATATTTTACATATGGTAATGTAAGTTTCATGGAACAACAGACTGGTTCCAAATAGGAAAAGGAGTATGTCAAGGCTGTATATTGTCACCCTCCTTATTTAACTTCTATGCAGAGTACATAATGAGAAACGCTGGGCTGGAAGAAGCACAAGCTGGAATCAAGATTGGCGGGAAAAATATCAATAACCTCAGATATGCAGATGACACCACCCTTATGGCAGAAAGTGAAGAGGAACTAAAAAGCCTCTTGATGAAAGTGAAAGAGGAGAGTGAAAAAGTTGGCTTAAAGCTCCACTTTCAGAAAACTAAGATCATGGAATCTGTTTCCATCACTTCATGGGAAATAGATGGGGAAACAGTGGACAGAGTTAGACTTTATTTTCTGGGGCCCCAAAATCACTGCAGAGGTGATTGCAGCCATGAAATTAAAAGACTCTTACTCCTTGGAAGGAAACTTATGACCAACTTAGCATATTGAAAAGCAGAGACATCACTTTGCCAACAAAAGTCTGTCTAGTCAAGGCTATGGTTTTTCCAGTGGTCATGTATGGATGTGAGAGTCGGACTGTGAAGAAAGCTGAGTGCCGAAGAATTGATGTTTTTGAATTGTAGTGTTGGAGAAGACTCTTGAGAGTCCCTTGGACTGCAAGGAGATCCAACCAGTCCATCCTAAAGGAGATCAGTCCTGGGTGTTTATTGGAAAGACTGATGTTGAAGCTGAAACTCCAATACTTTGGCCACCTCATGTGAAGAGTTGACTCACTGGAAAAGATCCTGGTGCTGGGAGGGATTGGGGGCAGGAAGAGAAGGGGACGACAGAGGATGAGATGGCTGGATGGCATCAACGACTCAATGGACCTGAGTTTGAGTGAATTCTGGGAGTTGGTGATGGACAGGGAGGCCTGGCATGCTGCAATTCATGGGGTCGCAGAGTCAGATGTAAATTTCCATGTTACTCTTCCCATACATCTCGCCCTCTCCTCCCCTCTCCCCATGTCCATAAGTGTATTTTTGTTTCTCCATTGCTGCCCTGTAAATAAATTCTTCAGTATCATTTTTCTAGATTCCGTGTATTTGCATTAGAATACAATATTTATCTTTCTCTTTCAGACTCACTTCACTCTGTATGATAGGTTCTAGGTTCATCCACCTCATCAGAACTGACTCATACATGTTCCATTTTATGGCTGAGTAATATTCCATTGTGTATATGTACCACAACTTCATTATCCATTCATCTGTCAATGGACATCTAGGTTGCTTCCATGTTCTAGCTATTGTAAATAGTGCTGCAATGAAAAATGGGATACATGTGTCTTTTTCAGTTTTGGTTACCTCAGGGTATATGTCTAGGACTGGGATTGCTGGGTTATATTGTGGTTTTATTCTACTTTTTAAAGGAATCTCCATACCATCTTTCATAGTTCAGTTCAGTCAGTCACTCAGTCATGTCTGACTCTTTGGGACCCCATGGGATACAGCAAGCCAGGCCTCCCTGTCCATCTCCAACTCCCAGAGTTTACTCAAAGTCAAGTCCATTGAGTCAGTGATTCAACCATAAGATGGCCATTCAACCATCTTATCTTTTGTTGTCCCCTTCTCCTCCTGCCTTCAATCTTTTCCAGCATCAGGGTCTTTTCAAATGAGTCAGCTCTTCACATCAGGTGGCCAAACTATTGGAGTTTCACCTTCAGCATCAGGCCTTCCAATGAATATTCAGGACTGATTTCTTTTAGGATGGGCTGGTTGGATCTCCTTGCAGTCCAAGGGACTCTCAAGAGTCTTCTCCAACACCACCCTTATGGCAGTTCGAAAGCATCATTTCTTCAGCACTCAGCTGACTAATGGCAAAACCATAGCTTTGACTCTATGGACCTTCGTTGGCAAATTGATATAGCCACTATGGAAAGATCTCTCTTCCTTCCATAGTGGCTGTATCAATTTACATCCCCACCAACAGTGCAAGAGTGTTCCCTTTTCTCCACACCTTCTCCATACCCTCTGTAGACTTTTTGATGATGGCCATTCTGACCGATGTGAGGTGATATCTCATTGTAGTTTTGATTTGAATTTCTCTATTAATGAGCAATGTTGAGCATCTTTTCATGTGTTTGTTAGCCATCTGTATGTCTTCTTTGGAGAAATGTCTGTTTAGGTCTTTCCCCCACTTATAGATTGGGTTGTTTGTTTTTCTGGCATTGAGTTGTATGAGCTACTTATATATTTTGGAAGTTAATCCTTAGTCAGTTGTTTCATTGAAAATAATGCTATTATTTTCTCCCGTTCTGAGGGTTGTCTTTTCATCTTGCTTGTAGTTTTCTTTGCTGTGCAAAAACTTTTAAGTTTAATCAGGTCCCACTTGTTTACTTTTATTTTTGTTATTCTTGGAGGTGGGTCACAGAGGATCTTTCTTTAATTTTTGTCATTGAGTGTTCTGCCTACGTTTTCCTCTAAGAGTTTTATAGTTTCTGATCTCACATTTAGGTCTTTAATCCATTTTGAGTTTATCTTTGTGTATGGTGTTAGGAAGTGTTCTAATTTCATTCTTTTACAAGTAGCTATCCAGTTTAGTCTTTGTTAGTTTTTGTTTAGTCTTTGTTAGTTTGATTAGCATGTGTCTTGGCATGTTTCTCCTTGGGTTTATCATGTATGGGGCTCTTTGTGCCTCTTGGACTTTATTGATTATTTACTTTTCCATGTTGAGGAAATTTTCAACTATAATCTCTTCAAAAATTTTCTCACACCCTTTCTTTTCATCATCTTCTTCTTCTGGGACTGGTATAATTCAAATGTTGGTGCATTTGATATTGTCCCAGAGACCTCTGAAACTATCCTCAGTTTTTTTCATTCTTTTTTACTTTATTTTATTCTTCAGAAGTTATTTCCACAATTTTATCTTCCAGCTCACTGATTCATTATTCTGCTTTAGATATTCTGCTAATGATTCCTTCTAGAGTATTTTTAATTTCAGTAATTGTGTTGTTTGTCTCTGTATATTTATTCTTTAATTCTTCTAGGTCTTTGTTAATTGATTCTTGCATTTTTTCCTTTTTGTTTTCAAGGTTTTTGATCATCTTTACTATCATTATTCTGAATTTCTTTTTCCAGGGAGTTTGCCTACTTCCTCTTCATTTATTTGGACTTCTGTGTTTCTCGTTTGTTCCTTCATTTGCATAGTATTTCTCTGCCTTTTTACTATTATTTTTTAACTTATTGTGTTTGAGGTCTCCTTTTCCCAGGTTTCAAGGTTGAATTCTTTCTTCCTTTTGGTTTCTGCCCTCCTAAGGTTGGTCCAGTGGTGTGTGTAAGCTTCACGTAGGGTGAAATTTTTGTGCTGAGTTTTTGTTTGTTTTTCCTCTGATGGGAAAGACTGAGCAAGGTGGTAATACTGTCTGCTGATAATTGGGTTTGTATTTTTGTTTTGTTTATTGTTTAGATGAGGCATCCTGGAGAGGGTACTACCGGTGGTTGGGTTATGCCAGGTCTTGTATTCAAGTGTCTTCCTTTGTGTGAGTTGTCACTATTTGATACCCTCTAGGATTACTTCTCTGGTAGTCTAAAGTCTTGGGGTCAGTGCTCCTACTCCAAAGGCTCAGGGCTTGATCTCTGGTCAGGAATGAAGATTTCACAAGTGCTTTGTAATGGCATTAACTTAGATTAAAACAGATATTCAAAAATGAGAAAACAAAGATGAACTCCAGACAAATGGCATTTAGAAAATCAGGCAAATAATAATTAAAATGTAGAATATCAGATCAGATCAGATCAGTCGCTCAGTCGTGTCTGACTCTTTGCGACCACATGAATTGCAGCATGCCAGGCTTCCCTGTCCATCATCAACTCCTGGAGTTCACTCAGACTCATGTCCATTGAGTCAGTGATGCCATCCAGCCATCTCATCCTCTGTCGTCCCCTTCTCCTCCTGCCCCCAATCCCTCCCAGCATCAGAGTCTTTTCCAATGAGTCAACTCTTTGCATGAGGTGGCCAAAGTACTGGAGTTTCAGCTTTAGCATCATTCCTTCCAAAGAAATCCCAGGGCTGATCTCCTTCAAATGGACTGGTTGGATCTCCTGGCAGTCCAAGGGACTCTCAAGACTCTTCTCCAACACCACACTTCAAAGGCATCAATTCTTTGGCGCTCAGCCTTCTTCACAGTCCAACTCTCGCATCCATACATGACCACAGGAAAAACCATAGCCTTGACTAGACGAACCTTTGTTGGCAAACTAATGTCTCTGCTTTTGAATATGCTACCTAGGTTGGTCATAACTTTCCTTCCGAGGAGTAAGCGTCTTTTAATTTCATGGCTGCAGTGATTTTGGAGCCCAGAAAAATAAAGTCTGACACTGTTTCCACTGTTTGCCATCTATTTCCCATGAAATGATGGGACCGGATGCCATGATCTTTGTTTTCTGAATGTTGAGCTTTAAGCCAACTTTTTCACTCTCCACTTTCACCTTCATCAAGAGGCTTTTGAGTTCCTCTTCACTTTCTGCCATAAGGGTGGTGTCATCTGCATATCTGAGGTTATTGAGATTTCTCCCGGCAATCTTGATTCCAGCTTGTGTTTCTTCCAGTCCAGCATTTCTCAAGATGTACTCTGCATATAAGTTAAATAAACAAGGTGACAATATACAGCCTTGATGAACTCCTTTTCCTATTTGGAACCAGTCTGTTGTTCCATGTCTAGTTCTAACTGTTGCTTCCTGACCTGCATACAAATTTCTCAAGAGGCAGATCAGGTGGTCTGGTATCCCCATCTCTTTGAGAATTTTCCACAGTTTATTGTGATCCACACAGTCAAAGGCTTTGACATAGTCAATAAAGCAGAAATAGATGCTTTTCTGGAATTCTCTTGCTTTCCCCATGATCCAGCGGATGCTGGCAATTTGATCTCTGGTTCCTCTGCCTTTTAAAATCAGCTTGAACATCAGGAAATTCACAGTTCACATATTGCTGAAGCCTGGCTTGGTGAATTTTGAGCATTATTTTACTAGCGTGTGAGATGAGTGCAACTGTGTGGTAGTTTGAGCATTCTTTGGCATTGCCTTTCTTTGGGATTGGAATGAAAACTGACCTTTTCCAGTCCTGTGGCCACTGCTGAATTTTCCAAATTTGTTGGCATATTGAGTGTAGCACTTTCACAGCATCATCTTTCAGGATTTGGAATAGCTCAACTGGAATTCCATCACCTCCACTAGCTTTGTTCGTAGTGATGCTTTCTAAGGCCCACTTGACTTCACATTCCAGGATGTCTGGCTCTAGGTCAGTGATCACACCATCGTGATTATCTGGGTGGTGAAAATCTTTTTTTGTACAGTTCTTCTGTGTATTCTTGCCATCTCTTCTTAATATCTTCTGCTTCTGTTAGGTCCATACCATTTCTGTCCTTTATTGAGCCTATCTTTGTATGAAATGTTCCTTTGGTATCTCTGATTTTCTTGAAGAGATCTCTAGTCTTTACCATTCTGTTGTTTTCCTCTATTTCTTTGCATTGATCGCTGAGGGAGGCTTTCTTTTCTCCTCTTGCTATTCTTTGGAACTCTGCATTCAGATGCATATATCTTTTCTTTGCTCCTTTGCTTTTCACTTCTCTTCTTTTCACAGCTATTTGTAAGGTCTCCCCAGACAGCCATTTTGCTTTTTTGCATTTCTTTTCCATGGGGATGGTTTAAAAAAATTAAAATTATAAAAACGAGAAATGAAAAAAAGAACAGAAAAAGAAAGAAAAAATGGAGACTCCACAGAACTGTAAAAGCCCAATGTAGATGCAGAGGTTTATAACAACAATAAAAAGTGTGACTGAACATAAGCATATACATATACACCCAGAAGCAAAATCAAAACAGTCCAACAAAAATAAAGTATAATAGATTAACCTGGTGAACAAAGGCAACCAACAGTTATATCTACCAGAACAAAACTAACCAAAGCACATACTGGAAAACAAAACAAAACAAAAGTAAGGTGTCAGTTGCAGAATAAAGCATAGAAAATAAAACTAACCTGACCATGCTGGCACTCTGATCTTGGGTTTCCAGTTTCCAGAACTGGGAGAAATAAATTCCTGTTGTTATAAGCAACATTCCTTTGAAAAAGAAAATAAAACTAACAAATATGTTAAGAGGAAAAGAAAGAAAGAAAAGAAATAAAAAATAAATATGCAAAGTTAAATACAGGTAGATGAATATTTAGATACATTAAAGATCAACTGCAAGGAGAAAAGAACTGTAGGAAAAGCAAACAAGGGAATAAATGTAGAAAAAAATAATAATAAGCTTAGAAAATTAAAAATTAAAATTAAAAAAGAGAGAGAGAGAGAGAGAAAGGGAAACTCCTCAGAATTGCAAAAGCCCAAGTAGAGGCAGAGATTTATGACAACAGTAAAAAAAAATGTGACGGAGAAAATAAAGGAAAGAAAACAAAGCTCAAAAACTTAATTAGATTTCATAGTGCCCATAGAATCAACAACTACAACAGAGGGGAGAAAAAAGGAAAAAAAAAAAAACAATCCAAAGAATCTACAGAAGACATCAAAACATAAGAATAATAAATGTTTTTCTGTCACTGCTGTCAGAATCCTTTCCCTCGCTGGAAGTCACAGCCTACCTTAGCTCCCTAGGTCTACTCCTCTGTGTTCTTGCCTCCAATGTCCACAGCTGTCAGAACTAATGTGTTTTCTTTTGTGGGAGCTCTCAACGACCTTTTATATACTCCATAGACACGATCTGCCTAGATGATTGTGTGGATTTAATCTGCAGCTTGTACAGTTGGTGGGAAGGTTTTGGGTCTTCTTCCTTAAGCACACTAATCCTGAGTTTCAATTGTAGTTTTATTTCCACCTCTGCATGTGGGTCGTCCACTGGGATTTGCTCCTGAGGCTGCACTGGAGGACTTGGGTTTGCCCCTGTGAGGGTCAGGTGTGGAGGTGGTGCAGCTTATTGGGTTGCAGTGGTTCTGGCAGCACCACGTACTCAGGAGAATTTGTGGCTAGGGTGGCAGGAAATATACTGCTCTAGAAGGGTATGGCAATCAGTATTGGTCAATACATCCCAGTATTCTTGCCTAGAAAGCTCCATTCCCTGATAGAGAAGCCTGGCAGGCCACAGTCTACAGGGTCACAAAGAGTCAGATACTACTGAAGCGACTCTGCAGGCATAGACACAATACGTTTTTTGCCCATGACATCTCTGCCCCAGTGAGAGTTGAGTGTGAAGTGGCTCACCTGCTTGGCTTGTGGGGACCCTGATGGCGTCAAGTGTGCAGGAACACTGACTGCCTCCACTGCAGGAGTTGTGGCCTTATCAAAGTCTTTTTTCAAGTCTCTTGTAGCTGGCCATCAGAAGGTCTCTTTGGCCCATCTTTCTCTGTAGCTCTGCCTGTTCAGGCACTTAGAGGGCTTCCTTGCCTGGGATCGTTCTCTGTTGTCCATGCATCAGGCACATACAGGGGTCCCCCTGGCTGGGATCCTACCCTGTAGATCAGCATGTCTCGAACTTAAAAGGGCACTCTGGGTGGAGTCCTACTCTGTAGTTCAGTGTATCAGGCATTTGATGGACAAGCCTCTCTATTGTTCAGCTGCCAATGATGGTGTGTCGGGGGAGAGAGGCTATGGTGATGGCTCTACCCACTACGTGTGATTCAGCAGTATTGCCTTGCTTCCGTGGCTGTCCAACTTTCCTCCACAGGCATTTCCCACAACAATCTCCTCCCTCACATCCCCTCAATCCATCTCCCCATAGTCAACAGCAGCCTTCGGCCTGTGATTGCTCCACAATCCCTAAACTCCAGCTGCCGGCTACTGCACAGGGGATCTACCTCCCTGTCCAGGGTATGTACAGCTATGCCAAGGACTGTCTGATTCCCATTCCATTTAGGCTGCCACAGATCACTGTTTCACTCTAAGCCTTAAATGTTTATCCTCTGACTCAGACAATTACCCTGATGTGGGGCTTGGACCCCTGCTTCTGTTCCCTCACCCACCAAGGGCAGGTCCAGGCCTACTAACACTCTTGTTTTTCCCCCTAGTTCCTTTGTCCTACCAAGTTTTTTGTGGTTCTATATTTTCATTTCTGCTGGTCAGGTACTCCGGTCCACTCTCAGCTGGTGTTCTGCATGCACTTCTGTGTCTGAAGGTGTATTCCTGATGTATCTGTGGAGAGGGATGTACTCCATGTCCACCTACTCCTCCACCACCTTGTTCTCTCTCAGCCCAATTGTTAATGGACACAGGGTTCTAACTAACTATTAATATGTTAAAAGAAATGCCTCTCTGAGTTCTCCAGAGAAACAGAGCCAGTGCTTGAGATACTGTATCTGAGGCCTCTCTCTTTTATGAGAAATTGCCTCACACAGTTATGGAGGCTGAAAAGTCCCATGATCTGCTCTCTACCAACTGTAGATTCTGGAAAGTTGGTGGTGTAATTCAATCTGAGTCTGAAGACTTAAAAACTAGGGGAAACCCTGATATGAATCCCAGTCCAAGGTTGGGAGAAGGTGAGATGAAATATCCCAACTCAAGCTGGCAGTTCAGTTCAGTTCAGTAGCTCAGAAGTGTCCAACTCCTTGCGACCCCATGAATCGCAGCATGCCAGTCCTCCCTGTCCATCACCAGCTCCCCGAGTTTACTCAGACTCATGTTCATCGAGTCAGTGATGCCATCCAGCCATCTCATCCTGTCATCCCCCTCTCCTCCTGCCCCCAATCCCTCCCAGCATCAGAGCCTTTTCCAATGAGTCAACTCTTTGCATGAGGTGGCCAAAGTATTAGAGTTTCACCTTCAACATCAGTCTTTCCAATGAATACCCAGGACTGATCTCCTTTAGGATGGGCAGGCTGGATCTCCTTGCAGTCCAAGGGACTCTCAAGAGTCTTCTCCAACACCGCAGTTCAAAAGCATCAATTCTTTGGCACTCAGCTTTCTTCACAGTCCAACTCTCACATCCATATATGACCACTGGAAAAACCATAGCCTTGACTACACAGACCTTTGTTGGCAAAGTGATATCTCTGCTTTTCAATATGCTATCTAGGTTGGTAATAATTTTTTTCCAAGGAGTAAGCGTCTTTTAATTTCATGGCTGCAATAACCATCTGTAGTGATTTTGAAGCCCAGAAAAATAAAGTCTGACACTGTTTCCACTGTTTCCCCATCTATTTGCCATGAAGTGATGGGACCGGATGCCATGATCTTCGTTTTCTGAATGTTGAGTTTTAAGCCAACTTTTCACTCTCCTCTTTCACTTTCATCAAGAGGCTTTTGAGTTCCTCTTCACTCTCTGCCATAAGGGTGATGTCATCTGCATATCTGAGGTTATTGATATTTCTCCCGGCAATCTTGACTCCAGCTTGTGCTTCTTCCAGCCCAGCGTTTCTCATGATGTACTCTGCATAAAGGTTAAATAAGCAGGGTGACAATATACAGCCTTGATGAACTCCTTTTCCTATTTGGAACCAGTCTGTTGTTCCATGTCCAGTTCTAACTGTTGCTTCCTGACCTGCATATAGGTTTCTCAAGAGGCAGGTCAGGTGTTCTGGTATTTCCATCTCTTTCAGAATTTTCCACAGTTTGTTGTGATCCACACAGTCAAAGGCTTTGTCATAGTCAATAAAGCAGAAGCTGGCAGGCAGGATGCAAAAAGGGGTGACTTCCTCTTTATTCCTTTTTTCTAATTAGTCCTTTAATGATTGGATGATGTCCACCTATATGGAGAAGGGCCATCTTATTTATGGGGTCCATGGATTCAAATGCTAATCTCAATCAGAAATGCCATCAAAGACACAGTGAAAAACAATGTTTAATCATGGCCTCCTATGGGTGGTCAAGTTGACACATAAAACTAACCACCATAGACACTTAGCATTACACTCATTAATGTAATGGTGTAAGCACTGCAAATGGTTTATTGGGAAACAAATTAGAAATTAAGTCATGAGTTGGTTAGGATAACAGGATTTCTGAACTTGCATTATGACTAAAGTTTAAATGGGTTGAATATAAAGGAGATGTTAAAAAGGACAATTCAGAGTTGGAGGAAGGCAGAGAATTGCAAGCAATTGGGGGAAATACTCAGATAAGATATTGGACACATGGACTGGGATCAGTAGGATGCTGTGTTTTGGAGTTTTTAGGAAAAAACCTCTGTGCTTTGGAATGAACATTAAATATTGAAGATGTATTATACTGCTAGAGTAATATGGTAAAGGTATCCACTCTAACAAGCTCTTTTCAACATAATACTGGAAGTCCTAGACAGAACAATTAGACGGAAAAAAGAAAAGGAATCCAAATCAGAAAAGAAGAAATTAAGATGCTTCTGTTTGCAGATGACATGATCCTGCATATAGGAAACTCTGAAGACTCCATCAGGAAACCAAGTGCTAGAGCTAAGCAATTAATTCAGAAAAGTTGCAGGATATGGAATCAACATACAAAAATCAGAGTTTTTATATACTAACAATAAACTATCAGGAAGAAATTAAGAACACAACTTTATTTACTATATATTTACTATTTATAGTATTTACTGTATAGTATATAAATACTGCTGCTGCTGCTGCTGCTGCTAAGTCGCTTCAGTCGTGTCTGGCTCTGTGCGACCCCATAGACGGCAGCCCACCAGGCTCTGCCGTCCCTGGGATTCTCCAGGCAAGAACACTGGAGTGGGTTGCCATCGCCTTCTCCATTGTATGAAAGTGAAAAGTGAAAGTGAAGTCGCTCAGTCGCGTCCGACTCGTAGCGACCCCATGGACTGCAGCCTACCAGGCTCCTCAGTCCATGGGATTTTCCAGGCAAGAGCACTGGAGTGGCTTGCCATTGCCTTCTCCGATATAAATACTACTTACTATATATTTACTATTGGAGAAGGAAATGGCAACCCACTCCAGTATTCTTGCCTGGAGAATCCTATGGACAGAGGAGCCTGGTGGGCTGCTGTTCATGGTGTTGCACAGAGTTGGACATGACTAAAGCAACTGAGCATGCATGCATGCATATATTTACTGTAATGTGAAAAATAATAAAATTCTGGGAATAAATTTAACTAAGTAGCTTAAAGATCTACATATTGAAAACTATAAAAACATTGATGAAAACATTGAAGACACAAATAAATAGAAATATATCCTGTATTTATAGATTGAAAGAATCAACATTGTTAAAATGTCTATAATACCCAAAGAAATTTAAAGATTCAATGCAATTTTTTATCAAAATCCCAGTCACAGTTCTCACAGAAATGGAAAAAAAAATCCTAAAATTAGTGTGGAACTACTGAAGATGCCAATCGCCAAAGTAATCTTGAGACAGAATAACATAACTAGAGACATCACACTTCCTATTTTGAAGCTGTATTATCATATTACATATTACATGACATTATAAACCTATATTATCAAAGCAGTATCGAATGTGAATAAAAGCAGACAGAAATCAGTGGAACAGAATAGAGAGCCCAGGAATAAACTCACACATACCAAGTCAATTAATCTTGGACAAGAGCACTAAAAATACACAGTGGGAAAGGGAAATTTGTTGAATAACTGATGTTGAGAAAACTGTATAGTAACATGACAAAAAAGTGAAATTGGACCCAGATCTTATACCACTCACAAAAATTAAGTGCAAATGAATCAAAGCTTAAATATAAGATCTGTAATAATAAAAACTCCCACAAGAAAGCATCCATGACATTGTTCTGGCAATAATTTCTTAGATATGACATCAAAAGCACAGGCAATATATATATTTTTTAAAAAGTGGAACTGAATCAAAATAAAAGCTCTGCACAGCAAACAGAAAATCACCAAAATGAAAATGCAAATTATGGAATGGGAGAAAATATTTACAAACCATACATCTAATAAATAGTTAGTACTGAAAATATCTAAGGAACTTTTAAAATTCAATTACAAGATTATCATCATTATTCAATTAAAATTGGGAAAAGATGTGAATAGATATTTTTCCAGATATGACATACAAATGGCCACCAGGTATACAAAAAGATGCCCCAAACAGTAGTTTCAAATGCAAGTCAAAGCAGTGAGATATTACCTCACACCTATTAAAATAATCATTATAAAAATGTAAAAAGATAACAAGTTTGGGTGAGGATATTGTACAGTGTTGTACAACCACCATCTCCTTTTTCATCACCCCGAAGGAAAGTTATGACCAACCTGGATAGTATATTGAAAAGCAGAGATATTACTTTGCCAACAAAGGTCCGTCTAGTCAAGGCTATGGTTTCTCCCGTGGTCATGTATGGATGTGAGAGTTGAACTATGAAGAAAGCTGAGCACTGAATAATTGATGCTTTTGAACAGTGGTGTTGGAAAAGACTCTTGAGAGTCCCTTGGACTGCAAGAAGATCCAGCCAGTCCATCCTAAAGGAGATCAGTCCTGGGTGTTCATTGGAAAGACTGATGTTGAAGCTGAAACTCTAATACTTTGGCCACCTCATACAAAGAGTTGACTCATTGGAAAAGACTCTGATGCTGGGAGGGATTGGGGTTAGGAGGAGAAGGGGAGGACAGAGGATGAGATGGCTGGATGGCATCACTGACTCAATGGACGTGAGTCTGAGTGAACTCTGGGAGTTGGTGATGGACAGGGAGGCCTGGCATGCTGCAATTCATGGGGTCGAAAAGAGTCTGACATGACTGAGTGACTGAACTGAACTGAACTGAAGTATTGAGCACATGAACTTGTGTTTGGTAACAAAGAAACTGAGAAATACAATATGAATCATGAAAATCAAACAATATAAACAAGCATAACAAGGAACTGTTAAAAACTAAAGAGAAAGAGCAAATAGTAAAAAGCAGCAAGGGAAAAAGTGCTTTTTAAATATGGGAAGCAATGGAATTCCTTGAACAACTACTTTTTCATCAGATGCTGTGGATGACAGAAGAGAATGCAAAAATATCTTTAAAGTATTGGGATTAAAAAAATGACCTATCATTCCAGAATCTTATGTCTATAATAAAAATATTTCAGGAATGAAGACAAAATAAGGAAATTTTCAGATGAGAACCAAGGGAACGGATTGCCAGAGACCTACAGTATTTGAAAGCCTAAATGAGGGAGATGACATACATCAGCAAGATGGTGAGTTGGGAGGTTCCAGCACTTGTTTCCACAACAACAACAAAAATATACAAACAAGAGGTGAACAGATACAAACAGACAAAAATAGCTCTGGGAAAGCACTAGACTACAATAATAAGGCATCAGAATTGCCCCAGAACAGAAAAACAGAGGATGTCTGCAGATAAAAGCAAAGGAAGCATTTTACCTGGTCAACCCACCCCCCAGTCCATCTCTAGGACTGATCCCCTCAGGGAAATTTCATCACAGGACAAAGGAGAGCAGAAGTACAGCAAGACTCTCTACCCAGGACCTTTGTAGTCTTTGCTATGAGAACTCCCACAGACTTTACCATCATACTGAACCCAGCTGGCAGAGCTACCTGAGACTTTCTTCTGTGTTTCATTCCTGGGGCTAGAGCTATAGCTGCTCCCCAGGAGCCCCTAGTTGCTGTTGTGACCTGCTCTTCAGGATCCACATGCCACAGAGCATTGCCATCTATAGGACTGGAGCTGCTGCTGTTTGGAGGCCACCCCTGGGTCCTGAGTCATGGCTATCACCTGACATAAACTGGGCTGAGCTGCCCCTGCCCTACATATTGCCCTCTGGGTTTAGACACATGGCTTTAACTGGCCATCACTACGGATATGAGGCTGCAGTTCTGCAATTTCACCTTGGGATTAAAGTTGTGACTTTAGCTCCCCATCCTCAGTCTATGCTGCTACCGCAGGCCTTGCCCTCTGCCCTCAAGCCACCCCTGCATCCTGTTATGCCAAAGCAGTGTTTCTGCTGTATTTTCCCCTTTGCCCCTTCCCTGCCTAGTTATTGATAGGGCCCACATGGTGTCTCATTGATAAGATGGCTCATTATATCAACCTCGCAAATAAAGAATAAAATCACAGTGATCCGTGAGACTGACCAAATTGCCCAAATCGCATGCTGTTTTCTCACTGGTGCCTGTCTTCTCAAAGCTATGAGAACACCAGATGTCAGACCTCCAGCTAAGTGGCCATCCCTTCAGAGAATTTTTCATTGGTGGGGTATAAGTAGGACCCTATCAGAAAGGGAGGATGCTGGTTCTCCTTAAGAGCCAGTCACCCTCTCTTTTCCCTCTAATAAATTTCCCTTTTCTTGCCTGACTGACCAGCTCGGTCTCTTTTTCTCTGCACTCACCTTAAGTTATTTTGCCAAGTCCCTGAGACTTAGACCCTGATCCCACAGGAGATCTGTGCATGGTTACACCTCAGCCACCAGTACCATTACCACAGTAATTGTACCTTCACCCTGGGACCCAGGTGCTATAGCAGTTCCAGGGTGCCTTATCCCAGGATCCATGCTCCACAGACTCTCACTGCTTGTGTGCCAGGACTGGTGCCAAGAGGGATCCCCTCATTTAGAATTTCCTCCTAAGGACCAAGAAAAAAAAAAAGAAAAGAAAGAAGAAGACCTAGCAGCTTCCACCTGTCAGGACTCCAGTAACCCTAGCCTCCGTTGCCATACATAGGACATCTGTAGTTTTAGACACAGAAGCCACCTGCCATCTTTGGTGAAATTACCCTTAGCTGATAGACCTGCAGAGAAACTATATTGCTATGCCCTCCCAGGAATCAGAAATCCTACACTTCACCCCACCAAACTGGAGCTCCCAGAGCCACCTGAAAGTGGAAGTCTTCCTCCATTGAAGCCAGTCTGAAGAGGTGCCTCCGCTTCAAATGCAAGTATTTTATTTTATTTATTTGGTGCTATTGTGAGTGTTCCACTTCAGTATTCTTGCCTTGAGAACCCCATGAACAGCATGAAAAGGCAAAATGATAGGATACTGAAAGAGGAACTCCCCAGGTCAGTAGGTGCCCAATATGCTACTGGAGATCAGTGGAGAAATAACTCCAGAAAGAATGAAGGGATGGAGCCAAAGCAAAAACAATACCCAGCTGTGGATGTGACTGGTGATAGAAGCAAGGTCCGATGCTATAAAGAGTAATATTGCATAGGAACCTGGAATGTCAGGTCCATGAATCAAGGCAAATGGGAAGTGGTCAAACAAGAGATGGCAAGAGTGAATGTTGACATTCTAGGAATCAGCGAACTGAAATGGACTGAAATGGGTGAATTTAACTCAGATGACCATTATATCTACTACTGTGGGCAGGAATCCCTCAGAAGAAATGGAGTGGCCATCATGGTCAACAAAAGAGTCTGAAATGCAGTACTTGGATGCAATCTCAAAAATGACAGAATGATCTCTGTCCGTTTCCAAGGCAAACCATTTAATATCACAGTAATCCAAGTCTATGCCCCAACCAGGATCGCTGAAGAAGCTGAACTTGAGTGGTTCTATGAAGACCTACAAGACCTTTTAGAACTAACACCCAAAAAAGATGTCCTTTTCATTATAGGGGACTGGAATGCAAAAGTAAGAAGTCAAGAAACACCTGGAGTAACAGGCAAATTGGGCCTTGGAATATGGAATGAAGCAGGGCAAAGACTAATAGAGTTTTGCCAAGAAAATGCACTGGTCATAACAAACACCCACCCTCTTCCAACAACGCAAGAGAAGACTCTATACATGGACATCACCAGATGGTCAACACCGAAATCAGATTGATTATATTCTTTGCAGCCAAAGATGGAGAAGCTCTATACAGTCAGCAAAAACAAGACCAGGAGCTGACTGTGGCTCAGACCATGAACTCCTTATTGCCAAATTCAGACTGAAATTGAAGAAAGTAGGGAAAACCACTAGACCATTCAGGTATGACCTAAATCAAATCCCTTATGATTATACAGTGGAAGTGAGAAATAGATTTAAGTGCCTAGATCTGATAGAGTGCCTGATGAGCTATGGAATGAGGTTCATGACATTGTACAGGAGACAGGGATCAAGACCATCCCCATGGAAAAGAAATGCAAAAAAGCAAAATAGCTGTCTGGGGAGGCCTTACAAATAGCTGTGAAAAGAAGAGAAGTGAAAAGCAAAGGAGCAAAGGAAATATATAAACATCCGAATGCAGAGTTCCAAAGAATAGCAAGAAGAGATAAGAAAGCCTTCTTCAGTGATCAATGCAAAGAAATAGAGGAAAACAA
Organism: Bos javanicus; assembly: GCF_032452875.1. Classification (NCBI taxonomy): domain Eukaryota; kingdom Metazoa; phylum Chordata; class Mammalia; order Artiodactyla; family Bovidae; genus Bos; species Bos javanicus. The sequence continues at coordinate 57,179,435 of NC_083878.1, forward strand.
CAGCATGGGAAAGACTAGGGACCTCTTCAAGAAAATCAGAAAAACCAAAGGAACATTTCATGGAAAGATGGGCTCGATAAAAGACAGAAATGGTATGGACCTAACAGAAGCAGAAGATATTAGGAAGACATGGCAAGAATACACAGAAGAACTGTACAAAAAAGATCTTCATGACCCAGATAATCACGATGGTGTGATCATTGACTTAGAGCCAGACATCCTGGAATGTGAAGTCAAGTGGGCCTTAGAAAGCATCACTACGAACAAAACTAGTGGAGGTGATGGAATTCCAATTAAGCTATTTCAAATCCTGAAAGATGATGCTGTGAAAGTGCTGCACTCAATATGCCAGCAAATTTGGAGAACTCAGCAGTGGCCACAGGACTGGAAAAGTTCAGTTTTCATTCCAATCCCAAAGAAAGGCAATGCCAAAGAATGCTCAAACTACCACACAATTGCACTCATCTCACACGCTAGTAAAGTAATGGTCAAAATTCTCCAAGCCAGGATTCAGCAATACGTGAACCGTGAACTTCCTGATGTTCAATCTGGTTTTAGAAAAGGCAGAGAAACCACAGATCAAGTTGCCAACATCCACTGTATCATGGAAAAAGCAAGAGAGTTCCAGAAAAACATCTGTTTCTGCTTTATTGACTATGCCAAAGCCTTTGACTGTGTGGATCACAATAAACTGTGGAAAATTCTCAAAGAGATGGGAATACCAGACCACCTGATCTGCCTCTTGAGAAATTTGTATGCAGGTCAGGAAACAACAGTTAGAACTGGACATGGAACAACAGACTGGTTCCAAATAGGAAAAGGAGTTCGTCAAGGCTGTATATTGTCACCCTGTTTATTTAACTTATATGCAGAGTACATCATAAGAAATGTTGGACTGGAAGAAACACAAGCTGGAATCAAGATTGCCGGGAGAAATATCAATAACCTCGAATATGCACATGACACCACCCTTATGGCAGAAAGTGAAGAGGAACTCAAAAGCCTCTTGATGAAAGTGAAAGGGGAGAGTGAAAAAGTTGGCTTAAAGCTCAACATTCAGAAAACAAAGATCATGGCATCCAGTCCCATCACTTCATGGGAAATAGATGGGGAAACAGTGGAAACTGTGTCAGACTTTATTTTTCTGGGCTCCAAAATCACTGCAGATGGTGACTGCAGCCAGGAAATTAAAAGACGCTTACTCCTTGGAAGGAAAGTTATGACCAACCTAGATAGCATATTGAAAAGCAGAGACATTACTTTGCCAACAAAGGTTCGTCTAGTCAAGGCTATGGTTTTTCCAGTAGTTATATGTGGATGTGAGAGTTGGACTATAAAGAAAGCTGAGTGCCAAAGAATTGATGCTTTTGAAGTGTCTTGTTGGAGAAGAGTCTTGAGAGTCCCTTGGACTGCAAGGAGATCCAACCAGTCCATTCTGAAGGAGATCAGCCCTGGGATTTCTTTGGAAGGAATGATGCTAAAGCTGAAACTCCAGTACTCTGGCCATCTCATGCGAAGAGTTGACTCATCGGAAAAGACTCTGATGCTGGGAGGGATTGGGGGCAAGAGGAGAAGGGGACAACAGAAGATGAGATGGCTGGATGGCATCACTGACTAGATGGACGTGAGTCTGAGTGAACTCCAGGAGTTGGTGATGGACAGGGAGGCCTGGCGTGCTGAGATTCACGGGGTCGCAAAGAGTCAGACATGACTGAGCAACTGATCTGATCTGATCCGATTGTGAGTGAGGTTGTTTTCTTTATTTCTTTTCAAATATTTTGTTGTTAATGTATAGAAACACTGCTGAATTCACATGTTGATTTTGCATTCTGCAATGTTAACTTAATTCATTTATTACTTCTAACAGTTTTTTTGAAAATAATTGTTATGACTTTCTATATATAAGATCATGTCATGTGCAAAACACAGGCAGTTTTGTATCTTCCTTTCCATTTTATGTGCTTTTTATTTTATTGCCAGATTGCTATGTTTAGGACTTCCAGTACTATGCTAAATAGAGTGGGCACCTTTGTCTTGTTCTTGACCTTGGAGAAAAAACTTTCAGCTTTTCATCATTGAGTATGATGTTATCTGTGGGCTTGCAGGAGATGACAAATGAAATTGCACTATTGTAAGTGTCTACACTTTTAATGAAGTTGTGTAATATTTCTTGAATATAGACTTAATAAGTTAAATATGTAATTACTAAACCATAGCACTATTAAAATAACAAAAAAATGTTACAGCTAGTATTCCAATAAAGGGGATAATTTGGAACTATAAAAAATATTCAATTAATATAAAAAAGAGACAGAAATAGTAACAAAAGTTAGGGGTCAAATTAAAGTGGGTCAAATAGAAAACAAAACCAAAATTATAGCCTTTAATTATTTTGAGAATCATATTAAATTTGAACAAGAAATCAGAAAATCTTTTCTGGTAAAAGACCAGATAGAAAATATCTTTCAAGCCTTATCTTAAGAGCTGAACTCTACTGTTACAGCACAAACACAGCTGTAGGTAATAGGTAACTGCATGAATGCTGGCTGGATTTGACCCATTATTCAGATTTGCCCCACTGGTGATAGGGTTCTGATTCCAATCTAAACATCTCAATTAAAAAGCAGAGATTGTCTGATTGAAGAAGCAACAAAAGCCACCATTTTCTGCCTACAAGAAATGTACTTTATATATAAAGACACAAATGGATTAAAAATAAAGGAAAAGGATAAAGAGTGCTAAAGCTAGGGTGGCTAAATTCCATTAGTCATTTTGCAGGATGGCTCTAAAATGACACTTGAATTTTCTTATGCTGCAACAAGGGAGTTGGAAGTCTCTAGCTTTTTTGGAATCACTTTTGTCAAAGGTAGGGTGTCTTGCAGGTAGTTGCAGGCATGCAGAGACACCATTTCTCCATCAAGGAAAAGCATTCCAAAGTGTGTATAGTGGTCTGGGAGACAAAACACTTTCCTCTTCCATTTGGCATTTTTCTTAAACAGCTTAATAAATCTAGCTCCAATATATTAAGAAGCCTGGAATATATGAAGACAGCAGGTCTAGTAGTGAAGGTTGTCCTTGGAGATGTGTTACGCTTTTCCATTAAATTAATTTTTGGAAAAAATCATCTCTTGAAATTGCAGCTTTACTTTTTTCTTGCTTTGTAAGTAATTATTTTCTGTTTGCCTTTACCATTTACTTTCTTTTATATTTATTATGTTCCTTTTGTTGTTTTGTTGTTCTTGCTTAAAAATTTGATTTAGTATATTAAAATTAACTTATTTCATAATTAAACTACTCAAATTTTGCATTGCATATATTGATATTTTCTTTTCAGTTTTGTTGTTTTCCAAATAGTCTGTAATTGAAAATAGATCTGTTAATATCAACTATAACAACTAGAAAGCTGTTTCTGTTTAGCTTCCAAATGTTTGTGCTGTGATTTCTGTAGGCTTTATTTGGAGCTTTGTTATTCTTTGTTAATTAGTTTTATGTAGTCACAGTGTATAATATACATCAAATTTAAAAATTAAATGAGGTTTAATTTGTTGTTCGGTTTATGAAAAAAAAATTAAATTTCAAAGGCATTACAAAGCTAAGTGTAATTTTGACAGAAAAAAAGTTGAATGAGCTAGTACCTAATCATGATAAGCATTCCATTGTTTCTTAGTGATGTACCAAAATACCATTTAAATTCTCGTTCTTTTAGTTATTGAAATCAATTTTAAAGATTAAAAATATGTCATTAATGGTAAATTATATGCTATGTATATTTTACCACAATACAAAATACAAATAAAAGATGTCTGTGTGCTCTTCCAATGTATAAAATATTGTGTTACAGTTAAAATTGCAAATGTATATGTGTTACAATTACCCATCATAATTTTTGCTGTTAATTGTTGTATATAGCTTTATTTTTTTCTGTTGTTTTGCATATCTTGTCTCATGATTATTATATATTTTTTCATTTACTATTCAGTTTATATGTATTGAACATGTACTATGAACCAGGATTGTAATGGAACATGAGAATAAATAGGTAATCAGGATAGGAAAATTTCTGTCCTCATAAAATATACTGTCTAGTCTAAATAGAACAAAACATGCATACATTTTTATATATGTGCATATGTATATGTATATATAGACATATCTATGTGTATTTTATATGTATGTTATGTTTGCATTTGTCTGTCTACATATTTATTCTAATACACATATGCATGGATATACATGGGCTTCCCAGGTGGCACTAATGGTAAAGAACCTACCACCAGTGCAGGAGATGTAAGAGACTTAGATTCAATCCCTAGGTCAAAAAGATGTCCTGGAGGAGGGCATGGCAACCCACTCCAGTATTCTTGCCTGGAGAATCCCATGGACAGGGGAGCCTGGTAAGCTACAGTCCATAGCGTCGCAAAGAGCTGAACACCACTGCAGCAACTTAGCATGTGTGCACACATGGATATATTATATATTATAGATATATTATATATTATTATTATATATTAATATATATCATTATATATATTAATATGTTATAATATTATGTATTATAGATAGTTATTTACTTATGAAATGTTGGTGGAACCTGTCAGTACACAAATACTTGAAAAATACGAGGTGAGGTAAGTTAAGGGAATAAGGTATAACAGATTTAAAGTCTATTTAGATGAAGGGAAGGCTTCTCTGACAGACAACATTTAAGTGAGTCATGAATGAAAGGGAGAACCTAGAGCAGTTTTCCAGACAAAGGGAGCAGTGGGGAAAAAAGCCAGTAGTTGAGAATGAGTTTGCTGTATAAGAAAGAAGGTCAGTAATTCTCAGTTGTTACAGTGGTAGGAAACAAAATTAGAGAGTAATATCATCAAATTAACATTTTTAGTTAATTCCAATGAGAGAAGTCGACTCATTGGAAGAGATCCTGATGCTGGGAAAGATTGAAGGCAGGAGGAGAAGGAGAGAACAGAGACTGAGTTGGTTGGATGGCATCACTGACTCAATGGACATGAGTTTGAGCAAACTCTGAGAGATGGTGAAGGACAGGGAAGGCTGGCATGCTGCAGTCCATGGGATCACAAAGACTCAGACAGGACTGAGAGACTGAACAACAACAAAAACAACATTTAATTAAATCATTGTGGGCATAATCAAAGCTCGAAGAATAGTTTGAAAGCTATTGAGTTTGTTTGGGTAGGAGATATTTGTTTGGAATAGGTGGTGGCAGTGGAGGTGCTGAAGAGTGGTGAAATATTGCATGTATTTTAAAGATAAAACTGATAGCTCTTGTAGATTTATTGCTTGTAGAGCATAAGAGCAATTAAAAATTTTAGGTTAAGCAACTGATGCAAAAGTGATGCCATATTTTTAAATGGGGAATAACAGGAGAGAAACATATATTGGGCAGAGTCAATATTTCTGTTTTGTTGTCAATGATGTTTAATTCCGTCTGTTAAGTTTAAATTGCACAGTATATATACCAACAGGAAATGCCAAAGAGGCACTGGATACATGAGGGGTATCCAGGATTAGGAAGAGGTCAAGACTGGTCAAGTTTGGGAATCCACAAGGTGCAGTTGAAATTTAAAGCATTAGGACCTGATGAGAACACCAAGATAGAGAAGCTGGAGAAAAGAGGCCCAAGAATGGGGATGGGCACCGTTTGGGTAGAAAGGAAGCAAGAAAAAAACTAGAAAGAAGCCAATGAATTAGAAAAAACCTAGGAGAGTATTTTGTGGGCCGTTTCAGAATTACTTCAATGAAGGAGGGAATTTGGTAAGTACTGTGGAGAGTTTGAGCAAGATGAAAATTAAGAATTGAGTGTGATCTTTGACAAAATGGAGGTCATTATGACCTCAGTATAAACAGCTTCAGTGGAGTGATAAGAAGGAAAGTCTGTACAGAGAGAGTTCAAGACACAAGAGAAATGAAGAAATGGAGAGACTGACAAACCTCCTGAGAATATACTGATAATGGAGAAATTGCAAGATAGCAGTTACAATTCTGGAATAATGACCAGTTTTAAGGGATTGTTGCTGTTCAGTCTGTCAGTCCTGTCTGACTCTTTGTGACCCCATGGACTGCAGCACTCTAGGCTTCCCTGTTCTTGACCATTCCCCAGAGCTTGTGCCAAACTCATGTCCATTGAGTTGGAGATGTCATCCAACCACCTCATTCTCTGTCATCCAGTCTCCTCCTGCCCTCAAACTTTTCCAGCATCAGGGTCTTTTCCAAAGAACTGACTTTTTGCATCAGGTGGCCAAAGTATTAGAGCTTCAGCTTCAGTATCAGTCCTTTCAATGGATATTCAGGATTGATTTCCTTTAGGATTGACAGATTTGATCTCCTTGTGGTCCACGGGACTCTCAAGAGTCTTCTCCAGCATCGCAGTTTGAAGGCATCAATTCTTCAGTGATCAGTCTTTTTTATTGTCCAGCTCTCTCATCCATACGTGATGACTGAAAAAAAGCATAGCTTTGACTATGTGGATCTTTATAGGCAAAATAATATATCTGCTTTTTAATACACTGTCTACGTTTGTCATTGCTTTTCTTCCAAGGAACAAGCGTCTTTTAATTTCATGGCTGTGGTCACTGTCCACAGTGATTTGGGAGTCCAAGGAAAAAAGTCTATCTCTGTTTCCATTATTTCCCCATCTATGTGCCATGAAGTGATGGGGTAGGATGCCAAGATCTTAGGTTTTGAATGCTGAGTTTTAAGCGGGCTTTTTCACTGTCCTCTTTCACTTCATTCAAGAGGCTCTTTAGTTCCTCTTTGCTTTCTACCATTAGCATGTTGTCATCTTCCTATCTGAGGTTATTGATATTTCTCCTGGCAATCTTGATTCCAGCTTGTGCTTCATCCAGCCTGGCATTTCGCATGATGTACTTTGCATAGAAGTTAAATAAGCAGGGTGACAATATACAACCTTGAGATATTCCTTTTCCAGCTTTGAACCAATTTGTTTTTCCATGTCCAGTTTAAACGGTTGCTTCCTGAGATGCATACATGTTTCTCAGGAGGCAAGTAAGGTGGTTTGGTATTTCCACCTCTTTCAGAATTTTCCACAAATTAGTTCTGATCCACACAGTCAAAGGCTTTAACGTTGTCGATGAAGTAGATGTTTTTCTGTAATTCTCTTGCTTTTTCTTTATCCAATGGATGTTGGCAGTTTGCTCTCTGCTTCCTCTGTCTTTTCTAAATCCAGCTTGTACATATTAAAATTCTTGGTTCACATACTTTTGAAGCTTATCTTGAAGGATTTTGAGCATTACTTTGCTAGCATGTGAAATGAGTACAGTTGTGCAGTAGTTTGAGCATTCTTTGGCATTGCCTTTCTTTGAGACTGGAATGAAAACTGACCTTTTCCAGTCCTGTGGCCACTGCTGAGATTTCCCAATTTGCTGGCATATTGAGTGCAGCACTTTCACAGCATCTTCTTTTAAGATTTGAAATAGCCCAGCTGGAATTCCTTAACCTCCACTAGCTTTGGTTTTAGTCATGCTTTCTAAGGTCCACTTGACTTCACACTCCAGGATGTCTGACTCCAGGTGAGTGATCACACCATCGTGGTTATCTGAGTCATTAAGATCTTTTTTTTTGGTATAGTTCTTCTGTGTATTCTTGCCATGTCTTCTTAATATCTTCTGCTTCTGTTAGGTCCATACTATTTCTGTCCTTTATTGAGCCCATGTTTGCATGAAATGTTCCCTTGGTATCTCTAATTTTCATTAAGAGATCTCTAGTCTTTCCCATTCTATTGTTTCCTCTATTTCTTTGCATTTTTCACTTAGGATGGCTTTCTTAGCTCTCCCTGCTATTCTTTGGAACTCTGCATTCAGATATATCTTTCCTTTTCTCCTTTGTCTTTCATTTCTCGTCTTTTCTCAGCTATTTGTATGGCCTCCTCAGACAGCAAATTTGCCTTTTTCCATTTCTTTTTCCTTGGGAATGGTTTTGATCACTACCTCCTGTACAGTATTACCAACCTCTGTCCATAGTTCTTCAGGCACTCTTTATATCAGATCTAATCCCTTGAATTTATTTGTCACTTCCACTGTATAATCATAAGGGATTTGATTTACATCATACCTGAATGGCCTAGTGGTTTTCCCTACATGCTTCAATTTAAGTCTGAATTTTGCAAAAGGAGTTCATGATATGAGACACAGTCATCTTCTGGTCTTGTTTTTGCTGACTGTACAGAGGTTCTCCATCTTTGGCTATACAGAATACAATCAATCTGATTTTGGTATTAACTGTCTGGTGAGGTCTATGTGTAGAATCATGTCTTGTGTTGTTGGAAGAGGGTGTTTGCTATCACCAGTGTGTTGTCTTGGCAAAACTCTGTTAGCCTTTGTCTGGCTTCATTTTGTACTCCAAGGCTAAACTTGTCTGTTACTCCATGTATCTCTTGACTTCCTACTTCTGAGTTCCAGTCATCTATGATGATACGGGCATCTTTTGTTTTGGTGTTAGTTCTAGAAGGTCTTGTAGGTCTTCATAGAACTGTTCAATGTCAGCTTCTTCAGCATCAGTGATTGGGGCATATACTTTGATTACTGTGATATTGACTGAACAGAGGTCATTTTGTCATTTTTGAGATTGCACTCAAGTATATTGCATTTCAGACTCTGTTGACTATGATGGCTACTCCATTTCTTCTAAGGGATTCTTGGCCACAGTAGTAGATATAATCTGAATTAAATTTGCCCATTTCTTTCCATTTTAGTTCACTGATTCCTAAAAGGTCAATGCTCACTCTTGCCATCTCCTGTTTGACAATTTCTAATTTACCTTGATTCATGGATCTAACATTCCAGGTTCCTATGTGATTTTGTTCTTACAGCATTGGACTTTACTTTCACCACCAGACACATCCACAACTGGGCATACCACTTCTATATTCTTGCCTTGAGAACCCCAATAACAGTATGAAAAGGTAAAAATATAGGACACTGAAAGAAGAACTCTCCCCAGGTCTTTTGGCGTCAAATATGCTATTGGAGAACAGTGGAGAAATAGCTTCAGAAGGAATGAAGAGGCTAAGCCAAAGCAGAAACAATCCCCAGTTTTGGATGTCTCTGGTCTGGTTTTAAGGTATGCTATCACACAACTCTTGAGGCATAGTTGATATCTCCAAACATAGTAGAAGTCTCTGGGAATACCCACCCCTATGCTACCCAAAACACACAAATGAGCAAATAAATAACAAAGGTGAAACAGCCTCTAGTTGCCAAGAATTAAAGTCAGTAAGCCAGGAGATGGAATTAGAATAATGGCTAGGAAGTCATGCAAGAGCTCTTGGATAACAGGTAGGAGCAATGGGAGCCAGGCTGACCACTGAGGTCATAAGATAGGTATGGGAGTGAGAGCAGCAGCAAGAAGTTATGTCAGAAGGAGTTAGAAGGAACCAGCCTGTGCCTGCAGGCTCTGGTAAGGAAGGAGTTATCATGATGACACCACAGTGAAGACAGGAACCTAAAGGTGGTGGTGTTATGGGGCAGGTGAGCCTGGGCTTTGTACACCAAGCCAAAACAAGGAGGGAGGAAATCTGGACTGCATTGGGGAATATTGATAGAAGTCTAAGTGAACTCTCTGAAGAAATGCTTTCAAAAGTTGGCATGACTGATCCTTCACAGGCAAATTCATAAAAAAGGCTGCTAGATTTATCAATAGATAGACTACTATATTAGAAAGAAAAAAGAAGTCATACTTTTGAATATGTTGAGAATGAGATGACAATAAAAAGATAGATCATATTTACACATATAAATTTTATACACATAGGTACATTATATATATGTATGCATGCATGTAGGTAGGTAGGTAGGTATGTGTACACCTGTATACACATACATATACATGTATAAAATCTCCAGGGAGAGTTTTCAGATTGAGGAAAGAATTGAGAGAGGAGGAAGAGGAGAGATAAATGAGGGAAAGAGAAAGAGATGCTAGCAGGAGAGAAGGGAAGACATCACAGAATCATTGATGTTCACTATGGAAACAATCAACTTTGAGAGAAATGCTTTATGTATACTGATACTTTTAACCTCCAGTTTAGTAGGGATCAATGTCTATATATTATCACAAACTTACGAACTTTGACTCATCTCTAATTTCTGATTTGAAAGCAAATATAAGTATTTGTTTGTGGTATTACTTTTGAATAAATTAAGATCTATTATTAAATGGATTGATTCTAGGCTTTGGTCCCATATTGACTATTTCAAAATTTTAATCACCCATTAAGTCATTATGGTGATTGTTTTGCCAGTGGGTGATGATGTAATTAATGATTTAAGTGGGTTTCATCAATCATATCCAGGAAGTCAATTCCTAACTCTCTCAAAACACAGATTGAATTCTCACATTTTTTTTATTCTGTCCTATCTGATGATAAAAAATAGTTCAGTGTTCCCTTGAAGTGAATGAGGATACTTTAGCGGTTTGTTTTTGTTTTTTGGTTTGTTTTTTCTAAATCTGATAAGTGATATGAACAAGTGCAGCTGTTGTATGTAGAATGTTTGTAGAACTAACTGAAGTTACGTCAATGTTAGGATAATTGTTAGATTATTCAACAGTGTGTTTCCTGAAGAAAATCATATCACAATTTGTGCAGACTTGTAGCCAATTGACTGCAATAATTACTATACTGTATTTTGTTATTTATTCACATGTTTTTCCTATGGCAGGCTAATACTTCAATATTTTTATAGAAATCAATGAGATGAAACATAGGCAAAAGGTTTAGTACTCCATATTTATCTCTATATTCATTATTTTATAGATACCCATGATCACAGATATATATCCATTTTACAAAGACTCATAGTCTACATTCAAAATTGCTCATTTGACACATAGAGAGACATTAAAGTACTGTTTTGGAACCTTTCTAAATTTTCCCTTCCTACTCCTCATGAAAACACAGAGTCCCCAGTTTTTAAAGCTGTGACATATCAGGCCAAAATCTTCTAGTTTAATAATAGATATGACACTTTTTCTTTTAAAAGAGACTTTGTGATATCTTTTGCTGGCCTCTAAGGCTTTCTTTAGTTTGACCCTTTTCAAAATTGAAAATGTTTCACAGACTTTTTTTTTTTCATTTTTAGTAGAAAGACATTTGCTTCTAAAGAAGGATAAAACGAAAACCAACTGTTTACAGATAAAGGGAATTTGCAATGATAGAAAATGGAATGAGATGCATAAGTCATAAGAAGGTGCCAAGAAAGAAGGAAATTTAGGTAAGCAATGTGCAACTTAGTCAACCTCTAGTGATTAGAGAAATAGAATAATCATACTAATACCTTTTAATTCTTTATTGAACCCTCTGTATGTGCCAGTCACCCCTCTAAGTGTTTTACATGAATTCATTCTTTTAAACCAGGTTTCCTCAATCTCTGCACTATTGACATTTTGTACCAGATAATTATTTGTTGTGAGTTTCCCTGTGCCTTATAGAATGTTAAGCAGTACCCTGAGATTCCACCTACCAGGTACAGATAACCACCTCCTTATTCTCAGAGGTAACAAATGTAAATATCTCCACACAGTGCCTGAAGTCCCCTGGGGAACAAATTTTCTCCCTGAGACCCATTGATTTAAACCCTTCATTTCAGTTCAATTCAGTTCAGTCGCTCAGTCATGTCCGACACTTTGCAACCCCATGAACCGCAGCAGGCCAGGCCTCCCTGTCCATCACCAGCTGCCGGAGTCTACCCAAACACATGTCTATCGAGTCAGTGATGCCATCCAACCATTGCATCCTCTGTTGTCCCCTTCTCCTGCCCTCAATCTTTCCTAGCATCAGGGTCTTTTCAAATGAGTCAGCTCTTTCCATCAGGTGGCCAAAGTATTGGAGTTTCAGCTTCAACATCAGTCCTTCCAATGAACACCCAGGACTGATCTCCTTTAGGATGGACTGGATGGATCTTCTTGCAGTCCAAGGGTCTCTCAAGAGTCTTCTCCAAGACTGCAGTCCAAAAGCATCAATTCTTTGGCACTCAGCTTTCTTTATAGTCCAACTCTCACATCCATACATCCTAAAACAATGTCATAAAATGTCTATTATTGATTTTTACACATTATCTTTAATAAAATGGAGATAGAGTTTCTGTTTCTTGCCCAAAAATATCCAGCCAATAATTAGACACCTAGAAATTACAGTCAAGCTTCTGATCGCCATAACCCATGTTCTTAAGTGCTGTGCTTCACTGTCTCTTGTATTTATCTCCAAGAGAAGCAGGGTTTACTCAAGTGCAAAAGGAAAACAACAAAAGAGAGTTTTGATTAAATACCAACTTATTTGTTTCCTATGCATGTCACACTAATTTTAAGAAGGGCGAAATTAGTCTGAGTATTGGCTGAGAAAGATTTGTAACATCACTTGAGCTGAACTTGGATGAGGAGACTGGGCTGAAACCCAAAAGAAGACACAGGTTTAGATAACTACGCATTGTTATATGGTAATCTTATATATAAATGGTAACTGTTCACTAGATACTTGTGAGTTGCATGTGTTCTCCAATACTTTATATAGATGACAAACAAAGCAAAAATAGCAACAACAAAACAATCGAAAAGTCCTAAAGTCAAAAAGTTTCCCCAGTCACATTTGCCTTACTACTCAAATTCCATCAATCAGTTTTCCTGTAAATCAGAGCCCCAGACTATAAGGGGTATAGTCAGTATAAGTTGTGGAATCAGTTGAATGTGTTGATTTTATAGCAGTTCTTTTATTATTATTATTCTGGCTTCAAAAGCTTTTCATATATGTTTGTTGATCATAAGTTTTTCAGTCAGAGTAGTTATGAGCCCTGAGAGTATTCTAAATGACTTGAAGCATTAGCTTTTTTTTTTTTTTTTTTTTTTTTTTTTTTTTTTTAATTTTATTTTATTTTTAAACTTTACATAATTGTTATTAGTTTTGCCAAATATCAAAATGAATCCATCACAGGTATACATGTGCTCCCCATCCTGAACCCTCCTCCCTCCTCCCTCCCCATACCATTTTTAGTTTCTAACTGTTCTGCATGGAAAACATTAGGGGTATTTATAGGGGACTGTAGCATATCTCCTACAAAATATTCTGGGAAATCAATTAATGTCGAGCTACAATGTCAATCCACTTTGGGATGGGCTGCAGCCAATTCTTAGGTAATTTTTATTCTAAACATAAAAGGTTTCCTGCACTCACTTTCAATTTCAGGAATCTCTCTTACTCGCTATTAGTGCTGACAGATCTCTGTCTGTGGTACATATGAAATGAAATCAGCATCTAATGTTATTTCTCTGAACTTCCTGTCCTTGACAATTATACTTACAACTATGAGTGAAGTAGTGATTACATACAAATGAAACTAAATGTCTGTCTACATGTTCACACAGCAAAATGCTTTGGCCTATTTTCTTGTTTTGAGTCTGGTAATCAGGAGATCTAGGTTCTAATCTCAGCTTCATATTTATTTACCTGGGTCATTCTAAGAACTGACTTGGCTTCTCAAAAATTCAGTGTTGATTTTTGGATTTTAAATTGCTAAAATGTAATATTCTATGGTAGATCATTTTCTTCAATGTGAAGCCCTTACTTTGCTATAGTAAACTACAATTAGATATAACTGTATTTGGAGGAAGATATGATAGCTGACATAGTATGGTTGAAATTTCTTGAAACCAAAACACTGAGTCAATAGTCACTAATAATATTTAAGTTTCAATCTTAAGTTTCTTTTCATTTTAAGGACACTGAATTTTTATGGATATTTTTTCTTAGATTCTAGACTGGGGAGTGGATTTTGCTACTATATTGCTCTATATTTTCATTAGCTAAAATCTGGGCCTTGGGAGATTAAGAATATTTCTAAGAAAAGATCAAAGTTTCTTATAAATAAAATTCCCCGAAACCCTAGACCAAAGCAACCTAGAATTAAATGTGGATTAAAACAAACTACTGAATATCAACCAGCAACTGCCTTTGGCATTGTATACATCTCACTCGTTTTGAAGTCAATTTCAGAATTTATTTTAGGGAGACATAATTTACATAAGGTTAAAAGAAGGACTGATGATGAAGCTGAAGCTCCAATACTTTGGTCACCTGATGTGAAGAGCCAACTCATTAGAAAAGTCCCTGATGCTTGAAAAGATTGAGAGCAGGAGGTGAAGGGGGTGACAGAGGATGAGATGGTTGGATGGCATCACTGACTCAATGGACATGAGTTTGAGCAAATTCAGGGAGATAGTGAAGAACAGAGAAGATTGGTGTGGGGCAATTCATGGGGTCACAAAGAGTCAGACACAACTTAGTGACTGAAAAACAACAAAAAGAGGAACACTGATCACTAATGAAGTTGTAGAACCTGTTGCAAGCTATCCAGGGCTCCTAATGGGGATTATGAATCCAGAATATAAAGCCATCTTGAATTCAGTATGTAGAAGAGGGGAGAGCTTTGGAAAGTGTTTGAAGTAAACCCACAAGACACAGTCTATTAGAGTTCAGTTCAGTTCAGTCACTCAGTCGTGTCTGACTCTTTGCAACCCCATAGACTACAGCACACCAGGCTTCCCTGTCCATCCCCAAGTCCCAGAGTTTACTCAAACACTTGTCCATTGAGTCTGTGATGCCCTCCAACCACCTCATCCTCTGTTGTTCCCTTTTCCTGCCTTCAATCTTCCCCAGAATTAGGGTCTTTTCAAATGAGTCAGCTCTTCACATCAGGTGGCCAAAGTATTGGAGTTTCAGCTTTAGCATCAGTCCTTCCAATGAATATTCAGGACTGATTTCTTTTAGGATTGACTGGTTGGATCTCCTTGCAGTCTAAGGACTCCCGAGAGTCTTCTCCAACACTATAGTTCAAAAGCATCATTTCTTTGGTGCTCAGCTTTCTTTATAGTCCAACTCTCACATCCACACATGACTACTATAAAAACCATAGCTTTGACTATATGGACCTTTGTTGGCAAAGTAATGTCTCTGCTTTTTAATATGCTATCTAGGTTGGTCATAGCTTTCCTTCCAAGGAGTAAGTGTGTTTTAATTTCATGGCTGCAATCAGCATCTGCAGTCATTTTGGAGCACCCCTCAAAAATAAAATCTGTCACTGTTTCCATTGCTTCCCTATCAATTTTCCATGAAGAGATGGGACCAGATGCCATGATCTTAGTTTTCTGAATGTTGAGCTTTAAGCCAACTTTTTCACTCTTCTCTTTCACTTTCATCAACAAGCTCTTTAGTTCTTTGCTTTCTTCCATAAGAGTGGTATCATCTGCATATCTGAGGTTATTGATATTTATCCTGGCAATATTGATTCCAGCTTGTGTTTCATCCAGCCCAGCATTTCTCATGAAGTACTCTGCATATGAGTTAAATAAGTGAAAGTGAAAAGTGAAACTGAAAGTCACTCAGTTGTGTCCAACTCTTTGTGACACCATGGACTGTATAGTCCATGGAATTCTATAGGTCAGAATACCAGAGTGGGTAGTCTTTCCTTTTTCCAGGGGAACTTCCCAACCTAGGAATTGAACCCAGGTTTCCTGCCTTGCAAGCTGATTCTTTACCAGCTGAGCTACAAGGGAACCCCTTAAGTTAAATAAGCAGGGTGACAAAATACTACCTTTCCCAATTTGCAACCAGTTTGTTTTTCCATGTCCAGTTCTAACTGTTGCTCCTTACCTGCATACTCAAGAGGCAGGTCAGGTGGTCTGGCATTCCCCTCTCTTTAAGAATTTTCCACAGTTTGTGGTTATCCACACAGTCAAAGGCTTTGGCATAGTCAATAAAGCAGAAATAGATGTTTTTCTGGAACTTCCTTGCTTTCTTGATGATCCAGCAGATGTTGGCAATTTGATCTCTGGTTCCTCTATCTTTTCTAAATCCAGCTTGAACATCTAGAGTATCACAGCTCACATACTGTTGAAGCTTGGCTTGGAGAATTTTGAGCATTACTTTACTAGCATGTGAGATGAGTGCAATTGTGTGGTAGTTTGAGCATTCTTTGGCATTGCCTTTCTTTGGGATTGAAATGAAAACTGATCTTTTCCAGTCCTGTGGCCACTGCTGAGTTTTCCAAATTTGCTGGCATATTGAGTGCAGCACTTTCACAGCATCATCTTTCAGGATTTGGAATAGCTCAACTGGAATTCCATCACCTCCACTAGCTTTGTTCCTAGTGATGCTTCCTAAGGCTCACTTGACTTCACATTCCAGGATGTCTGCCTCTAGGTGAGTGATGACACCATC
This sequence comes from Bos javanicus, assembly GCF_032452875.1. Classification (NCBI taxonomy): domain Eukaryota; kingdom Metazoa; phylum Chordata; class Mammalia; order Artiodactyla; family Bovidae; genus Bos; species Bos javanicus. The sequence goes on from NC_083878.1 coordinate 57,195,678, forward strand.
ATGATTATCTGGGTCATAAAGATCTTTTTTGTACAGTTCTGTGTGTTCTTGTCACCTCCTCTTAATATCTTCTGCTTCTGTTAGGTCCATATCATTTCTGTCCTTTATTGTGCCCATCTTTGCATGAAATGTTCTCTTGGTATCTCTAATTTTTTTGAAGAGACCCCTAGTCTTCCCCATTCTGTTGTTTTCCTCTATTTCTTTGCATTGATTGCTGGGGAAGCCTTTCTTATCTTTTATTGCTATTCTTTAGAACTCTGCATTCAGATGGCTATATCTTTCCTTTTCTCCTTTGCCTTTTGTTCTTCTTTTCACAGCTATTCTATCAGAGAAACCCGGTTAATTGTCATTATTTCAAAATATGTCCTTTTGTGTTACTGGAATATATTAAGCATGCAAAAATTACACTGGAGAATAATAAACACCCAACAAATATCACTAGATCTAACTATCTTCCCCATAATTTTTTTCAGACATTTTTAAAGAAATAACATTTACAAAGAGAAACATGCTTCTCTAAATTATTTTTGAAATCTCTCTTTTCTCCAATGTAGTCATGGTACTTTCATATTTCACCATATTTACTGTCTCTCTATTGCCCATAATGTCTCTACACTTTAGCCAGAATAAGTTGTGGTATATATTGGTATTGATTTATATGTTATTAACATGGACTTAAAGATGTAATTTTGCAGTTTTTACAGTCACCCATGATTATGTTTTTGAGATCTATCCTGGTTTTTATAGATAGTTTTAATTTATTAATTGCATTTCTGTTCAGCTTTTCATTGTTTAAGTATACTACAATTTATTTATGCATTCAAATATTGGTTTGTATTGAGATTATCTCTAGTTTATTAGTTTAGCAGAGATGGTTCTGACCATCCTTGTGTAGCTTTTTATTCAAATGTGTAAATAATTTATATAAGGAACAAATACCAAAGTGGAATTTCTAGTCATAAAGCACACACATTTTTAACTTTAGTTGAGGTTTGCAAAGTACTTTCCAAAGTGAGTGTGGCAATTCACACATCCTACAATAGAGTATTAAAGTTCTTTCTCTCTTCTTGTCAATAATTGGTATTGTCAATTTCTCCCAATCTGAAAATTATGAGATCTCATTTTGGTATTCATATTTTCTCTTTATATTCTATATTATTTTGATATTTAATATCATCATTCATCTTAAGCCCTATATAATTATTGTAAATTTTATTTCTGCATTTAGCTGAGATACTTTGGAAGCTTAAAAAAAAAAAAAGTGAACTTTCAGCTGGAAGTGGTTGAGCAGGAGAACACAGCCCAAACCTCTGGAGCCCTTCCATAGCCTGGTCTGGCTACCAGGTTAGGTCCCCCAAGATGAGAATGCCTCTTCCTAGGGTACCTGAAGACAGGAGAACTCTGAATCCCATGAACCCATTTTGTGAGCCTAAGGGAGTGGCCATGGTCTTCATTTCACCAGATCTTGACTTTGGAATAAATATATATGTGTATGACAGAACACCAGTCAGGGCCCATCAACCTTTGGGCCATGTATAGATTTGCTGTCTATTTATAGAAGGCTTATACATATTATCTGAAAAAAAAAAGAAAGAAAAATGGCTCTCAAGTTTAGAAAGAAAATAACTTTTTCCAAATGTCAGTCTCCTCCATGTAAAACTATTAAGAACATATGATACTGAAGAATTGAAATAGTCACACATCTTATAAATGCCCTTTTCTTAAAAAAAATCAGAAAATACATACTTCTAGAAATAACTTTCAGTAATGGAATTGTTAGACCACTTCTAGATGTTTCACCAGGACCTGGAGGACAGATGTTAGAAGAGAAGGAGAAGAAGGTGGTAAGGAGAAATAAAAGTAGGGTTCTTTGGTAGACTTCTTATATTTAAGACATTTTCATATCATATTGTCATTATTCTGTGTGTCCAGCTTTTCTTGTTACTGTATCTATAATGACAATTTTATTTTTTTATTATTTTTATTGGATTAAAATTGTTTTCCAATGTTGTGTTAGTTTCTGCTGTACAATTAAGTGAGTCAGCTATGTATGTGTGCATGTGTTCCATCACTCAGTCGACTCTTTTGGAACACCATGGACTGGAGTGAGTTGCCATTCCTACTCTAGGGAAGCTTCCTGACCCATGGGTCAAACTTGTGTCTCTTGTGTCTCCTGGATTAGCAGGCAGATTCTTTACCACTATGCCACCAACAGGTGGGGCATATATATATATATATGTATATGTACACACACACCACATATATATATATATATATATATATACACACCACAGTCGTGTCCAACTCTTTGGGATCCCATGGACTGTAGCCCACCAAGTTCCTTTGTCCATGGATTTCTCCAGGCAAAAATACTGGAGTGGATAGTCATTCTTTTATCCAAGGGATCTTCTTGACCTAAGGATCAAACCAGGGTCTAATCCTTGCAGGCAGATTCTTTACCATGTGTGCCACCAGGGAAGCCCATAAATAAATAAATAAATAAATATATATATATACACACACACACACATATATATATATATATGTATATATATATACCCCCTCCCTCTTGGGTCTTCCTCCTCCCACTGCCATCCAGTATTTAAAAGTATTTCTAAAGTGACTGATGCATATTGAAAGGAGATGCAGTAATAAAAAAGTAGATGCATTAAAATATACATTTAATAAATATTCATTTGTTAAAATTCAAATGGACTATTGTCCTTTGGATATGGATTTACTCATCACAGATGAAACAAGAATGGATGTGTTGCACTGTTAGCTTCAGTTCATGCATTCTCTACTGCTCTTATTGATCTGGTCAGCCCTCTGTAAGGGACTCTTTTCCTGTTACTGATTCAGAAGCCAACTTTCACAGTTTTGCTGGGAAGGGAACAGAAGCTGGCATTAACCTGGCAAGCTGCTGCTGCTGCTGCTAAGTTGCTTCAGTCGTGTCCGACTCTGTGCGACCCCATAGACTGCAGCCCACCAGGCTCCCCCATCCCTGGGATTCTCCAGGCAAGAATACTGTGGTGGGTTGCCATTTCCTTCTCCACTGCGTGAAAGTGAAAAGTGAAAGTGAAGTCGCTCAGTCGTGTCCAACTCTTAGTGACCCCATGGACTACAGCCTACTAGGCTCCTCCGTCCATCAGGTTTTCCAGGCAAGAGTACTGGAGTGGGGTGCCATTGCCTTCTCCGAAACCTGGCAAGCCAGCTTATGGATTTTTTGACCTGTCTCTAGTGAGTCCATGCTGTAATCTTGTGCCTTACTCTCATACTCCTTGCAGAATTTAGTCTCCATTCATTTACTATGTGGATGCTGCAGTCATTGTCAGAAGCTAAATTGAGCAAAAAATTCTACTGGAGAGTATAGAATTAGTTACTCCCACAATAGTGGCAACTTTATAAAATGTCTAAAAAGAAAAGGCTGGTTTCAGAGTATTGATACAGGTAGATAGAGAATTTCTCTTGTAGCTACAATTACATAGTAAGACAAACCAAAACAAAACAAAAACAAAAAACACAAATTTTATGTTTATTTGTGGTGGATTTGGGAGAAGTGAGAGAGATTCAAGAGGCAAAAACCATTCCTAAGTATTATAGGTCTTCCCCAACAACCTTCGAAAAGTCATGGAAAATAGCAAATTTATACATAGCATCCAAGGAAGAACTTTTTGAGAAATACATCATCCAGTACCTTCTAGAATTAGAAACAGGACATTTTCCTTAAGATACAGTTCAATTTACTAAAGCAGGACAGGGTAGATGCATTACAATGGCTGCTTCATGAGGAATTTTATTAGTGAAAGGGAGAGTAGAGAATTTCCCACTAGACACAGAGTCCTTAGATCTCTCAGTCAGTCATAGAATGCAGGTTACAACAATAAGCTCTGAAGAATATTTCTGAGAACTTGGAGGGGAGGATATATAAGTAATCTGTTTTCCTGCAGTTTCCACATATGGTTAAATCGATGGAACCCTTTACCAAGGTCACAGGTAAGAGGTATTGTATCAATGCCACACATGCAGAGCCCTGTACCAAGGTCATCTCTGGAACTGACTGAGCCCCACTGTAACCATTGCTGAGAGCCCTCCCCCTCACCAACTGGTGAGCTCCATTACTGGTCAGCTCCTTGATGGCATATTAGGCAAAAACACTCACCCCTGTACTCACCCTATAGCTCCTGAACTAATCAACTTATGCGACCCTTCCAGAAGGAATTTCCAGTAGCAATTTTCTTTGTCTTCAGGCTACAAAAATTGGCTACTAACCCACAAAAAGCATCAGCTCTCCCTGGGCTGTCAGGAGGTTGGCCGGCTGTGCTTGCAGCATCCACATTACCTCTGCTCTTTGTTAATGAACTCACTCATTTCTGTGATACTCTGTGTCTGGTAATTCTTTTCAAGCCATCACTAGGGTCCATGGCAGAATGGAAATTTTTTACTTTACAATCTTTTGGGGTTTTTTTTGCTTTTTTTTTCTCTCAGAACCTTAGAGCTGTGCTCCAGACTGATTCTTTCCCCTTGCCTTTGCCATGAAATGTTTTGTCAGTTTCTCTGTTTTCTTTAATTCCTTTTTGTTTATTCTTGGCATTTGTAGGATTTATTTTGTTAATCTGAAATTAAAATAAGTCAGTAAAAATATTTCATAGGAGTCTCTACTATTGAGTTTGACTTATAGTAATGACTATTTTTCTTCAGATTAAAAAAACGATTCTCCAATTATTGATATCAATATTTATCTCTTTACTTCTTTATCTTTCTTTCTCAAATGTGTAACATTTATTTATTGAATTTATCTCTTTAGTCTATTTCCATTAGATACTTTGTATGCATCTCTTTATTCACTGAGTTTAATTTTTTGTTTTCTATTATAAATTTTACACCATTCATTATCACAAATTTATTTTTGAATTTCAATTTGTGTTTTCATAGCAGAGAAATCTCTCCTGACTTCTGAGTCATTATGCTTTGTAGCTGCAAGGACCTTCAGGCCCAAGAAACATTCTTTAAAATAAATAGGAGACTTAAATTTACTTGTTTCTTTTTGTAAGTTCCTTTCATGTCAGGGAATCTTGATCTGATACTTTTGATCGTTCCCATTCTTTTAAATTAACAAGCATTTTCATGAGTCTGATATTTTTATTTTTCATCCAAATTGGTTATGTTCAAAGGGTGCCACATTCCACAAAACTTTATTTGAGATTTGAAAGACATTTTCATATGCACAGATTCTCTACAGCTATACTGTCTGTGTAATATCTTGAAAAATATATTACTGTATGTTTGATATGAGAAGAAGCATTTGTAAGAACAATTAAAATCTTTAAGGTAAAACATATTCATGTTAACTTGGTTGTGTCAATATAACAATATATTTAAATCAAGGGAAATTAGGATAAGGAAGAGATGAGAAAAGGTAAGCTTCCTGGACAATTTGCCTATAGACTCAAGAGAAGAGTTATTGTTATTGCTTCGATATTTGCAATTTCCTATTTGTTTTATTTAAGTATTTACTTTATTGTTTTAATCTGTACAAGTAGAAATTTAGGAGAAAAATAAATTTGCAGTACCTAGTTTGTTGTTGTTCTGTCAGCAAGTCATGTCCTACTTTTTGTGACCCAAAGGACTGTAGCACACCAGGCTCCTCTGTCCTCCACTGTCTCCCAGAGTTTGCTCAAATTCATGTCCCTTGAGTCACTGAGGCCATCTAACCATCTCATCTTCTGCCAGCCCTTTGTCCTTTTGCCTTCAACTTTCCCAGCATCAGGGACTTTTCCAATGAGTCAGCTTTTCACATCACATGGCCAAATACTGGAGCTTCAGCTTTAGCAACAGTCCTTCCAATGAATAGTCAGGATTGATTTCTTTTAGGATTGACTGGTTTGACCTCCTTGCAGTATAAGGGACTCTCAAGCATCTTCTCCAGAACCACAATTTGAAAGCATCAATTCTTCAGTGATTGGTCTTCTTTATGGTCCAATTCTGACATCCGTCCATGATTACTGGAAAAACCATAGCTTTGACACTACATATCGTTTCTGTTGTTCACAAGTTAAAGGGCCTTAAAACAATTAGACTCCTTAAAATGATATTATGGTATAAAAATATGTCAAAGACATCTCTTGCTTTGCCTTTAGGGGTATTTCTGATAGATGTTTAGAGGATATGGTTTATTATGTTAAAGAAGGATGTGAATTGAAAGACTTTGGAGTGATTTCATTCCCATGTCAGAGGTGCCCATTTTAAGAAGGATGCTGATTGCTAAGAGAGCAACAAAAATGATGATGGTGTACTGCCATATATCCAGCTAAGCCAGAGAACATAAAACAGGGGAAAAATAGAGTACTTGTCATCAAATATTTGAAGAGTAATAAATTCATTCTACTCTGCTCCAAATGGCAGAAATAAAAGACTAATATTACAGTGGGGATACTTTGTTTAATAAAAGAAAGACATTTGCAACATTTAGTACTATTGCTGCTGAAGTTGTTGAAGCAGTGGCTCTGTTGAACATGGGGAGGTTTTAGAGTGATGAGTGGGAGATTTCCTGAAGGATACCTAATGGACCATCACCCCTCTGAGCTCCTGGGGTGATTCCACTAAAAATCATGTTTAATTTCACCAGAATTTTAAGGTGAGAGAACATTTGTTCTCTTCCATTCAAATACACCTTTATAATTAAAGGTGTATTTGAATTGTGAAATCTGCAAAGTTAAATTTCATTGCATTTAATTTAGTAAAATTAAAATGCCTAGTGACATCCTGGTTAGAACATTAGCCATATTTAGACTGGTAATTAATGTCTAATTGGACACTAGTACTCAATTTCATGGTAATGAAATAATGGCTAAAAATACCAACTAGTATTTAAAAGATATGTGATATATATCCTGAAGCAATTTTCTTAAATGCCAATTTAATTTGACATTTAAAGACTGAGAGATGTGATTGCTGATGAAAGTCGTACTGTGATCCTATGGCATATGGCTATGCATTCTTACTTGAGGGATACAAAAATATTTTTATTGTACCCTAGGTAACTTAAAAGTAAATGGTTTACTTCTGGGAAGATGCATTTTTAATTAAATATACTTATGTTACATAGAAACTGAGAGAAATAAATGACTTTTTCAAAAACAATTCTGATATTTTACAAAGAGCTTTAAAATAAATATACCCTCCTAAAGTTTAGCACGTTTGAAGTTCTCTCTGTAATATAACTAGGTAAAAGCATGGGGAAATAAACACAATTTATATAATTTTGCACCTTATTTATGCAAAGGTTTTGAAATGGAATTTGATCTCTAATATCAATTATAAAATAATTATATAATGTCAAGCAGACTCATATGCTTTAAATGACAATTGAGAAAAAATACTATCTTCATATAATATTTGATGAATTTACTTAAAATGTATTTTTGAAAACACTACTGTAATGTCCTTCAGAGTTGACCCAAAGAATAAGTATTAGAATTTTCTGGACAAATAGAACAGAAACAGAAGAGAGAGAGAGAGGCTGATTTATAATAAAGAATTACCTCACGTGATTATGAAGGCTGACAAGTTTTTAAGATCTACAGGGTAAGCAGATAAGCTGGAAACACCTGAGCAGCTGATGCTGTTGGTGCTGTTTTGGTCCCAAGATGCAGGAAAGGCCAATGTTTTATTTTCAGTCAGAAGGTGGGGAAAAAATGATGTTCCAGTTTGAAGGCAATCAGGCAGGAATTCTCTCTTACTTGGGGGAGAGTCTGCCTTTTTGTTCTATTCAAGCCTTCAGCTGATTGGATGAGGATCATCTACTTTAGGGAGGGCTGTCTGTTTGAATCAATTCACTTATTTTTAAAGTTAACTTCATCTAAAAACACTCTCCCAGAAACTCCCATAATAATGCTGTTTTAATATGTGGGCACCCCATGGCTGAAGAACATAAACACCAAAAATTAACTGGTAGTATTTGCAGCCAAAGCTAAAGGGATTCTTGGGAAACACTTGAAATGACTCCAACAGGAATCCAAATATAGTTAATTCCCCAGCATATATTGTGACAAGCATATTTTCTGGAAATTTTTGAAAAATTAGTACTATAAGCCATCACAATCATTTAGAAAACAAATCAGCCAATCAACCAAGCAAAACATACCAAGCAAAGCCCACAGAAGTGGTCTGGTTTTGAATAATGTCTAAAGAAAAAAAAAAAAAAACAACCACAAAACAGAAACAATTTAAGTAAAAAATAAGATCACCATCCATCATCATCATCATCATCATCATCATCATTTCCATGAAGTTCATTGTACTTAGAAACCATATGACATTGTTTTGAGCTTCCCCAGTGGCTCAGTGGTAAAGAATCTGCCTGCCAAGTGTTCAATCTCTGGGTCGGGAAGATCCCTGGAGGAGGAAATGGCCACCCGCTCCAGTATTCTTGCCTGGAGAATCCCATGGACAGAGGAGCCTGGCAGGCTAGAGTTTATGGGGTTGCAAAAAGTTGGACATGACCTAGTGACTAAACTACCACCACCACTGTGGCATTGTTTCCATGATAAAAATCCATATTCATATTAGAGAACTTTTGCTCCCAAAATGCAACCAAATTTTAATATAAATTATGTTTGTGTGACCTAGGATAATTGGGGGCTTTAGATTATAAAGAATACTGCTCTTAGAGAAAGCTTTTGTAGAACTATTTGTACTGATTGTTTAGCATATATTCTCAAAAATAATAATTACAGAAGTTGAAAGGTTATTTTTCAAAAAGCAGACATCATACTCCAATGCTACTATGACTTTGTAGATTATTACATTCCTAGTGTGTTTACAAGGTAATAACAGAGGAATAATGTCCGCTAATGTAGACTTTATTTTTCCGGGCTCCAAAATCACTGCAGATGGTGACTGCAGCCATGAAATTAAAAGACGCTTACTCCTTGGAAGAAAAGTTATGACCAACCTAGATAGCATATTCAAAAGCAGAGACATTACTTTGCCAACAAAATCTGTCTAGTCAAGGCTATGGTTTTTCCAGTGGTCATGTATGGATGTGAGAGTTGGACTGTGAAGAAGGCTGAGCACCGAAGACTTGATGCTTTTGAACTGTGGTGTTGGAGAAGACTCTTGAGAGTCCCTTGGACTGCAAGGAGATCCAACCAGTCCATTCTGAAGGAGATCAGCCCCGGAATTTCTTTGGAAGGAATGATGCTAAAGCTGAAACTCCAGAACTTTGGCCACCTCATGCAAACAGTTGACTCATTGGAAAAGACTCTGATGCTGGGAGGGATTGGGGGCAGGAGGAGAAGGGGATGACAGAGGATGAGATGGCTGGATGGCATCACTGACTCGATGGATGTGAGTCTGGGTGAACTCCGGGAGTTGGTGATGGACAGGGAGGCCTGGCGTGCTGCAATTCATGGGGTTGCAAAGAGTCGGACACGACTGAGTGACTGATCTGATCTGATCTAAATGTTCAACACAGGGGTAAAATATAATGCTATTACTATATCATTTAATTATGACTTAAATATATGTTATTTACTTTTACTGTTGTTTCAAGTATTTATTTTGATGATTCAGCCTTTTTATGTCCTTTGAAGTGTTTTTTGTAGCTTATTGAGTGCTGTGCTGAGCACATAATAGGCATCCAATTAATATTGATAATTTGTTAAGAGTGTGGACATGCATCCATGACATATCTGTATGCATATTATTTTATTTCAAATAGCAATGCACAGCCAATAAATTAGAAGATCAACAGACAGTATCATAAATGGCTATGATTTAGCAAATAGTCAAGTGAACTCTAGAAGACACTTGTTCTGTAAAGCTGAATATATCTGAAATAAAATCAAGGGTGTTGTACCAGAAGAAAATTCTTCAAGCATAACAGTGAAATTGAATTTAAAACAGAATAACATAGTTAAGTCAAAATTAATCATAAGAATATGGGCAGGCAACATCTGACAGTGAATATCTGAGTGAATTTAGAGTAATTATTAATCAGAATTGCTAGTTAAATCACAGCTGGGGCTAGAAAAAAATGTGGGTTGATTATAGGATATTCTGTTAAGAAGAGTAAATTACCCAATTCAGTTAATTAATTATGGAATCTTGCTGATGCAAAGCTCCTTTTAAAACCTGTATTGTAGGATGCATTTCTACTCATCCTGGAGAAGCTATGCCCAATCCTTGAAAGGAATTATCCATAAGGGGAAAAAGAGCAGGAATATTGATTTTCTTCTGGAGTGATTGTACCCAATTTAGTTCAATCTTTATTTTCAATATGTCAGAAAGGAAACTACGTGACAGTACATCAGTAAAAGAGAAGGGTTTACATGGACAGCTCACTCACCTCTCAGCTCAGGGGGCAGGAAAACGTTGTGCCTACACATGAATGAAGTCAAGTGGAGTTTGACAGCTCTCTAGTAAATGTAATTATGCTTACATGATAAATAGGATTGTTAAAGCTCACAAGTTGATTTGGGGTTTTTTTGCTTAAACTATTTTGCTCATCTATCTTCAAAGGCTCCATAGTGTAAAGGAAAGAACATCAAGGTAGAAATCCAGAGACTTAACTCTACACATTGAATTTGTACCACCTGCAATTTCAATTCTTCCTGTGTTTGTTTCTGATATAGACTGGGTGTTTATGTCTTCTTCAAAATAAATAAAGGTAAAAGTTTCACTCCCAATGTTAAGGTTTTATGAAGTGGGTGTCTCTGAGAGTTAACTAGGTCATCAGGATGGAGCCCTCATGATTGGGATTCAGTTCAGTTCAGTCACTCAGTCATGTCCTACTCTTTGGGACCCCATAAACTACAGCACTCCAGGCCTCCCTGTCTATCACCAACTCCCGGAGTTCACCTAAACTCATGTCCATTGAGTCAGTGATGCCATCCAGCAATCTCATGCTCTGTCATCCCCTTCTGCTCCTGCCTTCAATCGTTCCCAACATCAGGGTCTTTTCAAATGAGTCAGCTCTTCACAACAGGTGGCCAAAGTATTGGAGTTTCAGCTTCAACATCAGTCCTTCCAATCAATACCCAGGACTGATCTCCTTTTGGATGGACTGGTTGGATGTCCTTGCAGTCCAAGGGACTCTCAAGAGTCTTCTCCAACACCACAGTTCAGAAGCATCAATTCTTCGGTGCTCAGATTTCTTTATAGTCTAATTCTCATATCCATACATGACTTCTGGAAAAACCATAGCCTTGACTAGATGGACCTTTGTCAACAAAGTAATGTTTCGGCTTTTTAATATGCTGTCTAGATTGGTCATAACTTTTCTTCCAAGAAGTAGACATCTTTTAATTTCATGGCTGCACTCAACTCACCATCTGCAGTGATTTTGGAGTCCAAAAAAATAAAGTCAGCCACTGTTTCCACTGTTTCCCCATCTATTTCCCATGAAGTGATGGGACCAGATGCCATGATCTTAGTTTTCTGAATGTTGAGCTTTAAGCCAACTTTTTCACTCTCCTTTTGTACTTTCATCAAGAGGCCCTTTAGTTCTTCGATTTCTGCCATAAGGATGGTGTCATCTGTATATCTGAGGTTACTGATATTTCTCCCAGCAATCTTGATTCCAGCTTGTGTTTCCTCCAGCCCAGCGATTCTCATGATGTACTCTGCATATAAGTTAAATAAGCAGGGTTTCAATATACAGCCTTAATGTACTCCTTTTCCTATTTGGAACCAGTGTGTTGTTCCATGTCCAGTTCTAACTGTTGCTTCCTGACCTGCATACAGGTTTCTCAAGAGGCAGGTCAGGTGGTCCGGTATTCCCACCTCTTTCGATATTCCCATCTCTTTCAGAATTTTCCACAGTTTATTGTGATCCACACAGTCAAAGACTGGCATAGTCAATAAAGCAGTAATAGATATATTTCTAGAACTCTGTTGCTTTTTCGATGATCCAGCGAATGTTGCCAGTTTGATCTCTGGTTCCTCTGCCTTTTCTAAAACCAGCTTGGACATCTGGAAGTTCACGGTTCATGTATTGCTGAAGCCTGGCTTGGAGAACTTTGAGCGTTACTTTACTAGAGTGTGAGATGAGTGCAATTGTGCGATACTTTCAGCATTCTTTGGCATTGCGTTTCTTTGTGGCAGGAGTGGTGGCTGTGTGGCACAGAAGTGTCCAAGAGGAGCTACCCCACGTCCAAGATGAGGAATGGTGGCCAAGAGGAGTTATCCCACGTCCAAGGTCAGGAGCAGTGGCAGAAAGGAGATACCCCACTTTCAAGGTAAGAAGCATCGGCTGTGTTTTGCTGGAAAAGCCATGAAGAGATACCTCACATCCAAGGTAAGAGAAACCCAAGTAAGATGGTAGGTGCAGAGAGAGGGCAGATAGACTGAAACCACAGTCACAGACAACTAGCCAATTTGATCACATGAACCACAGCCTTGTCTAACTCAATGAAACTGTGCCATGCCATGTGGGGTCACTGAAGATGGACGGGTCATGGTGGAGAGGTCTGACAGAATGTGATCCACTGGAGAAGGGAATGACAAACCACTTCAGAATTCTTGCCTTGAGAACCCCATGAACAGTATGAAAAGGCAAAAATATAGGACATTGAAAGATGAACTCCTCAGGTTGGTAGGTGCCCAATATGCTACTGGAGATCAATGGAGAAATAATTCCAGAAAGAATGGAAGGATGGGGCAAAAGAAAAACAACACCCAGTTGTGGATGTGACTGGTGATAGAAGCAAGGTCCGATACTGTAAAGAGCAATATTGCATCAGTTCAATTCAGTCGCTCAGTCGTGTCCGACTCTTTGCAACCCCATGAATTGCAGCACGCCAGGCCTCCCTGTCCATCACCAACTCCCGGAGTTCCCCCAGACTCACGTCCATTGAGTCAGTGATGCCATCCAGCCATCTCATCCTCTGTCGTCCCCTTCTCCTCCTGCCCACAATCCCTCCCAGCATCAGAGTCTTTTCCAATGAGTCAACTCTTCGCATGAGCTGGCCAAAGTACTGGAGTTTCAGCTTTAGCATCATTCCATCCAAAGAAATCCCAGGGCTGATGTCATTCAGGATGGACTGGCTGGATCTCCTTGCAGTCCAAGGGACTCTCAAGACTCTTCTCCAACACCACACTTCAAAAGCGTCAATTCTTCAGCGCTCAGCCTTCTTCACAGTACAACTCTCACATCCATACATGACCACAGGAAAAACCATAGCCTTGACTAGACAGACCTTTGTTGGCAAAGTAATGTCTCTGCTTTTGAATATGCTGTCATATGGTCATATGGTCATAACTTTCCTTCCAAGGAGTAAGCGTCTTTTAATTTCATGGCTGCAGTCACCATCTGCAGTGATTTTGGAGCCCTAAAAATAACGTCTGACAGTGTTTCCACTATTTCCCCATCTATTTCCCATGAAGTGATGGGACCAGATGCCATGATCTTCATTTTCTGAATGTTGAGTTTTAAACCAACTTTTTCACACTCCTCTTTCACTTTCATCAAGAGGCTTTTTAGTTCCTCTTCACTTTCTGCCATAAGGGTGGTGTCATCTGCATATCTGAGGTTATTGATATTTCTCCTGGCAATCTTGATTCCAGTTTGTGCTTCGTCCAGCCCAGCGTTTCTCAGGATGAACTCTGCATATAAGTTAAATAAGCAGGATGACAATATACAGCCTTGGTGTACACCTTTTTCATTTTGGAACCAGTCTGTTGTTCCATGTCCAGTTCTAACTGTTGCTTCCTGACCTGCATATAGGTTTCTCAAGAGGCTGGTCAGTTGGTCTGGTGTTCCCATCTCTTTCAGAATTTTCCAGTTTATTATGATCCACACAGTCAAAGGCTTTGGCATAGTCAATAAAGCAGAAATAGATGTTTTTCTGGAAATCTCTTCCTTTGTCCATGATCCAGAGGGTGTTGGCAATTTCATCCCTAATTCCTCTGCCTTTTCTAAAACCAGCTTGAACATCTGCAAGTTTGTGGTTCATGTATTGCTGAAGCCTGGCTTGGAGAATTTTGAGCATTACTTTACTAGTGTGTGAGATGAGTGCAATTGTGCAGTAGTTTGAGCATTCTTTGGCATTACCTTTCTTTGGGATTGGAATGAAAACTGACCTTTTCCAGTCCTTTGGCCACTGCTGAGTTTTCCAAATTTGCTGGCATATTGAGTGCAGCACTTTCACAGCATCATCTTGCAGGATTTGAAATAGCTCAACTGGAATTCCATCACCTAAACTAGCTTTGTTCGTAGTGATGCTTTCTAAGGCCCACTTGACTTCACATTCCAGGATGTCTGGCTCTAGGTGAGTGATCACACCATCGTGATCATCTGGGTCATGAAGATCTTTTTTGTATAGTTCTTCTGTATATTCTTGCCACCTCTTCTTAATATCTTCTGCTTCTGTTTGGTTCATACCATTTCTGTCCTTTATCGAGCCCATCTTTGTATGAAATATTCCCTTGGTATCTCTAATTTTCTTGAAGTGATCTCTCGTCTTTCCCATTCTGTAGTTTTCCTCTATTTATTTGCATTGATCGCTGAGTAAGGCTTTCTTATCTCTTCTCACTATTCTTTGGAACTCTGCATTCAGATGTTTATATCTTTCCTTTTCTCCTTTGCTTTTCACTTCTCTTCTTTTCACAGCTATTTGTAAGGCCTCCCCAAACAGCTATTTTGCTTTTTTGCATTTCTTTTCCATGGGGATGGTCTTGATCCCTGTCTCCTGTACAGTGTCACGAACCTCTGACCATAGTTCATCAGGCACTCTATCTGTCACATCTAGTCCCTTAAATCTATTTCTCACTTCCACTGTATAATCATAAGGGATGTGATTTAGGTCATATCTGAATGGTCTAGTGGTTTTCGTTACTTTCTTCAATTTAAGTCTGAATTTGGCAATAAGGAGCTCATGATCTGAGCCACAGTCAGCTCCCAGTCTTGTTTTTGCTGACTGTATAGAGCTTCTCCATCTTTGGCTCCAAAGAATATAATCAATATGATTTCAGTGTTGAACATCTGGTGATGTCCATGTGTAGAGTCTTCTCTTGTGTTGTTGGAAGAGGGTATTTGCTATGTCCAGTGTGTTCTTTTGGCAAAACTCTATTAGCCTTTACCCTGCTTCATTCTGTATTCCAAGGCCAAATTTGCCTTGTTACTCCAGGTGTTTCTTGACTTCTTATTTTTGCATTCCAGTCCCCTATAATGAAAAGGACATCTTTTTTGGGTGTTAGTTCTAAAAGGTCTTGTAAGTCTTCATAGAACTATTCAACATCAGCTTCTTCAGCGTTCCTGGTTGGGGCATAGACTTGGATTACTGTGATATTGAATGGTTTGCCTTGGAAACAAACAGACATCATTCTGTCGTTTTTGAGACTGCATCCAAGTACTGCATTTCAGACTCTTTTGTTGACTATCATGGCTACTCCATTTCTTCTAAGGGATTCCTTCCCGCAATAGTAGATATAATGCTCATCTGAGTTAAATTCACCCATTCCAGTCCATTTTAGTTCTCTGATTAGTAGAATGTCGACGTTCACTCTTGCCATCTCTTGTTTGACCACTTCCAATTTGCCTTGATTCATGGACCTAACATTCCAGGTTCCTATGCAATATTGCTCTTTACAGTATCCGACCTTGCTTCTATCACGAGTCACATCCACAACTAGGTATTGCTTTTGCTTTGACTCCATCCCTTTATTCTTTCTTAAGTTATTTCTCCACTGATCTCCAGTAGCATATTGGGCACCTACTGACCTGGGGAGTTCCTCTTTCAGTATCCTATCATTTTGCCTTCTCATATTGTTCATGGAGTTCTCAAGGCAAGAATACTGAAGTTGTTTGCCATTCCCTTCTCCAGTGGACCACATTCTGTCAGACCTCTCCACCATGACCCACCCATCTTGAGTGGCCCCACAGGGCTTGGCTTAGTTTCATTGAGTTAGACGAGGCTGTGGTCCATGAGATTAGATTGACTAGTTTTCTGTAATTATGGTTTCAGTGCGTCTGCCTTCTGATGCCCTCTCACAATACCTACCATCTTAACTTGTATTTCTCTTACCTTGTACGTGGAGTATCTCTTCATGGCTGTTCCAGCAAAGAGCAGCTGCTGCTCCTTACCTTGGAGGAGGGGTATCTCCTCACCTCCGCCCCTCCTTACCTTGCATGTGGAGTAGCTCCTCTTGGCCCTCCTGCACCCGGGCAGCCACCACTCCTTGGACGTGGGGTTGCTCCTCTAAGCCACAGCCCCTGACCTCGGGCGTGGGGTAACTCCTCTTGGCCGCTCCTGCGCCGTCGCAGCCTGGCACTTTCGGCCACTGCTCCTGATCTTAGACGTTGGGTACCTCCTCTTGGCTGCCGTCCCTGACCTCCGACGTGGGGTAGCTCCTTTCAGGCACGCTTCTGTGAGATCCGTTGCAGCCGGCGTGCTTCATTTGGGTTACGGAACCCAAGTAAAGTTAAGTGATTGCCTAAATGACTCACTTGCCAAAAATGCACAATGACAAAAACATACATTTCTGCAACTTTTTGGGTAATGGGAAAATAGATTTTTTTAAATCAATTTTATTTGATAATATGAATTCTACTGAAAAAAAAGAAGGGGAAGGCTGAAATGGCAATCTCAGAGAAGAACAGGCAGATAAAGGGGTTCCATGCCCTGATTATTTTTGCTAGGAAGGTTGGGATTCATATTTTTCCTCCTTCCCTCTTCCTTTCTTCCTGCCTTCTTTCTCCTTTTCAAATATTTTTTTCATACTCCTTGAATGTAGAAAAATCTACATTCAGGGGTAATGACCTAAAGAAATCAATTAAGCTGGTAAACTCAACTTCAACTCCAAGTTGTCTCTGAGTGATACCACCTAGTCAGAATGGAATAAGAATATTATATATATATATATATATATATATATATATATATATATATATTTCTGGGGATAAAATGATGCGAAATAAATTTTACATGTTTCTTTTTGTGATTTTCCTTTTACTGTGTTAGATAAGAAGGTTAGTTATTAATGCTTTGAGAGGAACATCTTCCCACAGGGTAAAGTAACAAAAGGACATTTGTAGCAATATGAGCCTGGGAGCTGAAAAACACTCCAGGTACAGGACTCAGACTAGAAATATATTAGACTAAATTCTTCAAAATTTTTCAACTGAAACCATATGAATGGAAAGTTTTCCTTGTCTGAGAAAGGATCAAATCTTATCAGGTAAAGAATATTATTTCCTGAGAAGCAAGAATCTTGTTGTGAATCTACTAAAGTTTGGTCTATAAATACTTACATAGTCTATTTAAGAAACTGGCGTGTTTGTTATACAAAGAAACTGTCTATTCAGAACAATAAAAAGCTTGACATTTTCTTCAAATTTTAACATTTGAGAGTCAAATATATTTAAATGCTTGTATGTATGTATTAAAACTGGTTTTATCATAGATGTTGTAATGTAAATATTTAAGATGACAGTGAAAATTTTGTTTTCCTTTGTATGCTACAATTATTTAAAATCAACTTGATGTTGCTAAACAACTTGAAATTTTTTGTTATGTCTTGGTTTTGTTTTATTTTTCTGTTTCACCAATACCAGTTGATGATTCTTTGCACTATGAAACCAAAAGAAAAAAAAAAGGGAGAGAGAGAACAAACTGTGAACATTAATATTAATGCATGTTTTGTAAATTGAATTTTATGTTATGGTACCAGTTTTGCAATTTAAGACTAACTAGGTTTGGGCTCCAAAATCACTGCAGATGGTTACTGCAGCCATGAAATTAAAAGACGCTTACTTCTTGGAAGAAAATTTATGACCAACGTGGATAGCATATTCAAAAGCAGAGACATTACTTTGCCAACAAAGGTTCGTCTAGTCAAGGCTATGGTTTTTCCTGTGGTCATGTATGGATGTGAGAGTTGGACTGTGAAGAAGGCTGAGCACCGAAGAACTGAGGCTTTTGAACTGTGCTGTTGGAGAAGACTCTTGAAAGTTCCTTGGACTGCAAGGAGATCCAACCAGTCCATTCTGAAGGAGATCAGCCCTGGGATTTCTTTGGAAGGAATGATGCTCAAGCTGGAACTCCAGTACTTTGGCCAGCTCATGCGAAGAGTTGACTCATTGGAAAAGACTCTGATGCTGGGAGGGATTGTGGGCAGGAGGAGAAGGGGACGACAGAGGATGAGATGGCTAGATGGCACCACTGACTAGATGGACGTGAGTCTGAGTGATCTCCAGGAGTTGGTGATGGACAGGGAGGCCTGGCGTGCTGCAATTCATGGGGTCGCCAAGAGTCGGACACGACTGAGTGACTGAACTGAACTGAGGCATTCCTCATTTTATTTATTTTCACATAAGTAGAAATTTCTCCCAAAATACCACGAAGAGATATATTTATGGGTTGAATTATGTCTACCCCTGAAAAAAAAAAAAATTGTGATCTTAATCCCAGGTATCTCAGAATGTCATCTTATCTAGAGATAGGGTCTTTATTGGAGAAGGAAATGGCAACCCACTCCAGTGTTCTTGCCTGGAGAATCCCAGGGACAGGGGAGCCTCGTGGGCTGCCATCTACAGGTTCGCACAGAGTCGGACGCAACTGAAGTGACTTAGTAGCAGCAGGGTCTTTATAGCAGTAATTAACTCAGAATTAGATCAGTATATTGGGCCTTAATCCTTTATGACTGGTTTCTTATGGAAAGTGTGATTTCGGACACAGAGGCATACAGAGAAGGAAAATAACATGAATACACAGGGGAAACATCATCTATAAGGCAACGAATGCCTAAGGCTACCACAAAGTAAAGAAGAAGCATAGAATAGGTTTTCCGCCCACAGCCCTCAGAAAGAAAAAACACTGCTGACATTTTGATTTTGAGATCCTAGTCTCTAGGACTATGTGACAGACATGTTGTTTAAGCTACCTAGTTTGTGGTGCTCAATTACTATACCCCCAAGAAACTAATAAAAGATATTTGTCCAAAGTCATTGTTGAGATGATATATTTAGGATCTGGATACTATATAGATCATCCTGTGGAATTACTAACCCAGTGTCATTGTTATTGAGAAATTTAGGAGATGATGATTACTTTGAGAGATTAGTATTACATAGAAATTCTCTGCCCTGGAGTAAATATAAAGAGCAATGACTATTTACTCTCTACAAGAGTTCTCTCAGTTGAGAAAAAAGTCAAAAATAGAAAAAAAAAAACTGAAATGATGGAAAGACAGAAATAAGATTATGTAATAGTGAGATTCTCTATAGAACGAATTCTAAGAAAACGTCATATTTCTGTCCACTAGTTGACAAATCTTGTGTAATTCTCACTGCTTGAATGTGAGCAAGACTTGTAAATATGAATTTTACTTGCTTAATTATGTTACTGTACATGGCAAAAACTGGGAAAGGAGTAGGTCAAGACTGTATACTGTCACACTGCTTATTTAACTTATATGTAGAGTACACCATGCAAAATGCCAAGATGGATGAATCACGAGCTGGAATCAAGATTGGTGGCAGAAATATAACAAACTTAAGATATACAGATGATACCACTCTAATGGCAGAAAGTGAAGATGAACTAAAAAGCCTCTTGATGAGGGTAAAAGAGAAGAGTGAAAAAACAGGTTTAAAACTCAACATTCAAAAAACAAAGATCATGGCATCTGGTCTCATTACTTCATGGTAAATATATGGGAGGGGAGTGGAAAACAGTGACAGATTTTATTTTCTTGTGCTCCAAAATTACTGTGGATGGTGACTGCAGCCATAAAATTTAAAAGATGCTTGCTCCTTGGAAGAAAATCTATGACAAAACTAGTCAGCATGGTAAAAATCAGAGACATCACTTTGAAGACAAAGGTCCACATAGGCAAAGCTATGGTGTTTCAGTAGTCAGGTATAGATGTGAGAGTTGCACATAAAGAAGGCTGAGTGCTGTAGAACTGATGATTTCAAGCTGTGGTGCTGAAGAAGACTCTTGAGAGTCCCTTAGGCTGCAAGGAAATCAAACCAGTCAATCCTAAAGGAAATCAATCCTGAATATTCATTGGAAGGACTGATGCTAAATCGGAAGCTCCAATACTTCAGCCACCTGACTCATTGGGGAAAAAACCCTGATACTGTGAAAGATAGAGGGCAGGAGGGAAAAGGAGTGACAGATGAGATGGTTGGATGGCATCCCCAACTCAGTTGACATGAGTCTGAGCAAACTCAGGGAGATAGTAAAGGACAGGGAAGCCTAATGTGCTGCAGTCCATGGGGTTGCAAAGAGTCAGACACAATTTAGTGACTGAACAACAACAACATAAAGCAAAAAAGATTTTGGAAATGTAATTTTAATTACATTTGCTTCTATTTGCAGCAAAGAATCCACCTGCAATGCTGGAGACCTAGGTTCAATCCCTGGGTCAGGAAGATCCTCTGAAGAAGGGAATGGCTACTCACTCCAGTATTCTAGGCTGGAAAATTCCATAGACAGAGGATTCTGGTGGGCCACAGTGCATGGGGTTGCAAAGAGTCAGACACAACTGAGAGACTAACAATTTCACTCTTCACTTTTACAGTTGGAGGGTCTTTAAATGTACAACTGGGGGTGGGGGAAAGTCTTTTTCTCTTTTGAGGCAAAGAAGGAAAATCACTCCTCAAAACCCAGCAAATCTGACTGTGAGATCTTTAATACTGTGCAATCTCCTCAGTCTCTCTCTCTCTCTCTTTTTTTTTTTTTTTTTTTTGCAGTGGAGCAAGAAATCCAAGTCTAATCCAAGTTACAGAAAACAAGACAGTGATGGCTATAAAGGGAGTGATCTGAAGCAGCAGTCTCTTTTCCCTCCCACATCCAATATATGTGCTTTGCAGAAGACAAAAGTAACAGGTCCACAGAATACAACGGCTAGAATTACAAAAGTTCATTCATTCAAGGGTGGTTGAAGACAGGAAAGACAAGTGAGAGGTTAAATGGCACAGGGAGGAAAAGTCCTGAAATCAGTCCAGGTGTGGGGCTGGCAGATGCTAGAAAAGAGCTGCAGAAAAACTTGTGGTCCTTTCACTTTTCACTGGTGTTTAAAATCCATGCAGGGAGATTCTGCCTTACCTGCACCAGAGACAAAAATCCCCATTCCTCAGAGAGACTGGAATGTGCACAGGGCCCTTGGCACAGTGCGTCCTGCCTTCCCTGGTTGGGGAGGTGAACAAGGTAAAGAACTGCCATGGAATCCTTCCTGTCTCACCCATCTCCACTGGATGGCAGATGACTCCAGGGACCAGCAGCAGGTCCCTGAATTTGCAGGAGATGGGTGAGGTGAGGGGAACTTCTCTGCAGAAGTGGAGCTACTGAGGGTAGACTGCAGGTAGACCATCTTATGGAGGACTCTGTTGCTTAAGAAAACCACCAAGGAGAAGAGGTGCAATTGGAAAAGATATGCTTTTGCAGAGATCTTTGCTTCATTGGCGCTGATAATGAATAAAGGAAAGAGGACAGACAAGAGGCATCCATTGACTGTGTAGGAGGACTTCATCGCTGTGAGAAAATCAAGGGCAAACTGAATCCAAAGTAGTAAAGCCCATTTTTTTTATGTTTGACAACCGCTGGTGTATTTCAGTTCCTTTATTGAACCAATGATATTCAAAGAAGTGTAGTGAGTACAGAAGAGATGTATATAGGAGGCCAACCAGCTGACCAGCAAGATGGATGGGAAAGAGACTCACAAACATCCTCTGGAGAAGGAAGAGAGCCCACAGCACAATGTTGAAGAGCGTATCAGCTATTATTCGGCTAATGCTAGGGAATGGGTGAGGCTTCCTCTCTGATACCTCAAATGCCAGCTCAATAATGTCCTGAAACAAAATAGGGGTCACAGCTTTGCTAAACACAAACAGGAGGAGCACCCAAACAACAATGAAATTTGATGTGAGGAAGCATTCCAACTGCAAACAAACGTCCCTATTTTGTGATGGCTCACCAGTAATTTGGGCCATTAATGACTAAGCACAGGAACAAACACTCGATAAAACAAGAGGAGACTGAACCAGAACAACGCCACCATTCTACATACAGCATTGAAAATTTCTACTGACAATACAGGTTCACACTCCTGTTTCCTTACTCTACTCTGGACTCTCCTCTGAGCCAGGATCCTAATTGTTCTTTTTCCACTGTTCCTCTCTCTCTTGCTGAATTCAAGCATCTAGCTTTGAGATGGTATTAATAGAAATTCCCCAGATGGAGTCTTTGATTCCCCCTGGAAAGGCCCTGCAGAAAGGTTTTGACACCATCAGCCATCTCTTCACCATCCAAACTATCAATTATACAAAGGAGATAGAAGTGTCTCCAAATCTTTCATCATGAAGGACTTGGCAGCTTTGCTGCTATGGTTCTACTGGGCCAGACCCTTCTCCAGCCCTGCCCTTGGCCACCAAAGGTCCACTAGGCTCTTCAGCATCATTCTGTACTGGTACTCTGGCTTCCACTCAGGCCACTGTCATCTCCATTCGGCATGCCCAGACCACATGGGGCCCCTACAATTTTTAAAAGAGAAAAAAATTAAGCCAACTGTGGAGAAAAAAGGAATTAAAAGTAATCAATCCAAAAGAACACAAAAGACAAAATCTGATGCAACTAATAGAAAAACAACTAGCAGTTAGATAAATTTTAATCATGAGCCTCAATGACTCCATTAAGGTATACTGTCTAAACACAGCAATAAAAGGTAAAGATTTTCAAAGTGGAAAAAAATCCACCTATATGCTGTTTATAAGAAACCCACTTTAATTATAAAGATATACATGAGTTAAACTGAAATGATGGAAAAATCCAATCTACTTTTTTAAAAAGCTGGAATATTTATATTAATATGGGAATAAACAGATTTTGATACAAAAAGTACTAGGTCCAGAAGATTGTTATTCAAGGATAAAGAAATCAATTTTCAATGAATATATAACAACATTAAAAGTGAAAGCAACTAAGAAAAAATTCCCCAAATTGCAAAACTGAAAGAATGCAAAGCAAAATAGACAAATTCATCATGATATATACAAATATATATGTTATATATATTACTTATATATATATATATATGTGTGTGTGTGTGTGTGTGTGTGTGTGTGTGTGTTACTTATTAGTGGATATAGGGAGCATTGAAAAGAACCCTCCCCTATGGGCCTCTGTTCTTGGTAAGGATGCAAAGAGTAATCTGAAGTCTTACCCATGGCAAAAACAAGATTATTGAAGAAACAACTGGAAAAACAGCTCAAGGGAGAGATGGACCAAGCCAAGAGAGGCACTGGACCCTGGTTTATAGAAGGAAGAACATAAAGAACACCTCAGCAGAGAGGTGGGACCAAGCCAAGAGAGGCTCTGGCGCCAGAATGATGAGGTATGCAGGTTTTTCAAGACAGGGCTTTTAGATGTTCATCCAGGTAGGCAAGGACTGAGAGTTTTGATTGACAGTCTGTAATGAAGGAGACCCCAGTTTGATTCCTGGGTAGGGAGGACCCTCTGGAGAAGGGATAGGCTACCCATTCCAATAATCTTGGAATTCTCTTGTGGCTCAGTTGGTAAGTAATCTTCCTGCAATGCGGGAGACCTGGGTTCAATCTCTGTGTTGGGAAGATCTCCAGGAGAAGGGAAAGGCGACCCACTCCTGTGAGTAGAGAATTCCATGGACTATAAGTCCATGGGGTCGCAAAGAGTAGGACATGACTGAGCGACTTTCACTTTTTCTGCAAGTTACATAACCACAGCTCTATTGTACATGTCTTTCCCATAATTCAACCTGTTATAATCAGATGTATGCATATATAGATATTTATGAACCTTTAATTGGCTCCCTGCTGCCTAAGGTCACCTGAGGACACAGCTGTGCATCAAGGGTGCATATGCGGGAGTTGGAGAAGCCCCTGTAGTTATTTGTATCCACTGTGCATCTGGGGCACAAACGTCAGAGTTGGACCCATCTCTATGCTTATTTTGTAGCATATCTGTGAGCTCTTCTGGGCCACGTTGGGGCGTGTCTGGGGTGGGGTTTAGAGATCAGCTTGAATCTTTTTTTAGCTAGGCCACCCCTCCTTACTCATGCCTAACTTCCTGTTTAACATTACCTTTCAGTAATTAGTAGAAAAACAGTAGAACTAGTACATAGAAAATCAGTGCAATTATATATATAGAAGCCCTGAACAACCGTAACGACTTATAAGTTAACATGTACAGAACACTCCACCCACAGCAGCCAAATATGCATTTTAAAATATGTTCACCTGGAACATTCACAAACAGAACATTTTTCTGAGTCATAAAACAAAGCTTAGCAAATTGAAAAAATTAAATTATATGAAGTGTTTTTCTCCAGATTAAAACAGATTAATCTAAATATTGATAACAGATAAATTTATGGAAAATCTCAAATATTAATATTTTAAGTTAAAGCAACACACTTCTAAATACACCATGGTTCAAAAATAAAATCACAAAAAAATTAGAATATATTTTGAGTTGGTTGAAAATGAAGATGCAACATGTCTTCATTTGGTAAAGTCATCATTACTGAAAAGTTATAACATTTCAGGCTTATGTTACAAAGACACACAGGTCTCAATTCATTGATCTAAGGTCCCACATCAAGAAACTGGAAAAAGAGGAGCAAATTAAACTCAAGGCAAGAATAAGGAAGGGAATAGTAAATATAACAGCAGAAACTGAAAACTAAAAGCACAATACAGAATATTAATTAATCAAACCTGATTCTTTGAAAATAATTAATGAAATTGATAAACCTCTAACCACATTAACCAAGAAAAAAAAAAGCACAGATCATAAATATTAAAAATAAAATTGAGTCTATCTCTACCACAGAAAGAGTAAACAGAATTAATGAATACTAAAAACAACTCTGTGTCTGTAAATTTGATACTTTTTATAAAATAGAAAATTCTCAAAAGACAGAGTATCATATTTCACATTAAAAATTATACATAAGTAGTATATATTAAAGAAATAAATTCTTATTAATAAATAAAAGTCCTGGATTTGATGGAAAACTCTGCCTAATTTTACAAAATATTTATAAAGGAAACAATACTTATTCTACAAAAACTATGAACTCAGATAAGAAGGGGACAATTTTCAACTGTCCTTAACAAGGTCAGAATTTCTCAGATAATCACACTAAAGACATTACAGGAAAATAAAAATAGACTAATATCTGTCATAAGCACAGATATCTATATTTTAAATTACCAGAATTTCAAAGCAAACAATATCATGACCAAGTGTAGTTTATCTAGGGAATGCAAAGTTCTTTTGTTTATTATTATTTAAATTTAAATTTAAATATTTCACTAAATTTGGGAACATTTTGCCTGATATTCTTTAAATACAATATTTTATTTGACCTATTGTCTGTCTTCTAAGGAATCAAATCAGCATTGCATGTGTATTCTTTACCAACTGAGCTATCAGGGAAATTTATCTTCTTCTAGGACTTACTATCAATTATACTTTATATATATACAGTATGTATGTATATGTATAATATATGTTACTAACACAATTGACAAATATTCATATTGTCAGTCTTTTCTTACTGCCTCATAAGGATCCCTGAACCTTTTTTCAAATGTTTCAATTGTTTTTGAATCTCTTTTCAGGTAGGATAATTTTTGTTAATCTATCTTCAAGTTCACTAAGTCTTTACCATTCTACTATAGAGTTTATCCAGAGAATATTTTCACCTCAGATATTGTACGCTAGCTCTAATACTTAACTTTGATTATATGTTATATAATCACTTTACCTGCTGAGATTTTCTTTTATTTATTATACTATTCTCAAGTGCATTACTCTAAACCTTTGAGTATATTTGGTGAAAATCTTTAGGATCAACATCATCTTGTGCGCAAGCACCTTTGATCTGGAATTTGTAGCCATGATAAACTCTTCCTTGCACTCTCCTAAAAGCACATTCTTTGACTTCTATAGCTTTATGTTCAGTGATAATGAATTATGCGTAAAGGGTATCTCAACAATAACATGTTGTGAACAGGTAGATATTATATATGTGTACTATTTTCAAAGTTTATACTAACTGGAGGTGGAGGCATTATTTTACCTGCTCTCATACAGCTATCAGGCATCATGAGATCAAGAAAGTTCCCAAGATTCTGTGAACAAAATTTTAAAGTTAATCTAGCATGCCTAGAAACCTGTGGCTAATAAAGGGACACTGGTAGTTTTAACACAATCTATATCGGCATTTTCATATAATCCTTCACTCTTCTGAGTAAAACTGATGCCTGTCTGGTTCCCTAAAATTAGTTTCAATGGAAATGCCCTTCTTTCCATTTCTTATTCATAATGTCAGCTACTTTTATACAGCTGCATTTGGAATATATTCATCTTGTCATAAAAAGCAAATCTACCATCGATTGCTGAATGTAAGACAGCAAGGAGGTTTGATGATATTCATAGAGCATATCACACTTCTTTTGAGATGTCTTTGCCATCAGAAAATAATGTGAATAGTTTGAAAAGGTTCACTGACAAACCTCTAGCGTGCTACTGAAATGTCGTTTATCTCTGCACTCGTATTGATTTTCATAAAGAGCTGAAATTTGAAATATACTTAATATTTGAATTTTGTACTTCTGTAAAAGCTATAAATATGTTACTCAAAAACTTTTAAAATATTAACTGACATTCTGAAAAGGTGTTATCATAAATTGTAAGTATGATTTTGAAAACAATTCAGGAGAATTCTATTTAAATATGCTTTTTCTAAGTGTACCATTTTTACAGTGAGAATAATGAATACAAGATGATATGAAATAGTTTCAGTTTTTAACTTAAAAGGCAGTTTTCAGTTCATCAAAATAATACACAAGGGGTAAGTTTATAGAATTGATGTCTTAGATGTATTTGCAAATATGATGATAAATATAAACAAAGTAATCTTTTTAAAAAAACCTTGTTTATTTTACTCATCAGGTTAATGACTAAAAGAAGATAATATATAAAAATTTAAATAAAAGTAAAATATTGATAAATTTATGGTTGTAAATATGAAAGTTCTGTAAAATAACGTGGTTTTTCTGTGGATTATCTTTTCCTATAAATGTTCTAAGGTGTGAAGAGCTTGGATTGAAGAGGAAAAATTAAAATTTTATATAACCTCCTGTTCATTCTGCCTCTGTAACTCAGCTTGCTCCTTGCAAAGCCTGGATCACGTAGATGATGCAGTTTCAGAAAGTGGGGACTTACAATACTAGGAACTGGAGCTTATCTCACTCACCCTTGCCCTGCTCTTTGCAATTGCCCAGTCCCTGCAAACCTGCTTAATCATGTCTGCCCCTGTAAAGGTCAGGCAGCCCACTCCCTGTCTTGACTGCTGTTCCTGCACACGTGAAACCCCTTAGTTTAAACCAGACTATTAGCTGCTAGTGTTGCCCACTATAGTCCGTCTATAAAAACTCTGTAACCCGTTTGTTCAGGGTTCAGAGCTTGGAGTGTTAACTCCTTTGGGCCCTCCAGCATAATAAACCTGAGTTCTCCAACTCTTTGAGTGTGGTGCTTGGTTTCTCAATTACTGGTTTCTGCAACAGTATTTTATAGGATTTTTTCCTATATAATATAGCATAAATTTATTTTAATAAAATATCTTTTTATATATAGTTCAAAATATTAACAGATCTCCTGTTCTGGGTTCCAATCATCTATTGTGCATTTATTGAAACATAAAAAAATTGCAAAGCAACATAAAATAATTAAGGTAGATTTGGAAGAAATAAAAATTGTTATTTTGTTTCACAAATCAAAACATATCTCTTCACTTTTTGGAGTTTTTAGAAACATAAGTGTATTATGTCAAATGGGAAAAAAATTAGAGGGATTTTAAAGAGAAGGGTAATATCATGACTATTTTAAAGTTTCTATGCAATTTGACACATTAGAACATTTGTAACAACAAATGGCTAGTAAAAATCCAAGAAAATCATCAAGAAAAATAAGTCCAAAACTTGACTGTGGAAGAAATAAGGCTATTTACTACTATAAAACTCTTAAATTGTTACTTAGAGCTTAGCTAGATTGACTCTTAGACATCTTTCTTCATTGTTACAAGTCTGAAGATTCAGATGACTTGTCTAATTCTTTTATAGATTATTGTTAATTTTATAAGCTTTTCAAGTTTTATTCTCAATTTCTTATATTTTTTGATTCCCAAAGCAGTATGATAAACATAATCTAAAAGACACAAAATCATTAAACCTTAACCTTCCTGAACTCTGGGTGTCAAAGTGGTGTTTACTATCACTAGAAAACATTTCAGAGCTTTTGTAATCTATTTTAAACCACATGGATATCACCAGACGGTCAATACTGAAATCAGATTGATTGTATTCTTTGCACCCAAAGATGGAGAAACTCTGTACATTCAGCAAAAACAAGACCTGAAGCTGACTGTGGCTCAGATCAGTAGCTCTTTATTGGAAAATTCATGCTTAAAATGAAGCTGGTAGGGAAAACCATTAGGCTGTTCAGGTATGACCTAAATCAAATCCCTTATGATTATACAGAGGAGGTGACAAATAGATTCAAGGGATTAGATCTGGTACAGACCTGAAGAACTATGGACAGATGTTTGTAACATTATTCAGGAGGTGGTGATCAAGACCACCCCAAAGCAAAAGAAATGCAAGAAGGAGAAATGGTTGTCTGAGGAGGCCTTACAAATAGCTGAGAAAAGAAGAGAAGCAAAAGGCAAAGGAGAAAGGGAAAGATATACTCAATTGAATGCAGAGTTCCAGAGAATAGCAAGGAGAGCCAAGAAGGCCTTCTTAAGTGAACAGTGTACAGAAATAGAGGAAAACAATAGAATAGTGTATTGCTGATCCTGTTTTTAATGCCAGGTGTTTTGGTGTATCTCACTGTCCACACTATTTGCTGAATCCAGGGTAGGCAAGGTACAAGCTAAGAGGCCGGAAGAAGATGCCAGGAGCCTTAGGAACTGCAGACACATTTATTCTCTCCTGGCTGGCACAACAGCTGGAGCAGCAGATGTAACATAACACAACATACCTACACACAACCTCTTTCCTGGATGACACAGTAGCCATAACAATATTTTCTCCTGGCTGATGAAATAGCTGTAGCAGCATTCACAGTATATTCTCTCCTCTCGTGGCAGACACAGCCATGACACAGCAGTAATTCCCCTCACTTTATGGATGAAGTTCCTATATATGTACAGCACAAAGTAGCTCATGACCAAGCGAGTAACTCGTGACACACATGTGCAGTGCTATAAATGATCTCAGCTGTTACATGATCATTATTTATAAAACATGTGGCAACAGAGCCTGAACATGCTATCTTGGATAATTTACTCTCTTCCCACAAATAGGAAAGATGAGAGATATATTCGAGAAAATTGGAGATACCAAGGGAACATTGGATGCAGAGATAGGCCCAATAAATGAAAGAAATGGCAAGGACACAACAGAAGAAGAGATTAAGAAAAGGTGGCAAGTGTATACAAAAGAAGTATAAAAAAGTTATTAAAGACCTAGATAAACATGATGGTATGGTCACTCACCTGGAGCCAAACATCCTGGAGCATAAAGTAAAATGGCCTTAGGAAGTATTGCTATGAATGAGTGGAGGTGATGGAATTCCAGCTGAGCTATTTAAAATCCTAAAAATGATGCCATTTATATGCTGCACTCAATATGCCAGCAAATTTCCAAAACTCAGCAGTGGCCACAGAACTGGAAAAGGTCAATTTTCATTCCAATCACAAAGAAAGGCAATGCCAAATAGTGTTAAAACTACCATAGAGCTGTGCTCACTTCACATGCTAGCAAGGTAATACTGAAAATCCTTCAAGCTAGGCTTCAGCATCACAGGAACTGAGAACTTCCAGAAGAGAAAGCTAAATTTAGAAAAGGCAGAGGAACCATAAATCAAATTTCCAACATCTGCTGGATCACAGAAAAAGCAAGTAAATTCTAGAAAAATGTATACTTCTGCTTCACTGACTATGCCAAAGCTTTGACTGTGTGGATAACAACAAACTGTGGAAATTTTTGAAAGAGAGGGGGAGGTCAGACCACCTTTTCTGCCTTTGGAGAAACTTGTACATAGGGCAAGAAGCAGCAGTTAGAATTGGACATGGAACAACTGACTCATTCAAAATTAGAAAAGTAGTATGTCAAGGCTGTGTATTGTCACCCTGCTTATTTAACTTCTATGCAGAGTACATCATGGGAAATGCCAGACTGGGTGACTCACAAGCTGGAATCAAGATTACTAGGAGAAATACCAAAAACCTCAGATATGCAGATAATACCATTCTAATGGCAGAAAGTGAAGAGGAACTAAAGAGTCTCTTGATGAGAATAAAAGAAGAGAGTTAAAAAAATGGCTCAAACTGAACATTCAAAAACTAGGATCATGGCATCTGGTCCTATCATTTCATGGCAAATAGATGGGGAAAAAGTGGAAACAATAACAGATTTTATTTTCTTGGGCTTCAAAATCACTTCAAATAGTGACTGTGGCTACAAAATTAAAAGACAGTTCCTCCTTGGAAGAAAACCTATGACAAACCTAGGCAGCATAGTAAAAAGTACAGACATCACTTTGCTGACGAAGGTACATATAATTAAAGCTATGGTTTTTCCAATAGTCATGTAGGGATGTGAGAATTGGACCATAAAGAAGGCTGAGCACCAAAGAATTGATGCTTTCAAATTGTGCTGCTGAAGAAAACTCTTGAGAGTCTCTTGGATATCTAGGAGAGCAAACTAGTGAATCCTAAGTGAAATCAACCCTGAATATTCATTGGAAGGACTACTTCTGAAGCTGAAGCTCCAATAATTTGACCACATACTGCAAAGAGTCAACTCATTGGAAAAGACTCTGATGCTGAGAAAGATTGAGGGCAGGAGGAAAAGGGGGGTGACAGAAGACGAGATGGTTGGATGGTGTCACCTACTCAAGGGATATGAGTTTGAGCAAACTCTGGGAGATATTGAAGGACAGGGAATGGTTGTGTGCTACAGTCAATGAGGTTGCAAAGAGTCAGACATGACTTAGCAACTGAACAACAACGCAATCCATTTTAACTTAGATCATAATAAGGAAGTGACTCTATGAATATCTCTTTTATTAACCCCTTTGACTCTGTCTTAGCCATCACCACCATAATATGAGATACCATACACTCCTTATTTATTTAATGAATTGCAATCTAAATGGTCTCCATCTATCTACACAAATATTTTCACAATTTTCGGGTCATCACTTCTTTGACAGAAAGTTATTTGTGAACAACATCTCAATATATGTGTTTTAATTCATTATTTTTAAAAGTATTAGTCAATCAGTCAGTTCAGTTGCTCAGTTGAGTCCGACTCTTTGCAACCCCATGGACTGCAGCACGCCAGGCTTCCCTGTCCATCACCAACTCCCGGAGCTTACTCAAACTCATGGCTATTGGGTCAGTGATGCCATCCAACCATTTACTCTCCTATTGTCCCCTTCTCATGCCTTCAATCTTTCCCAGCATCAGAGGCTTTTCCAATGAGTTAGTTCTTTGCACCAGGTGGCCAAAGTATTGGAGTTTCAGCTTCAGCATTAATTCTTCCAATGAATATTCAGTTTAAAGGGATAAGATTGTCTAAATAGTTTTTTTTTTTTCCTTATAATATACAGCCTCATACCTTTCTTTGTAGGTTACTGCCACAAAGTGGACTCCACTGTTAGCTGAATATATTTCAGAAATAGTCATGTTGTTTACTTAGTTAAAATTTGTTAACACAATCCTTTCTGAGAATAAATACTTAAGTCCTTAACTATAAAGCCCTGTATTATTTGATCTGGTCCAAACTCTTCAGAATTCTCTTTTATCATTCTCTGTTGCTCAGTGCATTCTACTAGTGGCTTGGGTTCACTTTCTTGGCCTGCTCATGTTGTCATCCAGGACAAGGCCTTCATTTATTTTACATGAAGAAATCACATTATTTTGCAGACTGTAGAATGGATTGAGAAGAAGCTTTAGTGGAGACCAGGAGACTATTTAAGGGATGTTATCATAATGGTAGAGAGAAATGCTTCTGCCTTGAGCTGTAGCAGTTGAGGTTAACGTAGAGATGGTAGATTTGGGGAATGTTTAGAAAATGCAGATGTCAGAACTAGGTGGTATGTTGAATATGGGCAATGAAGTGACTGCTGGTTTAGAATGATTTTCTAGTTTGGGGCTTAGGACATTTTACTTAGGGAACCTAGAAGGATAAAGAGATTTGGAGGGAAAAATCATGATTAATTTTAGACATCCTGGTTTTAAGACTTAGGGCCATAATCAGTTGTGTGTCAAAAGCAAGTCAAACGCTGGTTTAGATATTTGGGCTTTTTTAAGTAATTAGTAGGTAAAAGACCTTGATGCTGGGAAAGATTGAAGGCAAAAGAAATTGGCATCAGAAGATTAGATGGTTAGATAATATCACCAACTCAATGGACATGAATTTGAGCAAACTCTGGGCCATAGTGGAGGATAGAGGAGCCTGGCTTCACAAAGAGTCAGACAAGATTGAGTGAATATATATATATATATATATACACACACACATACATATACAATTTTAAATATTTATATACTTATATAAAGTATATAATGAAATACATTATTTAATTTTTAAATTTTGTTTTGTCCTAGAAACTTGATATGTTAACAGCATAATGAGCCATAGCAAAGTTGTCCTTTATAATATTCCTCACTCTTAAACATAAACTGAAAAAGCAACTTAACAACAACAGGTCGGATATCTTAGAGCAGATTTGCAACATCCTTAGCCTGACTCCCCCTAAAGGTAAAATTTGAAATATATAGATAAAAGAATGTACATCCTTTATTTTGAGCAACCGTCTTTAACATTGTCTGTCTTTCCGGAAGCTTTCCAAGATGTGGGTGGCTGAAATTGCAGAAATGTTCTTTGTCAAAATCTAGAGTACAGCTATGCAAGGCTTCTGATTAACGAAATAGTCATATAACTTTGTGGTAAATAGAAAGCAAGGAGAGGCAGGCTTACTCTTGTACAAATTCAGGAGGCTAATCAGTAAGAAATGACTGACCAATATGATTCAGTGTAGAATTAAATCCCAGCAACATCTGTGGACAGCGTCATCTTTAGAAATAATTATGGATGATTGGGAGCACAAAAATTTACGTCGTAAGATTTACCCATGCTAATTATAGTCTAGAGGTTTTTTTTTTTTTTTTTTTAACAGCAGATATTCTCAACTGCTCACCAAGGGTACTCAAATCATGCAATTTCCTACCGAAAGTAAGTAGATACTAGTACTTCATCTAACTAGGCTTATGATTCAAGCTGTTTTAGAGTTGTATCATTTAAGTTGATAACATTTGCTTGTGAATAATGTTAATATTATTATTGTCATCTATTTGGAATTCCTTAGATAGTTAGGCCAGTTACCAAATGAAGTCATTTTTGTATGTAATGAAAAAATTATGTCATAAGCTTGGAAAAAATGAGTTTATTCTTAGTGACAGGCTGGCATGCATTCAGTTCATCCCAAATAAATTTTGAGTAGTAAAAGTAAATATTATACAAAATCTATTTGGGATGAGCTTGGATCTTCCCAACCCAGGGATCAAACAAGATCTCCTGCATTGTAAGCAGATTCATTACCATCTGAGCCACCAGGGGAACCCAATAAAAGTAAAAATTAAACAAAGAGGGGTTTATGAAACATACAATCTTTAATACCACTTAATATTATTATCTGATTTACCAAGACACTATACTTGTATACGTTACACTCAGGTGATGCTAAAATGCATGTGTTATTAAACCACCATTAACCAGGGTCATAAAAATAATTCATAGACTTAGACATACCAGTTTTATTTCATGAAGTTATGTGTAAAATTCAATAAAATTTTCAAAAATATTAAATTTTTTCTAACATACATCTTGGTGACAGAGAAAGTAACAGGATTTAATAATGGAATACCCATGCTGAAAGGCTATTAACTCTTCATGGCTTCATAAGCTTCAGCACGTTAAATTATATTTATTGAACAGCCATATGTTTCAAGCATCTGGAAGAGATTCATGACAAGGAATCAATCAAAATCCCATGTAATTTTATTACTGTTTTCAACAAACAGCTCATTTGGACAAGACAATGCATTCATTCATTCATTCATTCTACAAATAGCTATTGAGTTTCTCATTTGTTCCAGTGACTAGGCTGGGTGAAGGTCTGGGGATACAGCAGTTAAAAAATGTGTGCTTTTTTAGCTCTAATAGATCTCTAAAGCTCATGACTTGTTGAGTATTTTTTATGTGGCTGATATTGTGTTAAATGTTTTGCATAAATTACTTCACAATTCTCTTTTAGTAAATTTTTGATCAGATACTATGAGTGAGTGATAGTCACTCAGTTATGTCCAACTCTTTGTGACCCCATAGATTGTAGCCTGCAAGGCTCTTTTGTCCATGGAATTCTCCAGACAAGAATACTGCAGGGGGTTTCCATTTCCTTCTCCAGGACAGATACTGTGCTCTATGCATAATTTTCTTGGTTGGCCTATGGAGGTGCAGAGAATTTAAATACAATTTGCCCACATTCATATAACCAGCAAGTGTCAGGGCTGGGGTTTACACCTGAGTAGTTAGACTTCAGAGTGTTCACATTTTGTCAGCTGCTGTATATGATTTGAGGGTAAATGAAATAGAGCTTGCAACTTTGAAATATTCTCCTAAAATACTTCTATGGGGAAATAACAATATATTATAGAATTTGAGAAAGAAGATTTAAGGCTGTACCTCTGTATCTGGCAGTTTTAAGCACTGCTACTTTAAGGGTATTGTTAATCATTGGGAGTTTTAATCCCACTTCCTATTAAAATTTTATAGCATCAATAAAGTAATACACTGTGACACTGGGTTCCAAATATATGCCAAATTAATTCTAATTTGATGTTCTCAAGAGGATCTGGGTTCTAATTAGTGTCTCCTTGAGAAACTTCCCTGGTGGCTCAGAGGTTAAAGCTACTGCCTCCAACGCAGGAGACCTGGGTTCCATCCCTGGGTTGGGAAGATCCCCTGGAGAAGGAAATGGCAACCCACTCCAGTATTCTTGCCTGGAGAATCCCATGGACGGAGGAGCCTGGTAGGCTACAGTCCACTGGGTCACAAAGAGTCAGACACGACTGAGTGACTTCACTTTCACTTTGAGAAAACCTATATTAAAAAGGGATCTGCAAAGAAATGGACACTTGGGTGAAAAAAAAAAAAAACACTGAAAGAGAAAATTAAAAGCTACCCAAAACAAACTTCTTATTTTGCTTAAGGATGGACCTGAAAGTGATGGATAAATAGTTCAGGCCATTCTGTTTCAGATGTCTGAAAAACTCAAATTTTAATTGAATTACTCTTCAGACCAACTTGAGTCTGATATTTGGATTTTTCTCCTGGGATATATTTCTATGTTTTTTTTTTTTTTTTTAATTTGGAGCAGATTTCTGATTGAGATTATGCAATATCAGTCTTCTATGAAGTTCAGATATCAGTAACATAGCTCAAAGCAGTTTTCACCCTGAAGGACCAAATTAAAGATTAAAAGGAATGAAGGGAGAAATGTTCATTAAAATATAAATATTTCATCTTTATTAACTCTTAAAGCAGGTAAGATGGAGTTTTTAAAAAGGTGAATTGTGTTATGTAAAATCTTGATTTTTCTGATGTGATTGTTTTCCCTACCTTTGGTGACTTCTAAAGTTAAAAGAAAAAGGTGTACACTGGAAAATTTGTCATTTATGTTCTGAATCTTACCTGAGATGAATCAGTTTGGGATAACTTTTTAATTAGTTTAATGCAGTTAGGATTATCTCATATGGGCAAGCTTCTTCAAGAAAATATCTTTGAACAATTAACTTTGCAGAAACATACTGGAAATGTTTACAGGAAACAATAAAGCACTAATATACATTCCCAGTGCTCTATTCCTTTATCTTCCTCCAATTGCTTATTCTCTGTTTTTATTACTAAAATTCTATTGAAGACATGACAATAACTGCAACAAAAACAAATGCTCTCAACACTAAACTATAAAGCGGAAAATCAACATAATTTGAAACATTGGAATGATGCTCTAATAAAGGCACCACGTTCAAAAAGAGAAAAACAAAACAAATGCGTGTTTTATCTCAGAAGCTGCCCAGAAATCTGCTCTTGAAACTATCACCATACTGCAAGGATACTGTAAATCACATTTTCCATTTGCAGACTCAAAAACTAGGGTTCTGTAGCTCTAGAAATTGAAACAGTTGTTTATGTGTGAGCCAGGTGGAAGGTTGATGCCCCCCTTCCTTCTGCTGTCATCTGTTCATTAGATACTCCATTTTCTGAAAGCAATTTGGCAGGGAATGACCAAGGAGGTGCTGAGTTTAAAGTTTTCCTTTTGAGATGTATCTCTTAGAAATATTAGATTTTACTATAGGAAAAGGGAATGAGAATCCATATCATTTAATGTATAGAGATGCAGTTTTCCAGGTAGTGTAAATATGTTTAGAACACTCTTTTCAAACTTTTTGATCATTCCATTTCTAAAAAGTGACTATCCATCTTTCTTATTGGTGTATTTATTTACAAATTTTATATATATGTCTTAATTGTGATGTTATTTATGTTATAAAGCATGAACAATATGTGACTACAAGAACTAAACAAAGTTTTAAAAATATCTATTATATTGACTAATAGTATAATTGGGTTTTGTTGTTGTTGTTGTAGTTGTTTGTTTATTTAGTTGCTAAGTCCTGTCCAACTCTTTTGCAACCCAATGGACTGTAACCCACCCAGGCTCCTCTGTCCATGAGATTTCCCAGGAGGAATGGATGGCCATTTCCTCCTCCAAGGGATCTTCCTGACCCAGGGATTGAGCCCATGTTTCCTGCACTAGCAGGCAAATTCTTTACCACTGAGCCACCAGGGAAGCTCACTGGCATAATATTCTTCAATAATTTTAGTGAGAGAAATTTGATTACATTTATTTTGTAATTTGAAAATATTGATTGGATGTTTTGTGATGCAATAGCTCCTATGTGTGGTTTTAAGTTAAATTAATTTCTCTATGTGACTTTATTATCTGTCATTACTGAAAATGATAGCCCATAAAGGGCTATAGATCTAAATGAAAATAAGACTTCAGTGGTACTACTGTCAACTACCAATTGGTACTTCCCATCTTCCTCTACAAGAATTAATTCATATGCTGTGGCAGTTACTGATCTTCAATACTGCCTGAAAGGAGTTCAGGGTGGAGAGCAGAAATGAAGCACTCTGTGTTCAGGGAGAAACTGGCAGGACAGGACTTCAGATAGATATTTTTAGGAGCTAATTTTCTGAGCCCAGTTCTTATACCTCTTATATCTCATCATATATGCTGCTGCTAAGTCGCTTCAGTCGTGTGCGACTCTGTGCGACCCCATAGACGGCAGCCCACCAGGCTCTCCCGTCCCTGGGATTCTCCAGGCAAGAACACTGGAGTGGATTGCCATTTCCTTCTCCAGTGCATGAAAGTGAAAAGTGAAAGTGAAGTCGCTCAGTCGTGTCCGACTCTTAGCGACCCCATGGACTGCAGCCTACCAGGCTCCTCTGCCCATGGGATTTTCCAGGCAAGAGTACTGGAATGGGGTGCCATTGCCTTCTCCCTCATCATATATAAAAGCACTAAAATCCTTTATGGTGGCAACTGTTTCTCATGACTAGCAGAAACCTTCTGGAAAAATATGTGCTTGATTGCATGTATTCCTCCTTCATGAAAATCACATATATGCTGACCTTCCCCTCTGCCTCTTCTGAGCAGTTTCTCAGAGCTATCTGAGGTACTATCTCCTGGGCTGCCGTCCTCATTTTGCCCTAAATAAAGCTGGACTCTCAACTCTAACTTTGTGCTTTTTTTTTTAATTAGTTGACACTACTTTATACATTTATTTTATATTCTTTTCTACCTATAATGCAAAATTTTATTTAAAAATTTGTTTGGAAAATTTCTGTGATGATGTGAAAGAAGTTTTTAGTGATATAAATAAATAAACTAAAGAGAGACATGGGATAGATCTCTGTTTCTTCAGCTGCAAAGATCATAATCAATCTGATTTCAGTATTGACCTGCTAGTGATGTCCATGTGTAGAGTACTCACTTGGATTGTTGGAAAAGGGTGTTTGCTATGACTAGCATATTCTCCTGACAAAACGATTAGCCTTTTCCCAATTTCATTTTGTACTCCAAGGTCTAACTTGCCTATTATTCTGGGTATCTCTTGAATTCCTACATTTGCATTCCAGTCTTCTATAATGAAAATGACATCTGTTTTTGGTGTTGTAGGTCTTCATAGAATCAGTCAACTTCATCTTTTGCAGAATCAGTAGTTGGGACATAGACTTGGATTACTGTGATGTTGAATGATTTGTCTTGGAAATGAACTGAGATCATTTTTGAGATTGCACTCTAGTACTGTATTATGGACTCTTGTTGACTATGAGGGCTGCTCCAATTCTTCAAAGGGAGCCTTGCCCTTTTGTAGTAGTAGATATATTGGTCAACTGTTTGTAAAGCTTCCTCAGCCAGTCATTTTCCTTTTTGCATTTCTTTTTCTTTGTGAACTAAAATGAACTAAAATTTATTTTTATTGGTGAATTAAAATGGACAGAAATGGGCCAATTGAATTCAGATGACCATCTTTGGAAAAGATCATAATATTGAGAAATATTGAAGGCACAAGAAGAGGTAAACTGAGGATAAAATGGTTAGATAGCATGATCTACTCAGTAGACATGAATTTTAGAAAACTCTGGGGGATAGTGGAGGACAGAGATGCCCGGCATGCTGCAGTCCGTGGGACCTCAAAGAGTCAGACATGACTTAGTGCTAAGCAACAAGAACAATAATGAGGCTGGGGTAGAACTCATGTCAGGAGTAGCAGTGTCAGTCTGGCCTTTCCCCTCCATTCTCTATTACTTGTAGGATCAATACGCTCTTCAGTCAATATTTACTTTGATACTTGCTGGCAGGGGAGATACCATCATCAAGAAGGTGGTATTCTCTTGATGAGGCTTATCCCTTGCGCTACAGAATTGCTAACCTCTGAAATTTTAACAAATGTGGTAAACAGAACTGCATTTCTTCTGTTAGCAGGAGACTGTGTTTGCACTTTCACCTAGTCATGGGGAAAATTTGAAAGCCATCCCTCAATTTTGGAACATGGTCTTAAAAAATAGTTGACACAATATGTAAATTCTTTTGATCATGCATACATTACTCTATGAGTCTCATTATTAAACCCCTTTAGTGGCAAGAGACTTCCATTCAGGACACTTTTTCCTTGCATTCCTTCCCTAATTGGAGTTCTCCTGATGCTTGTGGTCAGCAGGGTCACAATCCTTGGTCAAATATTAAGGTCTTCATTTTCCAACTTTCTAAACATGAAGTAAATATAAAATTTAGAATTATCTTTAGAAACTTCAGAGGTTCATCCTGCACACCTCCTCTAGTGAGTACACACACTCTATTTCTAGAAAAATAATTTAGAATGTGAGTAGTCCAGGTAGGAAAGGTAATCTAAGATGTTGCCTATTTAGCAGTAGAAAGAAGATATTTATATGTGTGTGTGGAAATAATTTAGAATAAGATGGAGATCTAGACTTATTAAATACAACTTCAACAATATTTGTGAAGATTGATAAATATAGCTAGCTCTTAGAGTGCTTACTCTCTGGCAGGCAATCTCTATACATATCTATTAAGCATCATTTACTTAATGTCTCATATTTAAGGTACATGGAATTCATTTGAGCCTCCCATGTGACTTTAGTGCTAATGAATCTGCCTGCCAATGCAGGAGACACAAGAGATGCAGGTTTGATCCCTGAGTCAGGAAGATCCCCCAGGGAAAGGAATGGCTACCCACTCCAGTATTCTTGCCTAGGAAAATCCATGCCCACAGGAGCGTGGCAGGCTACAGTCCATAGGATCACAAAGAGTCAGGCACAACTGAGCGACTGAACACACACACACACACACACACACACGTCTAATTCATTTAACTGTCCATACAACTAAGGTGGGGAGGAATACTACAGATGAGACATCATCTCTGGACAGGATATTGAGAAAATGACTTGAATCTGTGGCCTCGGTTCAGAGCTCCTCTGGGTAACATCACATTTGGCTGCCTCTAGAACATTCATGGAGTGATAGAAAGCAATCAGAGTGAACTAGACTAAATTTGAACAGTTTTTTCCCTATTTGAAGAAGTGAAAAAAAAAAACTAATAAAAATATTCTAAAAGACAATAAAAAGTTTAATGGTGACTATGAAAGAGAAGTCAATGACTGGGGAATGGAAGGAGTGAGAATTTAATTCATTTATTACCTTCTGTAGAGTTTGATATGTTAAACTGAATTTTAAGAAAATAAATTTTGGAGAGAAAAAATAAAATTAGCCTCTAATGAAACATTACCTATAAATCCCTTCTTATTTAGCATAGTTTCAGAGGTGCTAAGTAGAAAAATAACCCATTCAAGCAACAAAAGTAACTACGTTTAGGAAAATACTTCTTATTTTTGTATTTATATAGCTTATATTGAAGCACTAAAACAGGCATGAAAAATTAGAATTGATAGTTTACTGACATAACTAAATAAAAATAATTTATTTTTCTCTAAATAACTATCTTCCCTGTATGTCCATAATAATTACTTATAAATTATGAAGGAAAATTCTCATTCACAATAGCCAAAAAAGTCAAAGGGCAGAACAATTATGAATATATTCAGTAAATTTGTGTAAATATTTGACAAACCAAAGAAAGCCTGACTCAGCTAGAGTCATAAAACAAACTGAAAATATGGAGAACCAGATATGTAGAGCTTCTTTTGTTTGTTTTCCTTTCATTTTAAAAAAATATAATTGAGATAGAGTAGTGTATAAGCTTAAGATATATAGCACAATGATTTGACTTATATGCATCATACTATAATTACAAAGTAAGTGTAATTAGCAAAGTTTTGATACTATAGAAATTAGCCTACACATTTAGCACAATTCATTTTTCATTTATCTTCTTGCTATTTTCTGCTTTTCCATTGTTTCTTATTGTGTGTTTTTTTATGTTTATTAACAGAATAAGTATATATTCAATTGTTTATTGTAAACAGTTTTGCCATTTTTATTGAAAGAACAATTGACAGACAAATGGTTTAGAAGGATATTTTTTCACTGGATTATATTTTCCAAGACAACTAAATGTAGGATTATACTTGATTATATAATACATAATGATACTTAGAGTCATTCCAAATTTTTCAGACATTATTTTTCGGAAAAAAAAAAGTGATCTGACAAACTAGCTAAAGAACCCTTGATATTTTATAAATAAAACAATTAGGAAAAGAACACCCACAAGAATTTTAAAAAGCACACAACATACAAAAGTTCCATTATTACTTGAAATATGCTGCTTATTTTATAAACAGATATTAGAAATACAGTTACATTGTCATTTATAATTTACAAAGCATCAAGTTGAATTGATTGGACAGAGCCCCAAACAGGAATAAGTGGTTGATAGAACACGAAATG
The DNA here is from genome assembly GCF_032452875.1 of Bos javanicus. Lineage (NCBI taxonomy): Eukaryota > Metazoa > Chordata > Mammalia > Artiodactyla > Bovidae > Bos > Bos javanicus. The sequence continues at coordinate 57,237,305 of NC_083878.1, forward strand.
GTTACAAAATTATATCTGAAAGGAATAAGATTTTCAGGTAAACCAGCATCTGTGTCAAGCGCAGTTTATAACTGAGTACAAGCTGTGTTTAAACATGTATCAAAAGAGACCATGACCACAGAACCTTCAAATTATACTTCCATTGATCCCAGGCACCATTACTTCACTGTACCTGCCAGAGAAATCTCTGCTGTGTTAGTATCCTTTCAGGTTAAAGGGCTTAGTAACTACTTCTGGTTGTTAACTGGCTTAAATTCTACCATTCTAGGGACCAATAATTAATTCAAAATATGCTCACCCCTCTTCTGTTAAAGGTCTGTGCTCCCTAAGGAACAGTGCTCATCTTAGAAGCTTTCTCAGTAACAGCATTTCAAGTGTGAGCAGGGCAATTATGTTCTGAAACACATTCCTGTTCCTTTATTTATCCTTCACTGCTATGCAAAATCTTCAGGATGGCAGTGGGAAGAAACCCCAAGAATATCTTGATTTTGCAAAATGATAGAATATTCATGTTGCAGAGGGAGTTTGAGGATATAGTTTAAATCCCTCACTTTAAATTAAAAGTCTCTGCAGTGTTTATTTGATATACTTTAGGTAATGGAGGTGATTAGTAACAGATTCCCCATAATGATTGAGTCACCAGATTTTGATTAACATTACTAGTAGTATCCCCAGCAACTAAATTCCCTTTTGACTCCATTGTTAGAGTTATCATTCTTGTAGTTTCTTTTCCCCTTCCCCATGTTATGTGGGGATTTTTTTTTTTTTTTCCCCCTTAGAACAGCAGATCTTACAGTGTGGTGCCATTTCAGGAGCCCGATGAGGTCAAAACTACTTTCTCAATACTAATAAGATGTTTTTTCTTTTATCAATGTAGAGGGAGTTATCCAGAAGCTGCATAGTGTGAAATATTGAATCATGATCACTGTGGAAGCAGATACAAGAAACCAGAAACCACATATCAAAGAAATTTACAAAAATGAAAACAATGCAATTATTCTTTTAGAAGATATTGACTCTTTATTTTTTTTACTAAAATAGGTTCTTTTTTTAGCATATGATGATTACAGTGTTATTTTAAAATAAAGTTCTAAGTAGATATTTTAAACATCTGCTTTAATCCTTATGTGGTAAGTATCAATGTATATACATATAAACAAAAGCTCCTTGGAGTTCTGAATAAATTTAAGAATATTAAAGTGTCATCAGTTTACAAAGCTTGAGAATAACTGCCATTGGTGGTTATTTCCTTTTACCCGGGGGATAAGGGAAGAACATAGGGAAATGTGTCCTAATCATTGAAGAAATATAGTAGCTGATTAACAAAAAAACACTTATTAGTGAAACTTTTTATATCTGTCTTACTCACTACAGTTAAGAGATGTGAGGAGAATCATCTTGTATTATTTTTCACTAGTATATCTCCAGTAGTGCACAGTATTTATTTTCAGCAAATTGTTTCACATATATATTTCTCTATCAAAGTTTTTAATAGTTACTAAATAAAATAATGTATGGAAAATCTCTCATACAGGCCTTAGAGATAATAAAGTTTCAAACAGTGAGGGTAATAATGAAGATATTGTAGTAGTAGTAGTACTATTATTGTTGTTGTTTTTATTTTTCTAATTGAGATGAAATATATTTAACTTAAAGTACACACATCTTAGATGTGCACCTCAAACATGTAAATACCTTTTACATATGTATTTACCCATTTTATCATCACAAAGCTTAAGATATATTGTGTTAAAAAATATATTGTGTTTTTTTGTTTGTGTGAGTTTGTATTGCAATATTTTGCAGCAGTATGGAATTCCAGAAATATTGATATGGTAAAAAAAAATGGCAAAACACACTATATATAACAATATTGACTAAGTATATAATTAGATATTATTTTGGAGAAGGCAATGACAACCCACTTCAGTACTCTTGTCTGGAAACTCCCATGGACAGAGGAGCCTGGTAGGCTGCAATCCATGGGTTCGCTAAGAGTCGGACACGACTGAGCGACTTCACTTTCACTTTTCACTTTTATGCTTTGGAGAAGGAAATGGCAACCCACTCCAGTATTCTTGTCTGGAGAATCCCAGGGACAGGGGATCTTGGTGGGCTGCCCTCTATGAGGTCGCACAGAGTCGGACACGACTGAAGCGACTTAGCAGCACCAACAGCAGATATTATTGTAAAACTAACTCATTCGATTCCACAAGACTTTGATTCAAGTGTTAGTTTTATATTAAAAGTTAGCTTATTTCCTGGTCAAACTTTGTAAAATTTTGATTCTTGCTTTTATGTCACTCTTCCCTGTTTTGTTTTTCTTCAGCATTTAACAACAATGCATTTTACAATTGGTTTATCTGTCTTGCTTGTTGTGTGTGTATTGCCCACCTGAATGCAAATTGGATGAGGGCAGAGTGGTTTACTCATAGGCTTATGCTCAGTAATTAGAAAATGATGCAGTCCAATAATTGTCTATTATGTATTTGTTAATTGTTGAAAGGATGATAGGTTTTTAAAACATGTTTAATGCAAATGGAAAATTATGACCACATACTAATTATTCAAGTATGAGCACTGATGAAATGTAAAGAAAATAAAAACAAAACTTACTTGGATGTTTTTTTTTTTTTCGTATTTTTTTTGTTTTGGATTGTCTAACATAATTTATTTAGTAACTGAAATTAGAGAAATTCAGTAATGAAAACATAAGAGGGAAAGCACACAATGTGATTTGTCTCAGTTGCTGTATGACCTTCGAACGACCAGTGACTAAAAGCCAATTTAATAATTAATTCATAATGATTTGTCAGATTGCAGCAATATGGTAATACTTTAATCTCTCCATGCTTCAAATGCCAATATATTTCAAGTGACCTTTTGGATTTTCTTTTTGTATCTAAAAGCAAATATCTAATGACAAGAATGTTTCAACTTATACCCAGTACAGATCAAATTGTTGCTGAATCCTCTTACAGTCTTTGGAAAAGCACAGAATTCGCTATGTCATGAATTTCAATAAATGAGTAGAGGACAAATTGATAAATAAATGAAATATAACTGCCCCAAAATGATGAATGATAACTCACATGAGACTTTGGTATACTTTGGGAATCTATTCAATAATAGGAAATGAGAATCATGGTGAACAAAAGCACATGTGGTTTATCCTAAGGAATAAATGCTATTATACAACTTCATGTACTCATTTACCTGTGAGAGTGCAGACCTGCTTATCCTATAGAGGGTGCAGACACCCTTATCCTATCGTATTTTTAAGAGGGAAGAATCAGATAAACTGTCCTCTTATCCTCTTATACAGTGGAAGTGACAAATAGATCCAAGGGATTAGATCTGAGTGCCTGAAGAACTAGGAATGGAGGTTTGTGACACTGCACTGGAGGCAGTGATCAAGACCATCCCCAAGAAAAAGAAATGCAAAAAGTTTATCTGATGAGGCCTTAAAAAATAGCTGTGAGAAGAAGAGAAGCTAAAGGCAAAGGAGAAAAGAAAAGATATACCCATTTGAATGCAGAGTTCCAAGGAATAGCAAGGAAAGATAAGAAAGCCTTCCTCAGTGATCAAAGCAAAGAAATAGAGGAAAACAATAAATTGGGGAAGACTAGAGATCTCTTCAAAAAAATTAGAGATACCAAGGGAAACTTTCATGCAAAGATGAACTTTGGGCTCCAAAATCACTGCAGATGGTGATTGCAGCCATGAAATTAAAAGACACTTGCTCCTTGGAAGAAAAGTTTATGACCAACCTATACAGGACAGTATATTAAAAAGCAGAGAGATTACTTTGCCAACAAAGGTCTGTCTAGTCAAAGCTATGGTTTTTCCAGTAGTCATGTATGGATGTGAGAGTTGGACTGTGAAGAAAGCTGAGCGCTGAAGAATTGATGTTTTTGAACTGTGGTGTTGGAGAAGACTCTTGAGAGTTCCTTGGACTGCAAGGAGATCCAACCAGTCTTTCCTAAAGGAAATCAGTCCTGAAAATTCATTGGAAGAACTGATGCTGAAGCTGAAACTCCAATACTTTGGCCACCTGATGCAAAGAACCGACTCATTGGAAAAGACCCTGGTGCTGAGAAAGATTGAAGGCTGGAGGAAAAGGGGATGACAGAGGATGAGATGATTGGATGGCATCGCAGAAATGACGGATATGAGTTTGAGTAGGCTCCAGGAGTTGGTGATGGACAGAGAATCCCAGTGTCCTGTAGTCCATCGGGTTGCAAAGAGTTGGACATGACTGACTGACTGAATTGATGACTGATCCTATAGTATCCCACCCCCCCCCCCCAAGGAAAGATAGAAACCTCTAATTTGATGTGAAATCTTCAAATTTTTAATATTAGACATTTACTTTAAAAGTAAAACCTTGCTTAGAGCTTCCTTTGTTGTGCAGAAGCTTTTAATTTTAATTAGGTCCCATTTGTTTATTTTTGCTATTATTTCCAACATTCTGGGAGGTGGGTCATAGAGGATCCTGCTATGATGTATGTCGGACAGTGTTTTGCCTATGTTCTCCTCTAGGAGTTTTATAGTTTCTGGTCTTACATTTAGATCTTTAATCCATTTTGAGTTTATTTTTGTGTATGGTGTTAGAAAGTGTTCTAGTTTCATTCTTTTACAAGTGGTTGACCAGTTTTCCCAGCACCACTCATTAAGGAGATTGTCTTTTCTCCATTGTGTATTCTTGCCTCCTTTGTCAAAGATAAGGTGTCCATAGGTGCTTGGTTTATCTCTGGGCTTTCTATTTTGTTCCATTGATCTACATTTCCATCTTTGTGCCAGTATCATACTGTTTTGATGACTGTGGCTTTGTAGTAGAGCTTGAAGTCAGACAGGTTGGTTCCTCCAGTTCCATTCTTCTTTCTCAAGACAACCTTCAGAATGGGAAAAATAATAGCAAATGAAGCAACTGACAAACAACTAATCTCAAAAATATACAAGCAACTCCTGCAGCTCAATCCCTGAAAAATAAACGACCCAATCAAAAAATGGGCCAAAGAACTAAACAGACATTTCTCCAAAGAAGACATACAGATGGCTAACAAACACATGAAAAAATGCTCAACATCACTCATTAACAGAGAAATGCAAATCAAAACCACAATGAGGTACCTTTTCACACCAGTCAGAATGGCTGCTATCGAAAAGTCTACAAGAAATAAATGCTGGAGAGGGTGTGGAGAAAAGGGAATCCTCTTACACTGTTGATGGGAATGCAAACTAGTACAGCCACTATGGAGAACAGTGTGGAGATTCCTTCAAAAACTGGAAATAGAACTGCCATTAGTTCAGTTCAGTTCAGTTCAGTTCAGTCGCTCAGTCGTGTCTGACTCTTTGTGACCCCATGAATAGCAGCACGCCAGGCCTCCCTGTCTATCACCAACTCCCGGAGTTCACTCAAACTCATGTCCATCGAGTCGGTGATGCCATCCAGCCATCTCATCCTCTGTCATCCCCTTCTCCTCCTGCCCCCAATTCCTCCCAGCATCAGAGTCTTTTCCAATGAGTCAACTCTTTACACGAGGTGGCCAAAACATTGGAGTTTCAACTTTAGCATCATTCCTTCCAAAGAACACCCAGGACTATCTCCTTTAGAGTGGACTGGTTGGATCTCTTTGCAGTCCAAGGGACTCTTAAGAGTCTTCTCCAACACCACAGTTCAAAAGCATCAATTCTTTGGCACTCAGTTTTCTTCACAGTACAACTCTCACAATGATACATGACCACTGGAAAAACCATAGCCTTGACTAGATGGACCTTTGTTGGCAAAATAATGTCTCTGATTTTGAGTATGCTATCTAGGTTGGTCATAACTTTCCTTCCAAGGTGTAAGTGTCTTTTAACTTCATGGCTGCAATCACCACCTGCAGTGATTTTGGAGCCCAAAAAATAAAGTCTGACACTGTTTCCACTGTTTCCCCATCTATTTCCCATGGAGTGATGGGACCAGATGCCATGATCTTACTTTTCTGAATGTTGAGCTTTAAGCCAACTTTTTCACTCTCCACTTTCACTTTCATCAAGAGGCTTTTGAGTTCCTCTTCACTTTCTGCCATAGGGTGCTGTCATCTGCATATCTGAGATTATTGATATTTCTCCTGGAAATCTTGATTCCAGCTTGTACTTCTTCCAGCCCAGTGTTTCTCATGATATACACTGCATATAAGTTACATAAGCAGGGTGACAACATACAGCCTTGACATACTCCGTTTCCTATTTGGAACCAGTCTGTTGTTCCATGTCCAGTTCTAACTGTTGCTTCCTGATCTGCATATAGGTTACTCAAGAGGCAGGTCAGTTGGTCTGGTATTCCCATCTCTTTCAGAATTCTCCACAGTTTATTGTGATCCACACAGTCAAAGGCTTTGGCATAGTCAATAAAGCAGAAATAGATGTTTTTCTGGAACTCTTTTGCTTTTTCGATGATCCAGTGGATGTTGGCAATTTGCTCTCTGGTTCCTCTGCCTTTTCTAAAGCCAGCTTGAACATCTGGAAGTTCATGGTTCACATAATGCTGAAGCCTGGCTTGGAAAATTTTGAGCATTACTTTACTAGCATGTGAGATGAGTGCAATTGTGTGGTAGTTTGAGCATTTTTTTGCATTGTCTTTCTTTGGGATTGGAATGAAAACTGACCTTTACTAGTCCTGTGGCCACTGCTGAGTTTTCCAAATGTGCTGGCATATTGAGTGCAGCACTTTCATAGCATCATCTTTCAGGATTTGAAATAGCTCAACTGGAATTCCATTCCGTCCACCAGCTTTGTTCATAGTGACACTTTCTAAGGCCTGCTTGACTTCACATTCCAAGATGTCTGGCTCTAGGTGAGTGATCACACCATAGGTATTATCTTGGTCATGAAGATCTTTTTTCTAAAGTTCTTCTGTGTATTCTTGCCACCTCTTCTTAATATGTTGTGCTTCTGTTAGGTACATACCATTTCTGACCTTTATCGAGCCCATCTTTGCATGAAATGTTCCCTTGGTAGCTCTAATTTTCTTGAAGAGATCTCTAGTCTTTTGCATTCTTTTGTTTTCATCTATTTTTTTGCACTGATCGCTGAGGAAGGCTTTCTTATCTCTTGCTTTTCTTTGGAACTCTGCATTCAGATGCTTATATCGTTCCTTTTCTCCTTTGCTTTTCGCTTCTCTTCTTTTATGACCCAGCAATCCCACTGCTGGGCATGCACACCAAGGAAATCAGAATTGAAAGAGACACATATACCCCAATGTTCATCGCAGCACTGTATATAATAGGCAGGACATGAAAGCAACCTAGATGTCCATCAGCAGATGAGTGGATAAGAAAGCTCTGGTACATATACACAATGGAGTATTACTCAGCCATTAAAAAGAATACATTTGAATCAGTTCTAATGAGGTGGATGAAACTGAAGCCTATTATACAGAGTGAAGTAAGCCAGAAAGAAAAGCACCAATCAGTATACTGTTGGAGATATCTCTCCAGGACTTGGAAATGGCAAACCTGAAAGAACAACACTTGGACAGTCTCTGCAAGGACTGACAAGTTTATTTCTGCAGTCAAGCCTTTTTATAGGAGCAAGGAACAAAGAGCTTAGCACATACAGCCAGCAGAACACATACAAGGCTGGGATATAATCAGTAGAGATTATATAGAGAATGCACAGAGATTTGAGTTTTTTGAGGTTTTATCTTAGACTCTTAGACTCTTCCATAATATGTCCTAGGTAATTAAAGGGTGCTTTCAATTGAATTTTATCTGGCGCAACAAGTAGGCCATGATTTTGAAGAGTGGTGGTGACTTCATCATATAACTATTACAAACAAAGTTCAGATTCCATGGAAAGGAGTATGTCATCCATATAATGAATTATGAAGGCAGTAGGATATTTATCTCTACTGGATTGTAATAAAACAGATATGAGATATGGGCAAATGGTAGGAGAGTTCATCATCCCCTGAGGTAAAATCTTCCATTGAAATCTTTTAACAGGAGCCCTGTGATTTATAGAGGGAACTGAAAAAGCAAAACGTTTTCTATCTTTAGGATGCAAATGTATAGTAAAAAAGCATCTTGTAAATCAATAATAATTACAGGCCATCCTTTTCGCACCATGGAAGGGGAGGGCAATCCAGGTTGTAAGGGCCCCATAGGAATCATAGTATTATTAACATTTCTTAAATCTATCAACATTTGCCATTTTCCTGATTTCTTTTTTATTACAAAAATGGGAGAATTCCATGGGGAAAATGAAGGCTCTATATGATTTTTCTGTAACTGCTCATTTACTAATTGTGTGAGAGCTGCAAACTTTTCTTTAGTCAGGGGCCATTGAGGTGTCCATACTGGGGCATCAGATTCCCAATCGAGAGGCAGCGGTGTTAACTCAATGGCCCCCATCAAAAAGGCTCATTTAGAGAGACTGTGGCTTTTGTTTGTTCAAGAAAATCCCTTCCCCACAAATTAATAGGGATACTGGTAATATATGGTTTGACGTAAACTACAATTTGATCAGGACCATAAGTTTGTAAATAGGATGCACTGATGAAAGTTCATGTAGCATCAGCCTCTCCTACCCCTAACAGTCTGAAAGGAGCCACAGTCTTACCCCATTCAAGGGACCATTCTTCAGTTCTAATAATGGAAATGTCGGCTCCTGTATCCAACAGACCTGTGAAATTTTTTTCCCGTATCTTTAGAGTAAGCATAGGCTTTTGATGTTCCTTTAATAAGGTAGATAGTACGGCAGTAAGGTTGATGCTACCAAAACCTCCCTGCCTAATTTTATCAGATGCCCTCATTGGTTTGACATATGGCAAAAGTAATAATTGTGCAAAGCGTTCCCCTTTTTGTAGATATACATTTCTTAATTCTACGACATTCACCATGACATGTATCTCTCCTTCATAATCTTCATCCACAACTCCAGTCAATACTACTAAACCTTTCATTGTACAGCTGCTACGTCCCCAAATTAGTCCAACTGTTCCAGGTGGGATCGGACCATAATATCCAGTGGGGATTTTATGAGGATTGTATAATTCTATTAATTCCATATCATAAGGACTAGGTATATCAATGCAAGCACTCTTAGATGTAGCTGCTTGCAGTGTCATAATGTTGGGTCCTCCTTTTGTAGTGGGGCTAGAGGATAGCCCCTTTATCAGTTTCCCTGTTGTTTTTGTTGTTCCTCTGGTGTGAATGCATTTCCATCCTTATCAAATTTGGAACGACACTCATTCAACCAATGGAATCCCCTTTTACATTTTGGGCAAACTCCCGGGGCCCTTTCTTTATTAGAAGTAAGATTATTTTTGGCTGTTTGCACGGGCATTTGGCATTGTTTTTTCATACGGCCGGCCTTCCCGCAGTTAAAGCATTTAGCACTGGCAGCCTTTTGCACATTGCAAGTTTCTAGTGCCACTAATTTTGCTCTATGGGACATAGATCCGATATCTCTACAAGCTTTCAAATATTCCATAAGAGAACCGGTTTCTCTAATTGGTCTAAACACGGATCAACATTCCTCATTAGCATTTTCAAAGGCAAGTTGTTTGAAAATAATATTTTGTAAGGTTTCATCTCTGATAGATTTTTCGATGGCATCCTTTAATTTTCCTATAAATTGGGCATATTCCTCCGCATGTCCCTGGGTATTCTTGACAAATGAACCATCAGAATTAACATTATCAACCTTTGCCCATGCTCTGCAAGAAATTTCTCTAATGAAATGCAACATCTGAGGGGTAATATTATCTAATTGCGCAGTCATATCAGCCGTGGCTCCCGTTCCAGTGAGTATATCATAGGTTAAATTGGCAGGGTTACCATGAGATTGCTGGTCATCATCATTTGTCGGGCCTCATCTTTAACCCACATTTGCCACTGAAGTAATTGTTGAGGATTTAGAACCATCTTTGCTACTTGAAAAAATCATATGACATCCAATGATCAGCCTATCCTCTGAGGAATTCTACACAGTAAGGAGAAGTAGGTCCATACAGAGTGCATGCTTTCTTAAAGCTGGACAACATACCAAAATCTAGACCAGCCCAAGCATTCTGGCCTTGGGCAGGCTGATCAAACTGTATTGGGAAAGTGAAAGCGCAAGCAGGCATCTCCCGAGAAGGAGTGAAATGGTTAGTATGAGCAAAGTTAGCAAATGCTGTTACAGACGGAGCAGAAGGAAAAACCTCAGGTTTGGGCTGTCTGTTGAAAAATGACCTTTGCTCTAAGTGGCTTCAGTTTTGACACATCCTGTATACACATGTCTCCAAGCTGTTTTTCCCGGGATTGTGTCTGATTAAGCATAACATTCTTATATTTCAAAGCACCTTGCATATCTTGTTCCTTAAGCTCATATTCATGTAAAGACTGAACAGTTTCTACTTCCAAATCAACATTATGCCCTTCAATTTGTTCTATGACAGCCTGTATGAGTGACCATGTAACCCACCATTGAGGGGGAATACGGACTCCTTGCCGATATGCTCGCAAAACATTATTCTTAACCCTTTTCCATATGTCTAGATCAAGCATCCCCTTCTCTGGTAACCACGGATTATGTTCCAGTAAAATATGATAGCAGTCATTCAACTGATCTCTTGAAACATTACCACCAGTTTGTTTCAGAAAGTGATGCATTATAGAAATGAAAGGAATCTTACTGCTATGTTCTCCCATCCTGCTTACCTCTTTCTGCAGGGCTCGCCGCTTTGTTCAGTCTTCCTTCAAGTCCCTGTTCAGGCGCCACTTGTTGGAGATGTGTCTCCGGAACTTGGAAAGGGCAAACGGGAAAGAACAACACTTGGACAGTCTCTGCAAGGACTGACAAGTTTATTTCTGCAGTCAAGCCTTTTTATAGGAGCAAGGAACAAAGAGCTTAGCACATACAGCAAGCAGAACACGTACAAGGCTAGGATATAATCAGTAAAAGATACTTCAAGGAACAGCGCATTCTTAACGACCCATGTATTTATCCATGACCCATTTTCTCAAGCAACATCTTTAATGTTTAATTGTTAAATCTAGGCGCCGAGCATAGGCAAAGGCAGGAAATGTTCTTCAGCTATCAGTACACAAATGCCTGGGTACTTCTGGCCCTTCGTCATTTTCCCACTGACTTTCTCCTTCAAGGCTATTTAGCACTGTGCCTCCCAACATATACTATCACATATATATGGAATTTAGAAAGATGGTAATGATAACCCTGTATGCGAAACAGCAAAAGAGACACAGATGTATAGAACAGTCTTTTGGACTCTGTGGGAAAGGGTGAGGGTGGGATGAGTTGGGAGAATGGCACTGAAACATGTATAATATCATATATGAAATGAATCGCCAGTCCAGGTTTGATGCATGATACTGGATGCTCGGGGCTGGTGCATTAGGATGACCCAGAGGGATGGTATGGGGAGGGAGGTAGGAGGGGGGCTCAGGATGGAGAACACATGTACACCCGTGGCAGATTCATGTTGCTGTATGGCAAAACCAATACAATATTGTAAAGTTTAAAAAAAAAAAAAAGTAAAGCCATGTGTAGATCAACAGTATGTGCAAGGAATAGTATGGTCATGCCTACTGAGTTTTGAATTCTCATTCTATTTCTCACTGTTCACTCCAACTCTATGTATATATTAAAAGTCCATTCAGGTAAACAGAGGTTCAAAACTTAGAACACCCCATTCTACACAGTAGTTTTAAGTTATTGAATAATATATTCATTGATTTAAACTATAATTTCAGTGGAAGCTTCCTTTTTGTTTTTGTTTTACTTTTTCTATTTAATTGCTCTTCACTTGGAAGGCATTCCTATAATGTTCATTTTCACTGCCTCCAATGTCTTTGTCAAGTAGTAATTGATATATTTGCTTTTGAAAGAATACTTTTTTAATGAACAAAATGACTGTCATATTTTTTTCTGATGTCCAACTTTTATGTTAGGTTTTAAAAATTAAAGTATAGTCACAATTTTGAATCAATTTAATCCCATTTTCCTGTGCCAGTCCCTAGAGTATATCAAGGAAAAAGTAATTATGTACCTTATGAATACATTTAAATTATACTTGAAAAAACACATTGCCATCAGTCTATCTGATTCTTTCTCTCTTAATAACAGAGCCAATTTCCCAGCATCTTAATCATTTTCACTGCTTCTTCCTGGATAGTCTCCAAATTAACTGCATCCTTGAACTTGTAGAACTTGTGGAGGAGCATAATCCACAGAGATAATTAAAGCAAGAATTAAGTACAGCTAAGTTCTCTTTTGACAGTGATGGTGAAAGTTCATATTTCATAAAAATGATGTAAAATGCAGTAATTTTTCACTATCCCATACTTGCCCTCCACCTTTAGAGTTATTACCTATTTAAAATAACTTGATAGTTTGGAATAGCAGAAGGTCAGGTTCATGAAACGAAAATGGTAAGGAAAGAGAAATGATTAAGGAAGGATGCATTGGGTGACATATTTGTCTCTAACAATCAAAAGACCCCCATGAAACATAGGGAATCAGCACCATTCATGTGTTGATGCATTCATCCTTGCTTCAAAATCTTTTATGTGAGATTACTCAGACATTTACTATACATTCAGTGATGAGATCTTATTGTTTCTCAAAGCACTCCTTCCCTTTTAAATTAAATAGAGGTATCAGAAAATTGTTCCTTAATGTATGCTCTAATCTTTCTTCTTGCAAACTATACCCAAAAAGGAGCAGAGTTAGTATTTGAACCTAGGGCTTTACTCTAGAACCTACTATTCTTACCACCAAGGATTGCTGTATTATATGAAAATACCACTGCTCCTTAGATATTGTCTTTACATTCCACAGCAGACATGCCAGAAATTAAAAAGTTCGCAGAATCCTTTGGAGAGATTTTTTCATTCTTGAGCTTTATGTAAATATTGGGGAATTCCAATTCTGGTCTCATTTTGAAAGCATGTGGAATCAAGTGTACACAAGAGCCAGAGAACTAATGGAGAAGGCATAGGCTAGTAATCTGGGACAACTTATAGGCATACTGAACATACTTAATTAAAACGGGGAGCTTTTTAAAAAAATAATCCTGAGATTAATTAATTGGATGTTTAATGAAGCTCAGCTGGTGGAGAATCTGCCTGTAATGCAGGAGACTGGGGTTCAGTCCCTGGGTTGGGAAGATCCTCTGGAGAAGGGAAAGTCTACCCAATCCAATATTCTTTGGTTTCCCTTGTGGCTCAGCTGGTAAAGAATCTGCCTGCAATGCAGGAGACATGGGTTTGATCCCTGGCATGGGAAGATCCTCTAGAGAGGGAAAAGGCTACCCACTCCAGTATTCTGGCCTAGAGAATTCCATGGATTGTATAGTCCATGGGGTCCCAAAGAGTAGGACATGACTAGGCAACTTTCACTGTCACTTTAATGAACTCAAATCAAAAATTCTGAGACTATAAATTGTTTATTAATTTTGTTCCTTCTTGTCAAAATCATTTGGTAAGGCAGGAGGCAAAAAATGGGTGTACAGTTCAAAGCATAATATTTAATTTCCTTAAATTTATTACTATATTACATGCTATAGGAAAAAAAAAGCTATTACCAAAAAAACTGATTATTACACTAAATGCTATAGAAACAAAGCATTTTATTAATATAGATATTTTGTACACTATCAATATTTTTATTGATCAATGAAAATCCATCAAAAATATGTACTTTGCCTCTATCCCAATTTACAATCTAATTGTTTAATTAAACTGCATCTTACTATATGTAATAATGAACAGGATAAGTACACGGTATGAAGTATTTTGAATAAAAACTTGAAATGCAGGACTTTAAAAACAGAAAAGCTTTTAAATTTAAATTGTTATTTAAATTTTAACTTCAGATATTATTCAAATACATGCATTTAATTATTTTAGAATTATTATCAGTTAATTGATTTATTTCTGAATGAAGTAATGTAAATAATTTTGCACAGATATAACTCAGTTTTCTACTTTATAAATGTTTCAACTGGGTTTGTGGTGAAGTGTCTCAAGAGAAGGGAAGAAGGAAACAATCTATATTATTTTAGGAAAGGAAAAACATGGTTTAAAAAACCAAGTCAGTACAAAAGTAGTATTGATCTTTTCTACTTTTATTGTATTGTGGCTCTCATGCTTGGAGACTAGTGTACAGATCACTGTGAAAATATATTAGGGGTATTTTCACCATCTATCTATCTACCTATATATATATATGCAAAAGATATCTATCTATATACATCTATATCTATATATACCATATCTATGGCACAGCACAACACATATAACATTTTAATTATCATTAGAATTATTTATTTAAGAAATTAATTGGACTATATTTCTTCCTGTAGCTGTTGTGGAGAAATATCTTTTCTTGGAGATATCTTTTTCAAAAGCTTTATCATTTTTGCCTATATGTATTTTTATTGTATTTGTTAAGTAAATAAACATTACTGTATGTTACCATTATAATGAAAAGTGAAGTCACTTAGTTGTCTCTATTTTCTTGTCCAACTCTCTGGGGCTCCATGGACTGTAGCTTGCCAGGTTCCTCCATCCATGGGATTTTCCAGCCAAGAGTACTAGAATGGGTTGCCATTTCTTTCTCCAGGGGATTTTCCAGATCCAGGGATCAAACCCAGGTCTCCCTCATTGTAGGCAGACTCTTTACCATCTGAGCCACCAGGGAAGTCATTATAATGAAAACAAATAATTTTAAGTCAATCCTTAGAATATGCATGCTCAGTCGCTTCATTCATGTCCAACTTTTTGCGACCCCATGAACTGTAGCCCACCAGGCTTCTCTGTCCATGGAATTTTCCCAGCAAGAATAACGGAGTGGTTCCCATGGCTTCCTCCAGAGGATCTTCCTGACCCAGGGATCTAACCCTCATCTCCTGCTTCTCCTGCATTGCCAGGAGGATTCTCTACCACTAGTGCAGATTCTTTAACACTAGCACCACTTAACTTCCTAATAATGCCTGGGGAAAAAAAGGAAAAATGACCCTTTATGGAGTGCTTGACTTGCCTCTCCCAGTTTATGTAGGACAAAAAAGTTATCCTGCTATTGCTTGAACTTGATATGTTTACAGTTACATGAATGAATTACTGGAAGTGCCTGGAAGCCAGGGAACAACTCTGGAAGCAAATTTTGTTGTTCCTTTCATAGCCCAGAGCTCTGTGGCAGTCAATGACACAAGCACAGACATTAGACCAACAAGCAAGGCAGGTCCTGTTTTGAGGCAGAGAAACATAAGCTGCCACAAATGCCTCACAACTTTATTATTGCAATTGATCACATTTATGAAGACCTCATAAAGTTGCAAACAGTTATACTACAAAAAGGCAGTTATAACAATGCAAAGTGGTCTATCATCACCTCTTGATGACAACTTTATTATTGTTGTGGACCAATATTGTTCAGGGGAACCCAGTAGCCATAAGTTATTTTGAAGTGAAGCAGCACAGCAGGCTGGAATATTACAGTTTAAAATTTATTTTTTATGAGACATAATAATTATATCAAACTGTTACAAAATGCCTGAGAACTACAGAATCTATTAAGATACCACAACAGAGACATCTCTTTTATGTTCACTAGGAATGGCAATAAGCATTACTACCTGGGTGGAGAGACAGGCTCTCACAACTTATCCTTGGATTGCCTACAAGGTAACATTGCAGGTGACTGGCAAAGATGAAGTTTATTAAAGTGCCATCTCATGGAGCTCAAGAAAACATGAGACTTAGGAGTCTCTAACCACAGAAGGCATTTGGCATTCACCAGTGTCTAATTATGAGAGTCAGGAAAAAAGGATTTACTGTCACCTGTAGAGTACTTCTGTGTTAGTCTTGAGCATTTTTAGTTTTTTTTTTTTTCTTTTAAGAGGATAAGAAGCAAAAGAAACAACAATATAATTAATATCCTTAGTAACATTCTTACAAAAAGTCTGATATATCAGTCTTCATATTAACTGATGAGTCAGAATGTCACACCTGAGTTTCAAATATGCTGTGGTTCCTTCAAATCTAGGTCCAGGACTCACTTTAGGAATTATCAAATTCCTGAGATTGTCCTCAAAGTATTCTGAGTCACTTATGAAATCTAGTATCATCTCCTAACCCTGAAGCTATTTGTATTTTTTGTTACTAATTCAAAAGTATTTGTTAAATACTTACTATGCATCCACCACTCTTCTGGGCAAAATAGGAATTAAATTAGAATTTATTCCAGGAAAAATGTTCAAAGGTTGATTTGAAGTATATGCTTCTTATAAAATGCTTTTTTATCTGTTTGCATCTTCTGAACAGATATATTCAAGGTGTGGAGAAAGTGATGGAGCTACTTTTGTACAACTAATATAAACACAGTTTATATAACCTTGAACATTTATAACGAAATGTTTGTCTGTAAAGATGAGTAGTTTATTCAAAGTTCTCAGTACTACACAATTTCTTAGGGACATCCTTCCTCCAACTGATTTGGAATTTCTTCCACTATTTATTGTTATTCACTAACAGTTTCCCACATCTGCATCTTGACTGATACTCTCATTTGTTTTAATTCCTATTGTGCTTTGTTCCCACTACATTTGGTAGTCTGTCATTCTGATTCTTAGTCTGGCTTGGCTTCCAGAAGTGCATCTTGTATACTCATCAAGCTGCCTCTGAGACTTGTAGTGAGGGCTCAGGTCCCCAGACTTGTAATTGAGAGAGAGATACGTCTTGAAGTTGTGTGGTTGCTAGTTTCAGTTTTAAATACAAAGCTAAAAATATAAATACACCCTTGTATTATAATATTCAAGCCAAATAGACATACACAGGTTACTGTCAAAGTCTCCATTCAAACATCTCAAATTCTACATCTTTTCCTATAGTTTTCTCATTGGCTTCTGTTCTTTATACCATTTTACAATTCATTTGCTTTTTATTTTGATTTAGTGAATATTATCTATCTGGAGATTTTTATCTGCCTATATGATATGCAAAGAGTTGTGATGGATAGCTTCTATTTTCCTCTCTACATTCACTTCATATACAGTTTTCCATTCTTTTCTATATTTCAAGAAGCTGATCTTATGGTCTAGATCAAAATGTTCATTTATTCTCTGTTTTCTGCATGAGCTTGGGCAAAGAGATCCATTAGCAAAAGTTCAGAGTAGAGGAGAGGTTCAGTTCAGTTCAGTCGCTCAGTCGAGTCCAACTCTTTGCAACCCCATGAATCACAGCATGCCAGGTCTCCCTGTCCATTACCAACTCCCGGAGTTTACCCAAACTGGTGTCCATCGAGTCGGTGATGCCATCAGCCATCTCATCCTCTATTGTCCCCTTCTCATCCTGCCCTCAATCCCTCCCAGCATCAGAATCTTTTCCAATGAGTCAACTCTTTGCATGAGGTGGCCAAAGAATTGGAGTTTCAGCTTTAGCATCAGTCCTTCCAGTGAACACCCAGGACTGATCTCCTTTAGGATGAACTGGTTAGATCTCCTTGCAGTCCAAGGGACTCTCAAGAGTCTTCTTCAACACCACAATTCAAAAGCATCAATTCTTCAGTGCTCAGCTTTCTTCACAGTCCAACTCTCACATCCATACATGACCACAGGAAAAACCATAGCCTTGACTAGACGAACCTTTGTTGGCAAAGTAATGTCTCTGCTTTTCAATATGCTATCTAGGTTGGTCAAAACTTTTCTTCCAAGGAGTAAGTGTCTTTTAATTTCATGGCTGCAGTCACCATCTGCAGTGATTTTGGAGTCACCAAAAATAGTCTGACACTGTTTCCACTGTTTCCCCATCTATTTCCCAAGCAGTGATGGGACCAGATGCCATGATCTTAGTTTTCTGAATGTTGAGCTTTAAGCCAGCTTTTAAGGAGAGGTAATTATTCATCTGCCTACCTCTCTTCAAGGTCACCAAGAGGTGACTGTGTACCTTTACCAATAATCCCCTCTCCTACAGCAGATTACTCAGGGTTCTGCCTCTTTTTGTCCCACAAGGTCAATGAGCGAGGGGCAAGGGCTTTCTCTTTTGTTAGGTGACAGGATACTTCCTTACTCTGCGTTGTTTACCTTTAATCTGCTCATATGTTTGAAATTAAAAACATGTTTTTAATTAGTCCCTCCTCAACTATCCCATAACTAGAACCATAAATGATAAATCTGTTAACGTTTCCTCATTAGGATTTGATATTCTCCCAGTCACGTTGAATGAATTGCTCTTCACACATTTCTTAATCTTAATCTTTAAATCAATGAAAACAAAAATATTAACTTCAGATTCTGAAATTAAATGAGATAAAGCATGTAAACTACTTATACTGATGAGGATATGTAAATATTCATAACGTGATTGTTTTTAGGGAGAAATTTCCTCTTGCTGCCTATTTCCTTAGCATGGTCCTTAACACTGAGTTGTTGTTTTGTTTTTATCAGCATTTGGTGATCTACTCTCCTTAAACTCTAAATTTAAATTAACTTGCCATTTCACAATAAGGTATTCATCTAATAATATTGGATTAAAATTCTCAATGTTACTAGTATATTTCCCTTCATGGATCACAATCATATCATGGCAAAAGGGCTTGTATAACTCAATGAAGCTATGAGCCATGTCAAGAAGGGCCATCCAAGATGGACAGGTCATTGTAAAGAGTTCTCACAAAACATAGTCCACTAAAGGGGGGATGGCAAACCACAGCAATATTCTTCCTGTGAGAACCCCATGAACAGTATGAAAAGGCAAAAAGATACGACACCATAAGAAGCTGGTGGTAGATTGGAAGCTGTCCTAATATGCTACTGAGGAAGAGCAGATAGCAATTACTAATAGCTCCAGAAAAAATGAAACAGCTAGGCCAAAGCATAAATGACACTCACTGTGGATGTGTCTGATGGTGAAAGTCAAGTCCAACACTGTAAAGAATAATCTTGCATAGGAACCTGGAATGTTAAGTCCATGAGTCAGGTAAATTGGCTGTGGTTAATAAAGACATGGCAAGAGTGAATATTGAGATCTTAGGAATCAACAAAATAAAGTGGGCAGGAACAGGAGAATTTAGTTCAGATGACCATTATGTCTACTACTGTGAGCAAGAATCCCCTAGAAGAAATAGAGTAGCTCTCACAGTCAACAAAAGAGCCAGTATTTGGGTACAAAGTACAGTACTTGGGTACAACCTCAAAAATGACAGAAAGATCTCAATCATTTCCAAGGCAAACCACTCAACATCAGAGTAATACAAGTCTCTGCTCCAAACACTGACACCAAAGATGCTGAAGTTGACCAGTTACATGAAGACCTACAACAATTTCTAGAACTAACAGCCAAAATAGCTGTCCTTTTCATCATGGAGCATTGTAATGCACAAGTAGGAAGTCAAGAGAACCTGGAGTAATAGGCAAATTTGACAATGGAGTAGAAAATGAAGTAGAGTAAAGGCTAACAGAGTTTTGACAAGAGAATACACTGGCATAGCAAGTACCCTTTTCTAATAGCATGAGATGACTTGGTACATCAGATCAGATCAGAGATCAGATCAGTCACTCAGTCGTGTCCGACTCTTTGCGACCCCATGAATTGCAGCACGCCAGGCCTCCCTGTCCATCACCAACTCCCGGAGTTCACTCAGACTCATGTCCATCGAGTCAGTGATGCCATCCAGCCATCTCATCCTCTGTCACCCGCTTCTCCTCCTGCTCACAATCCCTCCCAGCATCAGAGTCTTTTCCAATGAGTCAACTCTTCGCATGAGGTGGCCAAAGTATTGGAGTTTCAGCTTTAGCATCTTTCCTTCCAAAGAAATCCCAGGGCTGATCTCCTTCAGAATGGACTGGTTAGATCTCCTTGCAGTCCAAGGGACTCTCAAGAGTCTTCTCCAACACCACAGTTCAAAAGCATCAATTCTTCAGCGCTCAGCCTTCTTCACAGTCCGACTCTCACATCCATACACGACCACAGGAAAAACCATAGCCTTGACTAGACGAACCTTTGTTGGCAAAGTAATGTCTCTGCTTTTCAATATGCTATCTAGGTTGGTCATAACTTTCCTTCCAAGGAGTAAGCGTCTTTTAATTTCATGGCTGCAATCACCATCTGCAGTGATTTTGGAGCCCAAAAAAATAAAGTCTGACACTGTTTTCACTGTTTGCCCATCTATTTCCCATGAAGTGGTGGGACCGGATGTCATGATCTTCGTTTTCTGAATGTTGAGCCTTAAGCCAACTTTTTCACTCTCCACTTTCACTTTCATCAAGAGGCTTTTGAGTTCCTCTTCACTTTCTGCCATCAGGGTGGTGTCACCTGCATATCTGAGGTTATTGATATTTCTCTTGGCAATCTTGATTCCAGCTTGTGCTTCTTCCAGCCCAGCGTTTCTCATGATGTAATCTGCATGTAAGTTAAATAAACAGGGTGACAATATACAGCCTTGAGGAACTCCTTTTCCTATTTGGAACCAGTCTGTTGTTCCATGTCCAGTTCTAACTGTTGCTTCCTGACCTGCATACAAATTTCTCAAGAGGCAGATCAGGTGTTCTGGTATTCCCATCTCTTTCAGAATTTTCCAGTTTATTGTGATCCACACAGTCAAAGGCTTTGGCACCGTCAATAAAGCAGAAATAGAAGTTTTTCTGGAACTCTCTTGCTTTTTCCGTGATCCAGCAGATGTTAGCAATTTGATCTCTGGTTCCTCTGCCTTTTCTAAAACCAGCTTGAACATCAGGAAGTTCACGGTTCACATATTGCTGAAGCCTGGCTTAGAGAATTTTGAGCATTACTTTACTAGCATGTGAGATGAGTGCAATTGTGCAGTAGTTTGAGCAATCTTTGGCATTGCCTTTCTTTGGGATTGGAATGAAAACTGACCTTTTCCAGTCCTGTGGCCACTGCTGAGTTTTCCAAATTTGCTGGCATATTGAGTGCAGCACTTTCACAGCATCATCTTTTAGGATTTGGAATAGCTCAACTGGAATTCCATCACCTCCACTAGCTTTGTTCGTAGTGATGCTTTCTAAGGCCCACTTGACTTCACATTCCAGGATGTCTGGCTCTAGGTCAGTGAGTATCACCAAATGGTCAATACCAAAATTAGATTGATTATATTCTTTGCAGCAGAAGATGGAGAAACTCTATACATTCAGGAAAAACAATATCAAAAACAAGCCCAGATCATCAGTGCTTTAAAAATTCAGTTTTAAATTGAAGAAACGGAAAACCACTAGGTCATTCAGGTATGACCTAAATCAAATCCCTTATGATTACACTTTGGAAGTGACAAACAGATTGAAGGGATTAGATCAAGTAGATAGAGTGCCTGAAGAACTACAGACAGAGGTTTGCAACATTGTCAGGAGACAGTGACCAAAACCATCACAAACAAAAAGAAATGCACAAAGTCAAAGTGGTTGGCTGAGGAGACTTTACACATAGCTGAGGGAAGAAGAAAAGTAAAAAGCAAGGGAGAAAGGGTAGCATATACCCAACTGAATGCAAAGTTGCAGAGACTAACAAGTTGAGATAAGGCCTTCTTAAAGAAACAATGCAAAGTTATGTAGCGAAACAATAGAATGAGAAGACTAGAGATCACTTCAAGAAATTTGGAGAGATTAACGGGACATTTTCTGCAAGAATGGGCACAATAAAGGACAGAAATGGTAAGAACATAACAGATCACAAGAGATTAAGAAGAGGTGGAAAGAATACACAGAAGTATTTTTAAAAAGGTCTTAATGACCTGGATAACCACAAAGGTGTAATCACTCCCTAAAGCCAGACAACCTGGAGTGTGAAGTCAAATGGGCCTTAGGAAGCATTACTCTGATCAAAGCTAATGGAGATGATGGAATTCCAGCTCGGCTATTTAAAATCCTAAAGATGATGCTTTTAAAATCCTAAAAGATAATGATTTAAAAAAATTTTTATTTTATTTTTAAACTTTACAATATTGTATTAGTTTTGCCAAATATCGAAGTGAATCTGCCACAGGTATACCTGTGTTCCCCATCCTGAACCCTCCTCCCTCCTCCCTCCCCATACCCTCCCTCTGGGTCATCCCAGTGTACCAGCTCCAAGCATCCAGTATCGTGCATTGAACCTGGACTGGTGACTCATTTCATACATGATATTATACATGTTTCAATGCCATTCTCCCAAATCTCCCCACCCTCTCCCTCTCCCACAGAGTCCATAAGACTGATCTATACATCAGTGTCTCTTTTAAAGTGCTGCACTCAATATGTCAGTACATTTGGAAAACTCAGGAACAGCCACAGAACTGGAAAGGTCAGTTTTCATTTCAATCTCAAAAAAGGTCAATGGAAAGAATGCTCATATTACCATACAACTGTTCTCAATTCACAAGCTAGTAAAGCTATGCTCAAAATCCTTCAAGCTAGACTTAAGCTGTACATGAATCAAGAACTTCTAGATGTACAAGTTGGGTTTAGAAAAGGCAGAGGAATCAGAAATCAAGTTGCCAATACTCATTGGATAATAGAAAAAACAAGGATATTCCATGAAAAACATCTACTTCTGCTTCATTGACTATGCTACAGCCTTTGACTGTGTAGATCACAACTGTGAAAAATTCTTAAAGAGTTGGGAATACCACACCACCATACCTATCTCTTGAGAAACCTTTATGTGAGTCAAGAAGCAACAGCTAGAGCCAGACATGGAACAACTGACTGGTTCCAAGTTGGGGAAAGAGTATGACAAGGCTATATACTGACACCCTGCTTATTTAAATTCTATGCAGTATACATCATGTGAAATGCCCCAGTAGATGCATCACAAGCTGTGGTCAAGATTTCCAGGAGAAATATCAACAACCTAAGATATACAGATGATAGCCCTCTAATGGCAGAAAGTGAAGAGAAACTGAAGAGCCTCTTGATGAGGGTGAAAGAGGGGAGTGAGAAAGGTAGCTTGAAATTCAACATTAAAAACTAAGATCATGGCATTTGGTGCCATCACTTCATGGCAAATAGCAGGGGGGAAAAATGGAAGGAGTGACAGATCTTCTTAACTTGGGCTACAAAATCACTGTGTATGGTGACTGAAGCCAAGAAATTAAAAGAGGCTTTTTCCTTGGAAGGAAAGCAATGACAAACCTAGACATCATATTAAAAAGCAGCAATATCACTTTGCCAAAAAAAGATTCATGTAGTCAAAGCTACTGTTTTCCCAGTAGCAATGTATGGATGTGAGAATTGGACCTTAAAAAATACTGAATGCCAAAGAATCAATACTTTCATTGTGATGCTGGAGAAGACTCTTAAGAGTCCATTGGACTACAAGAAGATTAAACCAGTCAATCATAAAGGAAATCAACCCTGAATATTCATTGGAAGGACTGATGCTGAGCTGAAGATCCAATACTTTGGTCACCTGATGCATAGAGCCGATTCATTGGAAAAGACCCTGATGCTGGGAAAGATTAAAGGCAAAAGGAGAAGGGCACAGCAGAGGATGAGATGGTTAGATAGCATCACTGTTTCAATGGACGTCAATTTGAGCAAACTCTAGGTGATAGTGAAGGACAGGGAAGCCTGGCATGCTGACATCAATGGGATCACAAAGAGGTGGACACGACTAGGGACTGACCAACAAGAGCAACAACTGGCATAAGAATTGCATGTTATTTGGAATTCTAGTAAATGGAAGATATCATATATATATATATATATATATATGTGTGTGTGTGTGTGTGTGTGTGTGTGTGTGTGTATGTATGTATACTCCATATATGTGTGCATATATAGTTACCATTGCATTACAGTTTATTTTTTTTTGTAAAAACATAGGAATGCATTACAAAATTAAACTTTAGACATTTAAAAGTTTATTAATACTATGCTTAAGGTCCTTTTTTCCTTGCCTTTAAAAATTTATCAATTAGAAAGCTATTGAATTTGCATATGTATTTTTAATTTCCCACTTTTCATAGTTTAATGCTACATATAATTTTTGAGTGAATTCCTTAGGGCTTCTGTTTCTCTTTCATTGAAACCAAATATTTCTGCATTCTTAATAGTATAACAAACTCTTTCCTAATATTTTCTTTTGGATTCTGTGGTATTTTTTTGTGGTAAATACAACAGATCCTCAAAATAATGATACTTCCCCTAATTGTTATAGTTTTTATTTTTCCATAGTCATATAAAATTATGTGGATAATTCATTTGATCAGATCAATGACTGGAAGTTGCAATTGTGGATTCTAACCTTGCATCTGGTTCAGTCCTAGTTGACCGTATCAGGTATTCATCTGATACAGCTTCCTTGAGGTGCCTTCTCATTTGTCTTTCTTTAGTTGACTCTCTTGTCTAAACAAACAAGGCACATGGAAACAGATCTTTCTCAGGCTGTTCTATGAACAAGGATGTTTTCTCACTTTTAGTTCTGTTTGCAACACCAAATCATAAAAACATATAAAGTTCTTTCCTTATGGAGCTTAATCCCTAATGTGATGAATAAGCAGCCCCTGTCTCATAGAATTTAAGCACTGTGGCCATAACTGCACAGGTAGTTAGTCATAAAGTTGGGAATGAAATGCAATATAATGCACAGGAAAGAGTATTGATTTTGAGAGTATGAAATTTCTGTTTACACTTTTGCTTTACCATTTTTGAAACACTGGTCAGATTGATACCAACCAGAGTTCTTGGCCTTCCCCAGTCAATAGAAATTTTCCAGGAGCCAGGCAAGAAATTCAGGCAAGGCTTTATTGAGACTCTTGCAGCTGCAGGAGAGTGAAAACAAACAACACATTCCCTTACTCACTCCATGAGCAGGGCAAGGAGGTTCCTTATAGGGAATGAGGGTAAAGGTGTGTCCAGGATTCAGGCCCAGAGGTGGCATAGTGGTTTGCTCACACCTTAGGTTGTGTTGAGTGCAGGGGTCATACTTAGTATCCTGTTTTTGCTCCCTACTCTTCCAAAGTGACAGTTGGGTTTTTCAGTCTTTGTGTATCTTAGTCCATAATTTGCCCAATCTGTGCATGCATGCAGTTATTTTTAGTCCTTTACATTTTCTTTGTAATTTGTTGCTATAGAAGACCTTTGTTCAGGTGGAAGCATTGTAGCATTGCAGCAACGTGTTCCAAGTCCCAGCCTGCATCAAAACGATCCAGTAGTCCTCTTTGTAGCTCAGTTTTTGAAATTGAAAATAAGAAAAATAAAAATACATTTATCATAAAAGCCTGTGGTGTGAATTAGCAAAACAATGCACATATGATAGAAACCTGAATAAACGTCAACATACTGATTCTCAGCACATGCTTTTCTGCCTCATCATACTGCTTTTTCTTTTTTTATATATAAACCTTAAGTACTACCAGTGTTAAGAGAATGCCACTTAGTATTAATACTAATTCAATCATTACCCATATTCATATCTAACTTATGGAATAATTAATCAGACATGGCCATTGCTTGTTTGGTAAACATAACTTTTTATTTTAATAAATAAAGAAAAAATCTGTTTCAGTGAAATTCCAGGTAAGTTCCAGATTATTGGAAAAATTTTGTTTCCCCCACTTTCTCAATGAAAGAAAATATTCTGTTTATAACTTCATTTGAATAAATCTTATAATTTGAAATAGTCAACCTCAAAAACTATATTTGAAAAAATGCATATTTTTATTATGAATTTTACCAAACAAGAGGTGATTATTCATGAAAGTAATGTAAACTGTTAGTGCTTGGAAAGAATGTAGCAAAGACACACAAATGTTCTATTTTCATTTGAATTTGATGATGAAGTGAGCATTTTCAACTTTACCCTTTTAAAACTGCCTCAGGGAAATATGCTAATTGATAAATATTAATTAAAATGTTGGAGAAGACTCTTGAGAGTCCCTTGGACTGCAAGGAGATCCAACCAGTCCATTCTGAAGGAGATCAGCCCTGGGCTCTCTTTGGAAGGAATTATGCTAAAGCTGAAACTCCAGTACTTTGGCCACCTCATGTGAAGAGCTGACTCATTGGAAAAGACTCTGATGCTGGGAGGGATTGGGGGCAAGAGGAGAGGGGGACGACAGAGGATGAGATGGCTGAATGGCATCACTGACTCGATGGAAGTTAGTCTCAGTGAACTCCGGGAGTTGGTGATGGACAGGGAGGCCTGGCGTGCTGCGATTCATGGGGTCGCAAAGAGTTGGATACGACTGAGCGACTGAACTGAACTGAATTAAAATGGAAGTTAAAAGTTCGTAAACAGAATTATATCCCAAGTCTTATTGTGGGCATAAATAGATGGACATTTAACTTTACAATGTTTTTGAGGGGTTGCCATTTTAATTAGTGTGATGTATTTGGGGTTGCCACTTTCCCTAGAGTCAGTAATTTCTTATTTTCATTTATACATACTGATCACCTCTAAAAACAGGAACATATGTGGCTCTGTTTTTCATTCTTTGTCTTTTTTTATAGGGATGAAGGTAAGCAATTATTATGAAAAAAAGGTCTAAATAATACAGCAAATTTATAGCTCTATTAAAGATGAGACATGAAATACAGAGTGAGGTCTCCTTTTAAAATAACTCCCTTCTTTTGCCCGCTTTTAACAACTAGGTGAGAGGGTAACATGTAAGAAAGCCAGAGGCCCCCAGATGTCAAGAGAAAATAAACTGCAAGTGGCAAGCATTTTTTTTTTTTCTCCTTCTCTCTACAAAATTACAAGAGGCTTCTTTTAATTCTGTGTTGGTGGCACCTGGTTCTGCCTTGAGCTAACAGATGCGTTTTTCTTATGGAAATGTTTTTCTTAAGCTATGTTAATGAAACTACCTATTTGCTTTGGAATCTGCATTTCTTAAAAATGGTTCAGCCTAAGACTAACTACTTTTTCTTTTCTCAAACCTTGGGCTGATAATGGCTCAACAAACCAGTGTCCATGTCAATTGTTCTATGACCAGGGATGACACACCTCATGCCATCCTATCTCAAAAATGCATATAGTGGGAGAGGAGCCTGGTGAAACTCCCTCAGCCTTGCGGTGTCTCTCTTATCTGATTAATAGCTTGCAAACAGACATAAAGCATCTTACTAAAATCTAACAAGGGGGCATTCTTTCTGCTCCCTTCTGATGGCTATGTCAGAAGCTTTCTCTATCTCTCTTATACTTTAATAAAATTCTGTTACATCAAAAGCTCTAGTGGTCAAACCTGGTTTCTGGCTCTGGAATGAAATCCTCTCCTCTGGAGGTCACGAATCCTGGTGTAGCACACAGCTCGCAGCAACAACCTTTCATACAGAAAACATTTCTGCCTTATTTATTTAGTTTATGAGGTCAGAAATCACTCTCAGGTTTTGATTAAACAATATATAATTTAAATGTATGGCTCCCCTGGTTGCTCAGCAGTAAAATATTTACCTTGGCCCAAAAGCCTGGATAGACAGTCAGGATACAAGATACTGGTTGATTACATTTCTTTGGAGTTCAACATCACTCAACTCTATGAAACCCAAGCATCAGTTCAAAGTCTTCTGCTTGTTCAAGTTGGCAGTAGAAAGGTACAGTACTTGAATTTTTTCAAGATTTTCATCTCTCAGACTTCTTGATATTTGAAAGCAGACAGTGATTTTCACGGAAAAAATAAGTAAATAAAAGTAAAATCTTGGACATGAGTAAGGAGATTCCCTGGTGGTTCAGATGGTAATGAATCCACCTGCAATACAGGAGATCCAGGTTCGATCCCTGGGTTGGGAGAAGCGAATATACTTGCCTGGAGAATTATATGGACAGAGGAGCCAAAAACACCTAGAATGGACTTCCAAGAATCACTTCCTGATTAATATCTACAGAGTGACTTTGTAAGACGTCCAGTAGAGAGGCATAGGAGAACTACCAGAACTACTGACGTTGAGAACATACTATCAAAGCCATTGCTGCTACTGCTGCTCTCACTGACATCACCAAAGCTGCTAAAATTGCCATTCTACTCCCACAAAACGACTGATTGGAATGCTGCTGCAGAAACCCCAGTGCCTTCAAAACTTTGCTTTTGGAGGGTAGTGGCAAAACAGCCACAAGATGGCCTCTGCGGCACTTCTGACTCCTGTGAGTGCATCGATTTCGTAGAACCAAATTCCCAGTCAAAGCTGCAGCTCTAAGGGTGTCTGGGAAATATTTAATTTAGCTTTCAAGAATACTCTAAAAGGAGATCGAAATGGAATCTGGGTATTAATTCTTCTTGTTAAGCATGTCTTTTATGTTCAACACCATGTCAGTTTCAAAGGTTCCTCAAAAACTTCAAAGCACTCCTAGGGAAGTCAAACATGACACCAATACCACTCGTCAAAAGTCTGTATTATTTAAAAATTTTCTGTTCTCAAGTTTGTCTTTTGAGGAAGATCCCTCTGCCTTAGACACTGGATGTTATGCCTTTTGCATAATGTTGGAATGTATACAGAGAAGTTAATCTTTGTATCACTTCCTTGAAATGATTTCCCCCATGTTATGTTTCACAAATAGTTTTCTATTTTTTCAAGTAAGCATGCCCTCTTAGAAGATTTTTCTTTTTTTTTTTTTAATTTTATTTTATTTTAAACTTTACATAATTGTATTAGTTTTGCCAAATATCAAAATGAAGATTTTTCATATATTTACCTCAAGTTTTTATTTTCAAGTACTTATCACATGAAAGAATATACAACTACCACTGTAGGTACAGTTGAATATTTCATATTGTGTAAACTTAAAGATTCCGATCTTAAGGAAAATCGATATATGTTTCATCTGTAGCTTCTTTGATTTTTCCATTTTGTGTGTTGGGTTAATATCTCTGTGAATGTGAGATAATTCAAGAAAAGACAGAAATTTTTGAGGACTTGATTTTTCAGGGCAAATTGGAGCAATTATGTTCAACTCTACAAGACTTTGAAGTACAAGGTGTTGCTTTGCTTAGTAATGACAGTTGCAGTAGCAAGTGCTGAGTCCACCACAACTTGCCCTGGAAATTGCAGGCTCTTCTCTGGGAACTTCTCTGCACAAATCATTGACTTTCTGCCATTTCACAAAGTCATCTGCTATTCTTGTGTAGATTGCACTCCTGATCATTTTCCAAAATAGAGATCTACCACAAAAAGTATCCAACACAGAACAATTATAATCAAGAAAATGAGGAACCTTCAGGAGTATGGATTTTTCTCAAGGATGCTGGCAAATGGAAGAGAACAGAAAAATTGCTTATATTATATATATATATGAATGTTATAAGAATAATTTGTATATTGGCACATCTTCCTATTATTAATTCCAAGAGCAAAGAGATTATTCTGGGAGTCAGGACAACCTGGGAAATTAATTTAAACCTTAGCTCTGCCACTACATATCAGTTCCTGGCACCTCTACCTTTCCAGATGTACATGCCAGAAACCATAGTTATCCTTGAATTCTTTCTGTCTTTACAGCCCACATTCAATCCACTAAGAGGCTATGCCTTCAAAATAGATCCAATATCTGATCATGCTTAAACTTCAACCCTGGTCTTCGTCCTTACAATTTCTTGCTGATTGTAATGTTAAGAGTTTGCTAACTAATCATTGTGCTTCCATTCTTGCTTCTCCCACCAAACATACTAACCAGGTGATTCTTGCGAAACTTAAGTAGGGTCATTTCACTCTTTTGCTCAGTGTTTACTTTATGGTCCTGCTAGGGTTGTTATCAAAAAAAAAGTACCATAAAGTGGGTGGTTTAAATATTATGTATTTATATTCTCACAGTTCTGGAGGCTCCAAAGTTAAGACCGAAGTGTTAGCATGGTTGGTTCCTTTTGCAGGCTCTGAGATAAAATCTGCCCCATCCTTCTAGATTCTACTGGTTTGCTAGCAATATTTGATATTTGTCTGCTTGAGAAGCATTGCCCCAATTTCTGTCTTCATCTTCATATGACAATCTCCCTGTATGTGCTTCCATTCCCAAATTTCCCCTTTTAAAAAGGACACCAGTCATATTGGATTAGTACTCATCCTAATGATCTCATCTGTAATAATCTTATTTCCAAATATATTCCCAGGTATTGGGGTTAGGATTTCAACATATGAACTTTAGAGTATACAGTTTTTTATTCCATAGCATATATCAAGGCTTGTCATCTCACACAAAGTAAGAGCCAACATCCTTACAGTGGCTTTAGCGTGGCAAGTTAGAACCTGAATCTCCATTACCTCTCTACCCTTATTCTTGAGTTACTCACTTTGCTCACGTCACCCTCTCATCTTAAACCATTGCACTGGCTGTTCCCTTCGCTTCCTGCAATCTTCACTTAAATGACACATGTCCTTGCTTTTTTCAATTTTTGCTTAAATGTAACTTTGGCAGTGTATTTACCCTGACCACCTGAAATAAAGTTGAAGCTGCCCTTTGTCTCCATGAACTTCTAATACCCTTTATCTTATTCTAGTTTGTCAGCTATTACTAAATTCTAACAAACTCTCTAAATTATAACTTACTTTAAAAAATATTGTTTACTGTTTTCTCTTCCACAAAATGTAAAATTGTATTCATTAATCTACACTAAATATCAATTACAACACCTGACACATAGAACGATATCAATATAAATGAACCGAATGTTGTATTCATGGTCTTTTGTGAAATAAACAGTATGTTTTGTGTCAGAGTCTAATCAGACTGAAGTAGTGTGGGACTACCCTCTGTACGTGGAATTCGTATGTGAACAAGAGTGATTCCCTGGTATCAAATCTGTATTTGGCATCAACATATTATCTGGAATTTTCTCCCAGGATAGACATAGAAAGAATGTTTGCAGTATGAGAGTGGATTCTATTAAGTAAGGGCATCTTTAAATGTAGGAAAATAAATGTATGTGACAAGTAGTAAAAGGTTAAATCTAATAGAAATTTCATGAAGTGAAGGCAATGATTTTCTCTTTTATGGAAACAGATCTCAACTCATATGAGCCCTCAGTAATTATCAATTGATACGAAATCACTTGAAAAACTAGAAAAGATATAAAAAGTAAATGAGAATTGTGGAGCTGAGTCACACTGAGAATAGGATTATGGATAGACGAATCATAATTCCTGCTACTGCAGTATCTGAAAATGGCCTATTTTCTTTCCATCCCATGTTTAATTGAGTTACTCTATGAGGTTCCTAAATACCTGTCAACAAATTGGTCTCCCATTTCTTTTTAAATTTAAGGTAACCAGAATGTTTTTCTATTGATTTTAAAAATTAATTTTTTAATTTCATATTAAAGATTTTAAGCACAGAGAAAATAATATAAAAGCCCACATTACTTCTTAGGCTTCACTGTCTCATATTGAATTTACCTTTACTCATGGGCTTCCCTAATGGATCATATGATAAAAATTCCATCGGCAATTTATTTTTTATATAACATTCATATATATATATAATTTATAAATATAATTTATCTATACTTACATCAATAATTCAGAGTTTGAAGTTGATTATTTTTCCTTAAGCACCTTGATGATTCCAGTATATTCTGGTTTCTATTATTATTGGAATTCTGTGGTCAGTCTTACATTTTTTTCTAAATAAAATGTCTTGGCTTTCTTGTCATTGTTAACATTTTTTTCAATTTCAGTAGGGCTCTATATATTCTAGATATCTCAGATACTTTAGATTCATTTGTGTTGCTCAGAAAATCATGCATATAAAATTTGAAAATTTATGTTTACTAATTATCAATTCTGAAAATTTTTCAGAATTGTGTCTTTCAAGATCTCATATCCCATTTTTTCTCATTGCAATGCCAGTTGTATACTTTGTGTGCAATAACTTGTCATCTATTCTATATTAACTTTGCATTTATTTTTCATTTTCTGTGGCTATATTTTCTTTTCTAAAACTGTTTCCTTTTCAAATTTTCCCATTATTTTTTCTCACCATGTAGTTCTTTTTCTGAGGGTAGCAATTATCTTTTAAAAGTTCTTTGATAACTTTTAATATTCATATCTTATGCTTTTTATGACTGCCACTTTATTATTTGAAGATCTTAGAGCTCTGATCCCACAATCTATTATGCCTGACTCTCAATCATAGCAAATTATTTCCTCATGTCTTTTGTCATTTTGTGCTGTGACATTATGCTTTGGAGAGTAGTGGAAGATGAGTATCCAACCTGGACTTAGTTACTGAAGCATCTCTCCTGATAGGTTATATGCTTGCTTCCTAAAAAGCACCTTGGTAATATTATCTACCTGTGACAAATCATTGTGCTTATACTCATCTAAAAGATTTTTTGGATCTATGTGTATTGTAAAATCATTTTTAAACCAGATGAATATACAAGCCATAGAATTATATATTTTAGGAGAAACTTTCTTTTTCCAGTGAGAGTCTGCAGAGACAGACAAGCTTCCTTGGAGGACGAATTTCTTCACATTTCCCCATTTCTGTCTGGTAACAATCCAGCTTTGCTAAGATGTCTCTTTGCCAAGATGTTCCAACTCTCTACCCCATACTTTTCAGGAAGCCCAAAGCCCTTAGGTTGCTAAGACACATAATTCCCTCCTCTCAGCTTTTCAGGACAGCCACAGAGTAAGTGTATACTTAGACATGAGACCTTTAATCAGTTCTTTAGTTACTGTTGTTGCTTTGCATATAATTTCTCTTTTTAAAGATCAAAACTATATAATGGTATATTTCCCAGTATTTTTCACTCGATCTTAATTTCCCATCATGCTAGTTTTTGTCTTGAGAATATGCAGAACTTAACATCAATGTCTGGTTCTAGTGAGGAATATATTTACCCTTTCCTCTTCAAATTTTACCCAAGTAAATAATAGGTTTGAGAAATAAAACTACCTAATGAATTGGCTTTTCTTTTTATGTGGAGAAATAAACTAATTTAATGCCTTTTAGTTTTTTTTTTTTCCTGTAGATCTAATTGAACTCACTGTTACCAACATCTGAAACACCCTGTCCTCTTGAAGTCTGAAATGCAAGGTGGAGTGGACATAATTTATGGCAAAACCACACAAACATCCTTCTGTGCAGGTGAGACTCTAGTTACAGTTTGGCTAACAACAGATGGCATTATTTTAACAAAGAAAAATGCCGAGTGAGGCACTGATCCCCTCTCAAGAGCAGTGACAGACTGAGCTTCTTGGCTTAAATGAGACCCTGGTGATTGGAATTCATAAATCTGGACAGGAGAGAAATTTGTCTACTGCCAACTGCATAAAATACCTTTAATTACAGTCACATTGCCAAAGGTTAAATAAGTCCTGTGTAAGTAAAACTGAAAAGAGAAAGAGAAATAATTATTTTAAAAAATCTATTTGATTATCACTATTTTTGTCTCAGCAGTGTGAAAGTCCTGTGATAAAAAATGCAGAAATAAACAACAGAAAGTATATTAAAGTTGAGAAAAAAATTATTTTAAACACATTTTATTCTTTTGGTTAGTGCTTTTGCCTCTACCTTTAATATCTGGCTCTGTCTTGATTCTCATTTCTTCTTGTCCAACTGTTTGCAACCCTTTGGACTGTAGCACACCAGGCTCATCTGTGCATGGACTCTCCAGGCAAGAATACAGGAGTGGGTTACCATTCCCTTCTCCAGGGGATTTTCCCAATCCAGGCATCAAACCTTCATCTCCTGTGTCTCCTGCACTGCAGGCAGATTCTTTATCTACAGAGACATCAGGAAGGCCCTGAGGAAAAATAAAAATTGATTTAAAACATATTTTTTTTTCCAGTTAGTGCATTTAAAAGCACCTTTCAAAAGCCTCTTTTAAAACCTACCTTTCAAATCTGACTTTTATTTTTCCAGGTCGCTTCTCTCATAGCTCAGTTGGTAAAGAATCAGCCTGCAGTGCAAGAGACCCCTGTTTGATTTCTGAGTAGGGAAGATGCACTGAAGAAGAGATAGGCTACCCACTCCAGTATTCTTGGACTTCTCTTGTGACTCAGCTGGTAAAGATTCTACCTGAAATGTGGGAGACCTGGGTTCGATCCCCAGGTTGGGAAGATCCCCTGGAGAAGGGAAAGGCTAACCCCTCCAGTATTCTGGCCTGGGAGAATTCAATGGACTGTATAGCCCATAGCGTAGCATAGAGTCAGACACAAGTGAGCAAATTTCATTTCACTTGATCCAGGCCATGGCCATTTCTCGGGCTTCCCAGGTGGCGCTAGTGGTAAAGAACCTGCCTGCCAATGCAGGAGACATAAGAGATGCAGGCTCAATTCTTGAGTCAGGAAGATCCCCTGGAGGAGGGCATGGCAACCCACTCCAGTATTCTTGCTTGGAGAATCCCATGGACGGAGGAGCCTGGCAGGCTATGGTCCATAGGATAACAGAGAGTCAGACACGACTGAAGCTACTTAGCTCACGCACAACACACACATGGCCATTTCTCACCACTACCATTGCAGAAACCTCCCACTGCAATCCTTGCAAGCACCATTCTTTAGAGTCTATTTTCAGCATACAACCTTTTTTTTTTTTTCAAACTTGTCTGTAATAGAAGAATATTAAAAAACCACCTCATATCTATCACAAGCCTTCAACAATCACCAACATTTTGACAATCATGTTTATACTAACCCATCCTTCCTCATTTCCCAGTTCTCTAATAATTCCTTTAAACTTGAAGTCAGATCAAGTTACTCTTTTGCTCACAACTTTCTAAGGGTTTCTGAACTCAGAAAAAGGAGGAGAAACTCTAATATATTTAATGGTCCATATTGCTTCTATAATTTTCTATCACTGGCCCTCTACCATCTCATAACTCTGCTCACCCTGCACCGGCCACTGGCTCCCTTGTTGTTGTCGAAAAATCTTGGCCTGCTTCTACCTTAGAAATTGGCACTTTTTGCTCATTCTGCTTAAAACTGCCTCTCCTCTCCCACCTCCTTCCGCCTATATAGACAAACGCCTCCCTCAACTCTTTCAAGCCTCTGCTAAATGTAGTTTTTAAGTGAGGGATTTTCTGGGAATTCTATTTAAAATTGCAATCCACCCCAAACCACCTGCAAGCATCCCTTATCTCCCTTGCCTGCTTTACTTTTCATCTTGTAATCTTTTGTTCCCTAATGAAGCCTCTGTGCAGATACACACCTACTCTGGTGTATAAGCATACTCTATAAATAGTTTTTTAATATTAACATTGACTATATATTGCAAAGTCTTGAGTGAAGTTGAAATGCAAAGCATGTTTTAATCACTGACATAGCATGCTATTTTTATATATTTTTAAAATTCTTTAAATAGGCAGCTGTGTTGCCACCTAAGAGATAAGTCATGCCTTCCTTATTGCTTTCAGACCTTGTTATTGACAGCATTACAGATGTCCTGAAAAAATGACTTCTTATAAGTGCAGTAGTTTTTCCAGTTACTATCACCAAAATCTATGGTAGGAGGAAAGCATCATGTGACAGTAAATATTTAACAACCAGCTCTTTGTGTGTGTGTTTTGGGGAGTGAGGAGTGAGGGGGATTCAAAGACTTAAATAATACTTTGTTAATTTCAATTTCAGAAGTATTTATGCATACCACCACCATGGCCAATTTTGAGCTACCAACTTAAAGCCCCAGAACATGGATTTGAGAAGAGATGTGTGACAGGGTGCAATTTCAGAACATATCCTTCATGTATACCTGATATATGCAAGGAACTTCAAGAATCTAGAATAAGTATCAGTAAATGATGGCTACGGGCCAAATATGGCTTGTCATTTACTTTTGTAAACAATGTTTGCTGAACAATGCCACTCCCATTTATCCATGAATTGTCTGTGGGGAGGTTCTCAGGAGTACCTGTGACAGAGATTGTGTTGCCCACAAAGCCTAAAATATTTACTCTCTGGAATTTTACTGAAAACATTTGCCAACCACAGGACTAGATTATAGTAAAATATAGTAAAGTCACTAAGTATTGGTGAGTTTGATTATCTTTGTTTTTAATACAGTTTGTTGAATTACAGTTTTGTATATTTTAATTTTTAGTAATGACTATGTTTTGGGATTCCTCAATAGCTCGGTTGGTAAAGAATCTGCCAAGGAGACTCTGGTTCGATTACTGGGTTGAGAAAATACACTAGAGAAGGGAGAGGCTACCCACTCCAGTATTCTTGGGCTTCCCTTGTGGGTCAGCTGGTAAAGAATCTACCTGCGGGACTTCCCTGGTGGTCCAGTGGCTCAGACTCCAAGCTCCCAATGAAGGGGGCCAGGGTTCAATCCCTGGTCAGGGAACTAGATCGTATGTGCCGCAACTAAGACCTTGTGCAACCAAATCTTAAATAAATAAAATTAAAAAAAAAAGAATCCACCTGCCATGTGGGAGACCTGGGTTTGATCCCTGGGCTGGAAAGATCCCCTAGAGAAGGGAAAGGCTACCCACTCCAGTATTCTGGCCTGGAGAATTCAAAGGGTGTATGGGCCATGGGGTCACAAAAAAAGATACAACTGGGTGGCTTTCAATTTCACTTTCCATGTTTATTCACAAAATTTTTGAAAATGCAATACTGGGTCTTATAAGTCAGTACATGCTAGATCCAACACAGAACTGAGGAAAGAGATTTCTTAAGCCCATTTGAAGGAAGGAAGAGAATGGGACAACAGAGGATGAGATGGTTGGATGGCATCATTGACTCAATGGACATGAGTTTGAGCAAACTCTGGGAGGTGGTGAAAGATGGGGAAGCCTGGTGTGCTGCAGTCCATGGGGTCACAAAAAGATATGACTGAGCGACTGAACAATAGAGTTAGATATGACTGAGCAACAGAGTTAGATATGACAGAGTTGGATATGACTGAGCGACTGAACAACAACAACCTTAGCGATTAATATTTGCTAACCCCATTGTTAATCCCATTGCTAATCCCATGGAAAAAGCAAGAGAGTTCCAGAGAAAACATCTATTTCTGCTTTATTGACTACGGCAAAGCCTTTGACTGTGTGGATCACAATAAACTGTGGAAAATTCTGAATGAGATGGAAATACCAGACGACCCGATCTGCCTCTTGAGAAATCTGTATGCAGGTCAGGAAGCAACAGTTAGAACTGGACATGGAACAACAGACTGGTTCCAAATAGGAAAAGGAGTACGTCAAGGTTGTATACTATCACCCTGCTTATTTAACTTCTATGCAGAGTACATCATGAGAAACACTGGAGTGGAAGAAACACAAGCTGGAATCAAGATTGCTGGGAGAAATCTCAATAACCTCAGATATGCAGATGACACCACCCTTATGGCAGAAAGTGAAGAGGAACTAAAAAGCCTCTTGATGAAAGTGAAAGTGGAGAGTGAAAGTTGGCTTAAAGCTCAACATTCAGAAAAACGAAGATCATGGCATCTGGTCCCACCACTTCATGGGAAATAGATGGTGAAACAGTGGAAACAGTGTCAGACTTTATTTTTGGGGGCTCCAAAATCACTGCAGATGGCGACTGCAGC